>NC_090436.1:81289263-81593487 GCF_031143425.1 Pleurodeles waltl
CAGTATTCTGTAAACATATATAAATGTAATGTTCTCTGCAACTAACAGCTGGATACATAGATGCTTTTAATGAGCCAAACCACTGTTTTCAGTTGCTTGTTGCGTCTCCAAAAATAACCAGGCTATATAAGATTTCACTCATGTGTTCTCTGTTTAATCCCTGGAGCACGGCTGATTATATTTAGATGGATGTTGCTATTCTAATTTTATTGGAGTGATGCAGAACACTGATATTTTACAGAAACAAACAAGTTACTGAACTTTGGTAGAGCTTTTTCCTGGTAGAGACTCCCATCTAGCTGCAGATTCCTCACATTCGAATATTCCCAAAGCACCAAACTGGATCTGGAAACTTTGCAGTAAAACCTTTGCGCACCACTAGGTGGCGCCATGTGGCACAGAATTGACCCCATTCTGCTCCAGTAATGATGTGCTGAGCCTATGTAGGCGCTGCTCCCGTGCACTGACATCAGTACCTTTCGAGACTGACTGCGTCTTAAGACACAGAGCTCAATAAGCAGAGAAGTTGGGAGGGTCTTTGAGAGATCTGCAGCTAGACAGTCTGTGCCAGAAAGAGCGTTACTGAAGGTAAGTAACTTGTTCTGATGGAGACTTAAAACCGCAGATTCCTCACCTTTTGAATAGATACCAAAGCAGTGCGTATTTGGAGATGGGTCTGTGGATGGATTTCAACCAGAAAGTCCTGCAGGACCAAGTGGGCAAATGCCCTTCCCTGCAAATCTTTTTTTAAAACCTTCAGTTTTCAGTTTTTGTTGAATTAACAATGCAGCATCAAAAAACTGTCACAGTACACTGTATGCAACTAAGAGAACAAACCCAAAAGGAGTTTAGTAGTTATAAGCAGACACAGGTCAGTCATCCAGCCTCAAGGCTGCAGAGCTCACCAGGCAAACTGCATCCATACCTTTCCCCCTCCTCTTCTCCCCCAGGGTCTCATACAGCCTAATTTTCAGTGTCAGTGTCTACCTCACTAGGGGAGGCATCATCAGGGGCTGCAAATCTTTCTCCCAGGGTCCTCCATGTGGCTAAGTCATCCCTTAACTTTGCGTCTCTTCTGCTATTTTTCAGGTGGATTTTCTCCACTAGAATCCACTCTGCGACATCTTTATGCCAGTGTTCTTTTGAGAGGGTGCATTGAACCATCCACATGATAGCCACCCTATGAAATGCCACTACTAATTCCAAGTGCAGACCCTCTCTGCAAATCTGTCTGTCCAGACAATACTGATTCATGAATGTATGGATGGACGCTTACGTAGCTGCTTGGCAAATGTCCATGACAGTGACTTTGGGTGCCAACAGTGGTGCAGCGTTGGCCCTGGCAGAATGAGCATGTACACGTGTGTAGCAGATCTTAATGCACAGCACGACCCAGCAGGTGATGGTTCTCTTCTGCACTTCAGATTTTTGTTCGCCTCACAGAACCCCACAGAGAGCTGATCATCCACCCAGTCTTCTTTGGTACAGTCTGTGTAAAAGCTCAGCACTCCCTCGGGGTCCAAGGCATGGAGCCTCTCCTCCTCCTCCTTAGAGGGGTGAGCCAGGGCATAGAACAGGATGATGGGTTGACCCATATGGATCGGTGTCACAAATTGTGGTTGTTAAGAAGGATGCTCACATCTGCAGAACCAGTTTGTGTGGGAACCAGGAAGTGTACAGCTGGTTCACACACACAGCTTGAACCTCACTGTGTTGCGGGTTAGAAGTTGCTTGAATGGAGAGAACCTCAGAAATGAAAAGACCAAGTTAAGGTCCAAGGAGGCATGACAAAGGGAGAGAAATAAGTGTTTTGTGGGGTTTTTTAAAAGCTGTATAACTGGAGATTTAAATAATGGAGGTTGATCTGGGAACACAACACAAAAGAGCTGAAAGGCATCCTTTAACTCTGCCTAGAGCAAAGCCTTGCTGGGGATTAAACAAAACATTACCAGGAGGGGATCTATTGGCAGAGTACAGCACCAAATCACAAAATTGTCATCTTGATAGGGCTGAGTGAATTCATCACCCATGTCATAATCATTGTCTAAGGCCATGTCAAAAATGGAGTCTAAGGTGTGTGTTCTCCCTTATGGAGGAGACAGATCAAGTGGGAGAAGCAGCACCTCAATTGTTGGCGTGCACGGCATTGGTCTTGGTTGAATCGGCCCCAACTCTGAGTCAAAGAGTACTATGGGTGTCTCTTCGTCTGGCATAGTTGGCTACTGAGTCGAAGTTCCAGGGACCTCAGTGGACTGTAGTGTGGAAGAAGGGGTCACAATCAGAGCCGAATATGGCTTGGCAGGCTTGGAGGCTCCGACAGGCCACAAGGGTGAACATGCCAGCAGTACTCCAGATGGATGGCATCTCATCCATGGCGCCACTTCCACAGTTGAATGCAAGTGGCGAGAGGGTGCTAGGTCCCGCTTTGATTTTTTTTCTTCTTTTTTTTTGTTTTTTTCTTCCAATGCTTCTTCGGCTTACCCGAATATCTAGATGTTGGCAAAGGCCGGCCTCTGAAACAGCTTTGGCAACTCCTGAAACAGGACTGGGGCCGCACTATGGACTAGGACTTCTTCATAGACCAATTTCGTCATGGAGTCTTCTTGTGCTTGAATTAAAATTCTTCAAACTTTCAGATAGAAAAAATATATATTTGTATGAAAAGGTAAAAAGTGCTCTCAATTTTTAATTTATATGTGTGTGTGTGCATCTAATCTGTTTAATGAGATGGTTCTCTGTTCAGACCATACAATTCCATTCTTTGCTTTTAGTAACTACCACACGGATAATGTCTAAAATGGGCTACAGCTCACATATGGCCTGTTTTAAATTGAGAATATCTACATTTGTGAGAGGGCAGGTGGGTTCAACCCTTTGCACATTCCAGAAGTAAATCTGAGCCTCACATTCAGGTCACCAAGTTTCATCTACTTGTAATACAGGTATTTGATCTAAGCAATTGCCAGCCATAAGTAGGGAAGTAGAAACCAGACTTATTTAGCACAGTGGTTCCCAACCTGTGCTCCGGGGACCGATAGGGGGGTCCTCAAAGCCTCCTCAAGGGGTCAGCGACTTCTTAGAAAATTAAACTAAACTTAACAGATTAGGTCCCCAACTTTAAATAATGACTCAGTGGGAGGGGGGTCCCCTGACTCCAATAATGATTCAGTGGGGGTCCCCGGGTTCCGGTAATGATAAAATGGGGGTCCACATAAGTCAAAAAGTTGGTAACCACTGATTTAGCACAATCAAACTTTTCATTCTCCAATCAACGTAGGGAGCAGATCCCATTGATGTGATTGATCTTAGGTTAGTCAAGATTTCTAAGTGCATGGCAATGGGTGAAGCATCGGTGACAGAGAAAAAGAATTTGCTTTGCACGTCTTTATCCTAGCGAGCCCTTCCTCTGTGGTAATGTAAGAATATTATCAGCGGGTCTCAAAAATTACGAAATTAAAATACTTCCAGCAGTAGCTAAAATAAAGGAGGCTTTCAAAATTCTTTGTGGTGTAATGGTATTGTCTAACTAGGTGAATAGAATAGCACCAGTGGATGTTTACTTGGTTTAATGAGTTTGCCTATGAAGGCCATTTCCATATCTAAACCTGAGCTTGTGATACCAGAGTCCCGTGTGTTGGCCAGTGCGGATCTTAGAATATTGCAAAATCCTACAGCATCTGCAATGATTACGACCTTTTCCAACCTGCATTGCCTTTGCGCTTCTGCCTAGTCCAACATTCATCATCTATATATTGAAACGAATTGGTATCTCTTAAAGTCTAAAACATTGGTTCTTAACCTGTGATCCGGGCGACTCCTAGGACTCTGCGGTGCCTACTCAGGGGTTCCGTGACTGGTCAGAAAATTCAATAATTTTAACAGATACATAAAGTGTAAATAAATGAAGAATCAAAATGTATAATTGAAAAATGTAAAACACTCTGTAAATGCGAAGGAATCTGAAATTAGAGGCTAAAAATGAAGTTAGTGTCCTCAGTGCATCAAAGAGTGAGGGCGATGAGTGGCCTCAATTGAATTGTTATATTTGCTTGTGAAGTAAATAAAATATTTAATCACCGGTGTAGTTGTTTGATGAATGTTTGTTTCTGTGTATTGTTTTGTGGTTCAAATGGTAGAACATGCTGGGGTGTTGGTCCCTGACTTCCAGTGATGACTTAGTGGGGGTCCCCGGATTTCAATAATGATTCAGTGGGGGTCCATCTGGGTTCCATTAATGATTAAGTGGTGGTCCACATAGAAGGTGCCAATCCTGCTGTCTCTGCCACGAATGGATCATAACACCTGAGTGCAAGCATTTCCATAGCTGCACACTTAACTGTGCATGTTCCACATGCTTATAAGACATTATTTGTAGACTGAGGAAGAGTAACGCTGGATGTTTGCATATTGTGTCCACACATCCATGCTTTGTGATAGAAAGTGTTGTATAATGTCACATGCTGAAAGGTACTTTGAAGCTCTTCTGCTATCTCATAGTTTTCATCCTGCAGAATATTTTTCTTTTGCTCATCACTTAGTTTTCGAAGGCCTTTCATTTTCATTGTAACTGATTGATGACCTTACCATTTTGTCTCCTGTGCTTTAAAGGATATGACCCCTAACAGATGCCTCTGCCATCTGCTTGGATAAGATGTCTCTGAGCCAATTTATATTGGCTCAGAGGCCAATATTTGTTCTCTAGCTCACAGGCTGAGCTTGGGAATTATAAAGCAAAAATAATAGGGCTAGGTAGGGGTGGTTGTGTAGTGATTATAGTTCCATTAGCCACCAGATGCACACACCTGCAGAACGTAGAGGGTTCCCACAAGGTCAAAATTCCAGAGATGTAGGCATTAAATGGAGGAGTTTTCTCTCCTCTTCCAAGCAATGTCTTAATTTCCCTGAAGATGATATTGAATTTGTCCTCCCTGTCTCCCACTTATGAACATATCAGTTTAGGACATCTGTGTAATAAATTACTTTATTGGTATTTTTATAGATATAAAATGAACTTTCATGTGTTCAGCTAACAATACACGTATAAGCAAGTTATGGGACGAGTTTGATGCCACCATAAATAATCCTTTGGAACTTAAAGCTGTGCATTTTTCGGCAGTCCATCACGAGCCAATGCTTTAAATAAACAATTAAATACATTCATTAGAATTAAAGGGTGAGAAAGTAGGGGGAGCTCAAATGGCGATGCTGTAGGAAGTTGCAGGAGAGTGGCTTGAGGTCTTCGTGGGAGAGGTGAAGGTTGGTGGCCCATGTCTAAGTTTCACCCTTGCAAGAGCTTAACATCCTCTTGAGCCCTAATTCTGCTTTTTGCCGCTAGGCCGAGCACCATGTGTTCTCAGTGGTGTACAATGTGCCCACCCTGTGATTGTGTGACCATAGCCTCTCCCAGCAAGTGTGTAAAGCTTGCATCCTGCGCGGTCCTGTGGACCAGAAGAGTTGAAGCAGTAGCAAGGTAAAGGAAGGACTACACTGGTCCATGTAGTAGCGGAATGTTGACCCAGAAAGGTGGTGAATGAGTGACAGCCCAGCAAATGATCATCGTGCATACCATACCATCACCTCATATATATTATCACACACCTTTTTCTGTGCCAACATTAAAGAGGACTGCCAGGCGACACAAACACTACCCTCCATGGTCACCCACCATGCTCATGCTGGAGCATGCAATAAAATGATAAACAGCAGCACATTAAAGAACACAGAAGACACTGTTAGAATAATTAACAAGCTCTAACACCACCATGGAACAGTGTTACTCATCAAAAGCAAAGCTCTTGAAGCAGCAGCTTCCACAGTGCCTAGATGCGCTCTGATGCGTGCTGTGAATCAGACACCCAGCTAAACATACCCCATAGTTAGATAGCATAGACACCTGCAGCCGGGTTACTGCGTTCGATCTCATTGCTGAAGTGTACACATGCGCTTTGGATGTATGCTGTGACCCAGGCACCCGACTAAACATACCTCATCGCATAGACACCTGCAGCTGGTTACTGCGTTGTGCCTCATTGCTAGACAGTACACATTGGCGCCTACTGCCTGGTTATTGTGTTCTGCCTCAGTGCTAGACAGTACTCATTGGCACCTACTGCCTAGTCACTGCCTTCTACACAGGGGGGTGAACGTGCACCTCACTTGCAGATTTATTTTGGCACACACACTCTGTGGCCTAGATGAAATACCCATGCAGAATCACCACTGTGGAGATTCTCCGAATTTCTATCAGGAGCACAGTACTCCCCTAGTCCCCCAGGCCTCCAAGCCATGCGTGCGTGAGGCAGATGGTGCATGCGGTGGTGAGGCAGGCAAGTCCACTCACTCCTCAGAAAAGTTTGTGGTAAGCAGCACACGGCAAGGTAACAGCTGTAGAGAAAACATAAAATGAGTACACATCACCCAGCCAATGCCCAGTTCAATCCTTTTCGCTCCACCCAACCAATGCCCAGTGTAGCCTCTCTTGCACCACCCAACCAATGCCCAGTGAAGCCCCCTCACATCACCCAACCAATGCCCAGTGAAGCCCCCTCACATCATCCAACCAGTGCCCAGTGAAGCCCCCTCACATCATCCAACCAATGCCCAGTGAAGCCCCCCCACATCATCCAGCCAACGCCTATTGCAGCCGATCTCGACTTCTGACACAAGTGCTTCATGCATCATGGAAGGGTGTAAAGCGTTGGGGTCCCCGTCCTCGCCCGGGCTGGCAGTAACGTCCAGTGAGCAGTGTGGGATTTAGGTGAACTTTGGTTGTTGCAGCGGTCAGACCCGTAAAACCTGAGGTTCTGGGACAGAGGGACAACGCCATGGCTTGGAACCCGGCACAGGTGGTGCACACAACTTACTCCCCCACACCATGACCATATCCGTGAGCGCCCACGCCATGGCCCGTGCCTTTTGAAAGGAGCTATACAGCAAGGCAGCAAACTGAGAGGGGTGGGCAAAACACTTAAATCGACAAATGTTTTGGTAGCGTAAGTGGCAGTGGTAGCAGATAAAGGTAACGTCATGGCAGAAAGCCTTACAGTCTTACGGATGCCTGAGTATTATGCCATAACCATAGTATGACCTATGACCTCGCCCCGCATACGTCATCCCTGCACCTGTGTGCAGTGGTGCTCAGTCCCAGTGATTCTCAGCTCGTCATTGTTCTTGACACTTGTCAGTCCTGGCTCCTAGCATTTCTCAGTCCGCCTCAGGATGTTGTGAGTAAATCAAAAGTCAATTGGAGCAGGTACCTTTTCTTCGAATGACCCTTAAACTTCTGGTTCCACATAGGGCTATCATTTTACTACCATAATTACTTTCTCTAACAAGTTTCCGGTCCCTTTACTGAATGGCAGACACCCTTACATCTAGCCCGTGGCTCTTGTGTTTTCACTGTATCACCTGCAGCCGGCCGCCGTCTCCCCAGCGCTGGTGGCTTTGAGGCTCTACAGTAAGTGACTGGGAAGAGTTCTGTATGAGCACTTAGCTTTTCTCATGCCATGATGTGCTTAAAGCCTGCCAATCCGTGTTGGCTTGGGACCACCACAATAATACTCTTCAGTGCTATATGCTGGAAAATTCCAGCGCCTTCAAAACTCTAAGCTTTGAAAGAGGGGACCCTGGTTGATCGTGATTCCATGTTGTATTCTGTGGGGTGCCAGAAGCTTTTCCAATTTTAGTATGGCTACATCTGGTGGGATAGTATATATTATCTCTCCTTCTTGGTGGGAATGACATTTGCTTCTACATCACCAACCATTTAAATGTGCAGACATAAAGTTAAATTTTCATGCAAGTATAGTTTTAAAATAAAACATTGAAGTGCTCTTTATAGAAAAAGCTGTCAGTTTTAGAAATTTGTGCGAGGGGTTTATTCCATACTACAAATCAAGCTCTTAATCTGTGTATAAAATTAGATTAGTATGTTAGTAATCCAAACATCAAATCAATTGCATTTGGCAGTGCTTGTTATATTTGGTTTATCGCTACAGCGATGGAACTGAAACAAAATGATTACTTGCTTTTTGATCAGTTGTCCTGCAAAAGCCAACTTGAAAGGATGCAAGTAGAGGTGTATGTGGACAGGCCTGCAGCCCTAGAGAATGGTGATAAGCTATTGGTGAGACAGGCTGTATCTGTCTAACTGTAGAACTAAAGTATGTTCTCATGAAGCATGAGACCCACGTCTAAGCATACCCTTGATCACGTCGGGCATGACACTGAACACACAAAAAGGTACTGGGAGAAATGCTTGCAATAGGTTTAAACACTGGCAATCCTCGGGAGAGCATTCCTACACATTTTTTTTTGCCCATCATGCCACCTCATTTCGGACCAGGCAATATGCAAATCAGTATGGACCCTGCTCCAGTAGGACCAGTCCAGCCCGAACTGCCAGGCCAAGTCCTCCCTGAACTGGAACACAAGCAACCCATGGCCGGTTTCACCCTGAGTGGTGCTCGTCAGTCAGCTGTAGCTTGGTTCCAGTAGCACAGTCGGCTCGGGACCCACGTGTGGGCATACCCTTGGCTACTTAAGGCATTACATCACACAAGAGATGGTGAAAGGAATGCTTGCAATAGTCTAACCACTGGTAATTGCTCCGGGTAGCATTCCAGCATGGTTTACTAACTGTGTTGTGTTAGAACACCTGTCAATTTTAGAAACTATGATTCCACTGGAATAGAATCAAGTTCTACAGTTTTAGGCTCCAGGCTTTGGGGAAATGCATATTTAACAGTAGGGCCAGTGCTACTTTCAAAAGCTTTAGAAAAGTAATGGGCTGTCTAACTGTAGGGGTAGTGCTCATTTGGCAAGGTTTAGAAAACAACTTAAGTAACATCTGTTTTCAGATGTTCTAAGCAGCAACAATGAATCATATGAGAGGCTTAAACCTTCTTAGCTGTGCTACTTCAGGTCAATGCTAGACTTTGATGACTGGGCGAACATGCTTGCATATTTCTTTGTGATTAGGCGCACATTGTCTACGTTTTATAGCATGCTAATGGCAATGCAAAATTGCCTTCCTCTTTTTTTGAAAACCAAGTTTTATTCGGTTTAACAAGGCAAGCATCATTCACCATGACACAAATTCCATAACAATAGTAGCTCTGGAGCACAATCTCCAAATTGAATTGTCAAATCAAATAGCTTTTCATTAAGTCAGTATCCCATGATAGATCCATCACTTCCCCCATATTTTATCATGTTTTTGGGGGCCCGGCCATGCTTCGTAAATTGGTCTCTTTTTGCACCCCAGCCGACTCTCTTTCGCCAGGCCAGCAGTGATGGGGGTGTAGGCTGTTTTTAGTAGCGGGCAATATTCCTTTTCGCCACCAAGCAGGTCATCCGTATGAAAATCCTTTCAGAGCCCTCCTAATTCCTCCAAACAGCCCAACAAGCCCACCAGAGGCCCCAAATCAGTGGGATGGTCAGGTACCACTGAAATTACATGACCCCCCCTCAAAAGAGCCGCAGAGTCTGGCAGTCCCAGGCCACGTGGTAGAAATCAGCATCAGGGCAAGGACAGCATGCACATATGGCCTGAGCCAATCGGTCCATCTGTTGCAACCAATGGGGGTATATGTAAGTGGCGTGAAGATGGTTAATTTGGATCACTCTCAGTCTTCAATTCTTTTGGGGCTAAACATGCTTCTCTTCAATCATCATCGTCTAATTCGACCACCCATCCCTCCCATTTTTGTCAGAGGGAAGTTAACCCATCCAGTGCGTTGATAATCAGTGAGTAATAAATTGCAACTATGGTACCCTTGCCTAGGTGCCCCATGAGAAGTTTTGCTTCCAGCAGACTATATTCAGGGATATGAATGTCCATGGGAATATGAGCCTGCAAGGCATGGTGCAATTGCAAGAAACAAAAGAATTGCATGTGGCATAAAGTATATTGGTCTCATAATTTCTGAACGGACATTAGTGTGCCTCTCTGACAAACGTCCACAAGATACGTGATTTCTGTTCGGTCTCAGTGGGGCTTGACACCTACCAAAGCCAGGTGCCTCACCAGAGAGGGGTCATATCTGTCAGATAAGGGTCCCATCAGATTACAAGTAGAGCTGCCCTCCATTAGTGCACTGCCACTCAGGTGCAGGAGGGCGCCGTTAGGGGTAGGCGACCTCCATATAGCATGCCGAGATGCCCCTAGAAGGTGTAGCTCCAGACGGTATGCGGGGTCATCCCACCTTCCTGTAAATAGTTTGTTAATGGGTACCAAATGTGCTGCAATATAGTAACTGTAAATGTCGGTCATACCAAGGCCACCTTCAAATGGATTTCCTTGCTGTGGAGAAGGGTACGCAGTGTTGCCCCGAGCAGGAAGTGGCTTGAGGGTGTCCCGGCTCTGAGTTTGTCTGGTCTGCCTTTCCCAGGAGCCACAGCGGTCGCTGCTCAGTCACCCACTCCCAGGCCCGCTCGGGAGTTTAAAAAAAATAGGTAAATGAATAAAAAATTACCTTAAGACTGGCCGGAAATAGAAGCATGTAGCAGATATTAAGTGCACGGAGCTTCTTCATGACGTCTTCAAAGAAGCATCGCTTCTGTTGGACCAGCCTGGTGTAGTCTGGGAAAATTAGGATTTTCGTGTTAAGGTGACAGAGATCCTGGCAGTTTCGAGCTTCACATAGGATTGTGTTGCGGTCCAGGAAATTCAGGTTGCGCACTTTGACAGGGCGGGGAGCTGTCCCAGGTGTAGGTTTCTTAGTTAAGGCACAATGTGCTCTCTCCACCACAAAGCAGTGTGACAGCTTGTCTACTGGGACCCAGGATCGGAACCAGACTTCCAGGATGTTGCTCATCCCAGAGCCCTCCACTCCCTACGGGAATCCAATAAGGTGCAGGTTGTTAGGCCTGGAGCAGTTTTCAGCTTCCTCTGCCCTATCATTTAAGGCGATTACCGTGGACATCAGCTTTGGCACTTGGTGTGTAAGAATTGCCACGTCGTCTTCCGTTGTTGAGATCCGTGTTTCAGTCTTAGTCGCTCTTTCAGCGACTTTGCGTAGGTCATGGCGTAGGAGAGAGAGGTCAGTTTGCACACAGTGAGCCTAAGCCTCCACTGCCTCCTTAGTGTCCTAGATCGCTTTTAGGGCAGCATGAAAGACTGTCGGTGGCATTTACAGAGCAGCAGAGAGGGAACTCCTTCAGCCCCTCCAGTGTCTATTGTCTCAATAGTGTATTGGTCCATTTCGGTCTCTGCCATCGTTGGTGGAGGGGGTTTTGCATGTCCCATCTTAGGATGCAGGGTAGTGAAGGAGGGCAAGTGGTAGGGTGCCATAGGGCAGGCCTGCTTGCTCCCGGGCAGCAAGAGCCACCCGCTCCAGTGAGTCCCGGTACCCGCAGAAGAGCACTGTGATGGTAGTGGAAGTGGTGCAGAGGCTGAGGGGGCTCACAGAGGGGCTTGACCGGGCGGTCCAGCGGCTCTGACCCTCTTGGCCTTGGGCAGCCAATGGCCTGGCTCCACCCGGAAGAAAGCAGGGGTCAGTCGCAATGTAAGCCGGCCGGGTTGGAAGTGTCTCCTACGCAGCCTTAAACTCCCCCCAGTACCTCCACAGGTAGCAGTACTTGAGTCATGGATTCCCAGAGGGATGCCCCTGAGGCACCCCTTGTGTGGAAGTAGTTGCAAACCTACAAAGGGGGATTCAAAGAGACACCTGGAAAGTGCATTAGAGTCAGGGTGACTGTGTAGTCTGCCAATGTTCGCCGCCCTAGAATAGGTCCAGCCCAGTGATCCGAAGTGCATGCTCCTCACTGCCCCAAATGATACGTGCGGTGGGCGGCGGCAGGGGGGTTGAGGGGGGGGGGAATCACCCGCTCTTCATCACAAGGTTCTCAGCTGCCCCCACGAGGGTTCCTCACGTTGTCTAGCACTCAAGGGGAGTGCAGTCTACAAAAGCATGGCCGTTATTGGCAATTGGTCCTGCAGCCCACAGTCCCTCCTCTGACGCTCAGCAGTCAAGTAGACCAACAGATGCAAGTTGGGGCAGTGAGTGAGAAGAATCAGGGCTGCTGCGTTACTCTGACAAAATGTAGGTCTCCGAGGATGGGGAAGGGGTGCAGGTGGGTCAGGCAGGAACAGCAACAGGACGGACCCTCCCCGCCACCGTGGTTGCAACTATTCTCTCAAACAGGCCACCCGCACTGCGCAGTCCTACCCGCCCACCCCACTTCTCGGGCGCACACTTCAGGCCGCTGCCCTCGACCAGTGTGGTCTGGGTCCCATTACTCTGGTTGATCCACTCTGATGCCACACGTCATGACTTTGGGGCCCAAGCAAGACATGTCACCACCTCCAACCAACGCGACTCGGTCCTAATCCTGCCAATCTCAGCCAGTTCACATGTGCATAGGTGGCGGCACCCTCTGATGGTGTTCCCGTGCCAGGGCTGCAACGGAGCTCCGCCGCTGCTGCTTTTAGGCATTATGTATGGGGGGACTCCGACCATCACAGCGGCCCTCTGAGGTTACAGCAGGATCTCGGGTCACCTAGGGCAAAACAGTCCCCCTGTGTTGGCCCGGGTCTGCTGCCTAAGTTGCAGCGGGCTCCATTTGCTTAGGTGGAGCCCACACGGCCCCAGGAAAAGTCCTCAGTGGGTCATCGGGCACCTGCAGGGTGGAGTCAGGAGTGCGCTGCCAGTTAGGATGGGACAGGTTACAGATCGGACGATGAGAGCTCATCTAAAGCTTAACCTCCATGTTGGCGTCATTGGCCATGCCCCCCAAATTGCCGTACTCCAGGTGGAATCCCATAACTGCCAAGGTAAAGTTAATGTAAAGTCAGGTAGCAGTCTCTTGGCTGACTCGATCGTGCAAAGTTCTGGGGAAATGGTTTGATTGATAAGTGAACAAATAAGTGCAGTTGCTTACCTGACCTCAGATTTCCAACCTTTTTTTCTAAATTTGACGGACGTAATTAACACTCTGGCCCTCATTCTGACCCTGGCGGTCGGTGATAAAGCGGCGGCCAAGCCGCCAACAGGCCGGCGGTCTAAAATATGCAATTCTGACCCTGGCGGGAACCGCCAACACAGCCCGCCAACTTAACACTCCGCCCGCCACAGCGGTACAAACAAACAGCGCGGCGGTTCCCGCCAACAGCCAGGCGGCAGACAATGTACCGCCCACCCTATTACGACCCACCAATCTGCCACCTTTTCCGGGGCGGGAGCACCGCCGATAAGAACACGGCGGAAACAGACTACGAACGGGAAAACGCTCACCTCTACGCACTCCACGCGAGATTTCGGCAGCATGGAACCAGAGTTGCAGGTCATCCCCGCACTCCTATTCCTGCTCATATACCAGGAGCACGCCCGGCGGCGCGGAAGACATCGGTGAGTACTGCACCTACGACACCGGGGAGGGAAAAGATTACCGGCACACACCCACCCACCCACACCCACTACAACACACACATCAATGCATTCCCACAGATCACTGTCACAACCCACAAACCACCCCCCTCCGAAATAATGCAAAGACCAAAAGAAGAGATCATAAACGGGCAGATATATTGAAATATGGACACCAGTAATCCCAATAAATAAATAAACTATATACAAAATATATACATCTACTAAATGTAGTCCAACCACTGTCCGTGGATCACAGGGTTCCTGTGCAAAGGGGCAAGGCCCAGTCCCACGACAAGAACTCCACGGAGAGAACACTGCAGGGGCATCAGAAAGAAAATCGGACAGGCACCTCAGGGGGAAGGGAAGGGGGGGCACCTCAGCCACTTGAGTACACGACGCCAGATCCACGAGGGGACTCCATGACCACTGGGCCATCCTGGGGAGAGCAAAGCCACAGTCCAAACAGTCCATACAGTGGGTGGCCTGCCCACTGGGCCATCCTGGGGAGAGCAAAGCCACAGTCCAAACAGTCCATAACAGACTCCACTGCCACTGGAGGAGGCAAGTTGGCCAGAGGACATCCTGCAGCCCTGCCCGAGATAGATCCTGCCCTGCCACGTCTGCCAAAGGGCCAGCGGTTCTTGCCTTGAAGGGCCCAGTTCAGCGGTTCTTGAGACGGCGGGGCCCAGTTCAGCGGTTCTTGAGACGGCGGGGCCCAGGTCAGCGCTCCTTGCCTTGAAGGGCCCAGTTCAGCGCTCCTTGCCTTGAAGGGCCCAGTTCAGCGGTTCTTGAGACGGCGGGGCCCAGGTCAGCGCTCCTTGCCTTGAAGGGCCCAGTTCAGCGCTCCTTGCCTTGAAGGGCCCAGTTCAGCGGTTCTTGAGACGGCGGGGCCCAGTTCAGCGGTTCTTGAGACGGCGGGGCCCAGGTCAGCGCTCCTTGCCTTGAAGGGCCCAGTTCAGCGCTCCTTGCCTTGAAGGGCCCAGTTCAGCGGTTCTTGAGACGGCGGGGCCCAGTTCAGCGGTTCTTGAGACGGCGGGGCCCAGGTCAGCGCTCCTTGCCTTGAAGGGCCCAGTTCAGCGCTCCTTGCCTTGAAGGGCCCAGTTCAGCGGTTCTTGAGACGGCGGGGCCCAGTTCAGCGGTTCTTGAGACGGTGGGGCCCAGGTTAGCGGTTCTTGAGACGGCGGGGCCCAGTTCAGCGGTTCTTGAGACGGCGGGGCCCAGTTCAGCGGTTCTTGAGACGGTGGGGCCCAGGTCAGCGCTACTTGCCTTGAAGGGCCCAGTTCAGCGGTTCTTGAGACGGCGGGGCCCAGTTCAGCGGTTCTTGAGACGGCGGGGCCCAGTTCAGCGGTTCTTGAGACGGTGGGGCCCAGGTCAGCGCTACTTGCCTTGAAGGGCCCAGTTCAGCGGTTCTTGAGACGGCGGGGCCCAGTTCAGCGGTTCTTGAGACGGCGGGGCCCAGTTCAGCGGTTCTTGAGACGGCGGGGCCCAGTTCAGCGGTTCTTGAGACGGCGGCCGGTCTATGGCCAACTGCTAATTGCCTGGTGGTGCCCTCCTGGGCAGCGGGGATGGTGCTCCTTCAATGCCCACCTGGGCTGTGGGTGGTGGGGCCCTCCTGGCCAGCTGGGCTGGGTCCTCCCTGGGCAGCGGCTATGGGGGTGGTGGGCTCTCCCGGGGCAGCTGTGCCGGTTCCTCCCGGGGCAGCGGCTATGGGGGTTGTGGGCTCCTCCTGGGCAGCAGGCCTGCTGCCTGACCTCTCCGACTTGCTGCCCTTGCCCTCCTTAGTCGTGGGCCTGTGGCCCTTTCCTCCCTTTGGAGCTGTGGCTGGTGACTGTCTCTGGGTGGTGTCCGGGGGGGATGTAGAAGGCGGGCTCCTGCGGCGCCCCTTCCGCCTTCTGCTCCTCTTCCCAGGGGGTGGGCTGCCTGTCCCCTTGCTGCTGGGCGAAGATCCAGACATGCGGGCTGGCGGGCTCCAATACCCCTGCACCCTTGTCAAGGGGGCTGCAGGGCTGGTGGTGGCTGAGGTGCTCTTCTTACCCCGACGAGAAGGAGGGGGGGGCTCAGGGTCAGGAAAGAAGTTAGTAGTGGCGAGGAAGAGCTTCTTGGGACAATGGAGAGTGGTAGGTACAGTGGGAATGGGAGTGGAGGGAGAGGATGTGGTTGTAGGTGAGTCACGTTTGCTGTCTTTGGGTGCAGGTGCAGGAGGGATAGGCTGTCGTGAGGTGGATGGCTGTTGGGTGGGTGGGTGGCTGCGTTTGTGTGGTGTGGAAGAGGGGGTGACAGACACAGTGGGAGAGGACACAGGGGACGTGTAAATGGCAGTGGGGGTGGTGACTGCACGTGTGCGGACTGGACTGGAGGGTGTGCTGGTGATGGAAACACTGGCTGATGGTGAGGTGAATGGAGGTGTGAGTGTAGACGTCACAGGGAGGGAGGAGGGAGACGAGGAGGTGGGGGTCACAGAGGTGGTAGTGACTGTTGGCATGTCTGCATCGGAATGTTGCGTGTGTGAATGTCTGCGTGATCTGTGGTGCTTATGTTTGGATGAGCTTCTCTTGGGTGTTGAGGTGTGTGCAGGCTGGTCTGATGGTGTGGGTGGGACAGGCAGAGGAACAGGAGACTGGGAGGAGGGAGTTAGTAGAGGCAGGCAGGAGACAGGGACAATGGCTGCCGTCAGTGCTGAGGCCAGAGCCTGGAACGATCGCTGATGGGCAGCCTGACCCGAATGAATGCCCTCCAGGTACGCATTGCTGCGATGAACCTCCCTCTCCACCCCCTGGATGGCATTCAAAAGGGTAGTCTGCCCAACAATGAGCGTTCGGAGGAGGTCAATGACCTCCTCACTGAGGGCAGCGGGGGTAACAGGGGCAGGGCCTGAGGTGCCTGGGGCGAAGGAGATGCCCGGCTTCCTGGCAGAGCGGGCACGGGGCGAACGCTGAGGGGCTGCTGGGAGGGCGGAGATGGTGCGCTGGGTGGCGGCTGTACCTGTAATGGCGGGGGGCACGGATGGTGCCACCCCCGCAAGGGAGCCCCCTTCCGAGGACGTGTCCGTGTCGCTGCAGGCTCCAGTCGTCCCCGTCGTGGAGCTCCCCTCGCCCTCCGTCTCACTGGTCCAGTCTGACTCTGTGGCATGGCCCTCCTGGGCCATGTGAGATGCAGCTCCCTCCTGCCCCGATGCCACTTCTCCTCCGCCTGATGATGCTGATGCACACAAGCACAGAAAGACAAACAAAAAGGGGGGGGGAGAGAGAAATAAAGGGATATTGAGTACATGGATCTCCGGTACAGTTAGCGGACATGACAGACACAGATGCCCCCTGCACTAAGTTGCGCACTTGGGGTCCGCTACGCATTCCGTGGAACATGCCCTACACGCCTAGAGTTGACAACTGCACCCATGGATGACACGGCCCAGGGATGGCTGTACTGACAAACTACTGAGGGTGGTGGCTGGGGACACAGGGGCTTACGGGGGTGCCCAGCCTACAGATATCGCCTTGGCCTAGGGGGACCCCCAGCCATCCTCCCCCAACCAGACACCTCCACTGCGCGACTACAGAGTAGATAATGCTTGTACTCACCCCCTTGTGTCTGCTGTGCTGCCCTCACGCGCCCATCCAATTCAGGGTAGGCCACCGCCAGGATCCGGAACATCAGGGGGCTCAGTTGACGGCAGGCACCCCGCCTACGTTGGGAGGCCATCCCCAGCAGAGACTCGGCGGTCTTCTTGGTCCCGCGGCGGATGTCCTCCCACCTCTTGCGGCAGTGGGTGCCCCGTCGATGGTGGACCCCCAGGGTCCGGACTTCCTTGGCGATGGCACGCCAAATCCCGATCTTCTCATGGGCGCGGACCTATGTGACACGTACAGGGAGGGAGAAATACCACGTTCAAGTTTGTCAGCATTTTCCTTGCCAGTGGCCCAACGCCCCCCATCCCCGCCAGGCCCCCCGCCAGGCCCCCCGCCAGGCCCAACATGCCCCCCATCCCCGACAGGCCCCCCGCCAGGCCCAACATGCCCCTCATCCCCGCCATCCCCCGCCAGGCCCAACATGCCCCCCATCCCCGCCAGGCCCCCCGCCAGGCCCAACATGCCTCCCATCCCCGCCATGCCCCCCGCCAGGCCCAACATGCCCCCCATCCCCGCCATGCCCCCCGCCAGGCCCAACATGCCCCCCATCCCCGCCAGGCCCCCCGCCATGCCCCCCGCCAGGCCCAACATGCCCCCCATCCCCGCCAGGCCCCCCGCCAGGCCCCCAAGCCAGCCAGTGTCCCCAAATCCAGATTGAATTAAACTCACTTGTTGGTCTGGAGGACCGTAGAGTAGCGCATACTGGGGGAGGACCCCATCCACGAGTTTCTCCAACTCCTCTCCAGTGAAGGCAGGGGCCCTTTCCCCAGGTGCAGCAGCCATTGTCCCTTCCAGACCGAGGTCACAGCAACACTTGCAGTATAGGTCCTCTCCTGTGAAAGTTCAAGTCGCAAGTGGATAAGTAGATAGAAAATGGCGGTCACGTCCGCGACGGTGCGTACCGCGGCGGTGCGTCCCGCCACCGCCGGCGCCCTTCACCATTGGCTCCTGAAACCCATAGGCTTCAATGTTAACCAATGCGGCTTTGCGCTGCGGTCTTCGCCCGCCGCCCGCCGCGGTGTGCCACGCCAGCGCATTGACCTCACATCCCATTGTCACACTTCACAGGTCAGGCAGCCGCCATTTCCAGGGCCCACATGGCTCAATTTCAACTGCGTCACACAGGCCTAGGCCTTGCATAGCCACTCAGACACGCCATTCACTGCATAGAGAATCGTATACTGTGCTAGCTGTGAGTACGTACCTGTGGGTTGCTTGACTGTGTGCTCCATGTTGTCCTTCCTAGGCACCGTCCGCTGGGTTGGGCGAGGAGACGGATGAATCCTCCCGTGTACCGACCGCTGGTGGACCTGTCGACAATGGAAGAACGCCACATTATCCTGACCTACCGTCTTAACCGTGCCACTATCCATGAACTGTGTGCCCAGCTGGAGCCCGACCTGATGTCCCCCATCCGCCAACCCACAGGGATTCCCCCTCTGGTGCAGGTCATGTCAGTACTCCATTTCTTGGCAAGTGGGTCATTTCAGACAACCGTGGGAATTGCTTCTGGGATGTCTCAGCCCATGTTTTCGAAGGTGTTATCCAGAGTGTTGTCTGCCCTGATGAAATCCGTGAGGAGCTACATCATTTTCCCTGAGGTGAGCGAATTGGCTACAGTGAAGGGTGATTTCTACGCCCTTGGACATATTCCCAACGTAATTGGTGCCATTGATGGGACCCATGTGGCTTTGGTTCCCCCAAGAGACAGGGAGCAGGTGTACAGGAACAGAAAAAATTACCATTCAATGAACATCCAGGTGGTGTGTTTGGCTGACCAGTACATCTCGCATGTAAATGCCAAATTCCCAGGGTCAGTGCATGACGCCTACATCCTCAGGAATAGCAGCATCCCTTACGTGATGGAACAGCTACAGAGACACCGTGTATGGCTAGTGGGGGACTCTGGGTACCCCAACCTGTCGTGGCTACTGACCCCAGTAAGGAATCCCCGGACCAGGGCAGAGGAACGGTACAATGAGGCCCATGGGCGTACTAGGAGGGTGATCGAACGCACCTTTGGCCTCCTAAAGGCCAGGTTTAGGTGCCTGCATATGACAGGTGGATCCCTAATGTACTCACCTAAGAAGGTGTGTCACATCATCGTGGCCTGCTGCATGCTTCACAACCTGGCTTTGCGCCGCCAGGTGCCTTTCCTGCAGGAGGATGGTCGAGACGGTGGTGTAGTGGCAGCGGTGGAACCTGAGGAGAGTGATGAGGAGGAAGACGACGGGGCTGAAACAGACAACAGGGACAGAATCATTGAACAGTACTTCCAATAGGACACAGGTAACATTTCAAAGATAATTTAGTAAATGTTAACTACTCTCCAGCATCTCTGCTGCCTGTCTATTTGCCCCAGTGTATGATGACTGAGTTTTGGCTTTTCCCTCCCTATTTCAGATCTGGGGTCCCCACTACGAGTCCTGTGCTTCGTTTCCCCATGGACTACAGCTTTGTGGCAGCTGTTTGTTGACTTCACCATGTACAAGGACATATTTGCACTGTCATGTCAATTACAATCTATTGAAATCACAGCCAGACTCCAGATATTTTGGTGCAAAATAGGTGTTTATTGAAGTGCTCAAAATGGGATGGGTGGTTTCAAGTGGGTGGGGGCTATGGTGAAGGAATGTCCATGGCAGAGTCCAGAGTAACAGTCACACAGGTGCATTGTCCAGAGGCCTGTGGAGAGATGGAGCATGGGCAGTTCAAGGATGGACAGGGTGACAATGTGGGACAGTGGGATGACATCAGGTGGTATCCATTGCTGGCGGGGGTCTTGACATCCTACTCTGTCTTCTTGCGAGATCTCAGGGCCTTCTTGCGGGGTGGTTCTTCTCCTGCAGGAGGTGGGGGTCTGGTGGGCTGCTGCTGTGCGGGGGCCTCCTGTCCACTAGCGCCGGCGGAGGTGGTTGGCTGTTCTTGGTCCAGGCTAGTGGCAGGGGCCCTTGGGTGTTGTTCAGTGTCCGCCCTGGTGTTTACGAGGTCCTGCAGCAGCCCTACCATGGTAACCAGGGTGGTGTTGATGGCTCTGATGTCCTCCCTGTACCCCCGATAGTGTTCCTCCTGCAGTGCCTGGATCTCCTGGAACCGGGCCAGTACCGTCGCCATCGTCTCCTGGGAGCGGTTGTATGCTCCCATGATGGTGGTGAGGACCTCGTGGAGAGTGGGTTCCCTGGGCCTCTCCTCCGCCCCCTGTCGCACAGCTGCCCTCCGAGTTCCCCTGTTTCCCTGGGCCTCTGCCCCCTGGCCGGTGTGCCCACTACCACTGCCCCCAGGTCCCTGTTGTTGTTGGGGTGGTGGGTTATCCTGGGTGCCCTGTAGTGGTAGACACACCGCAGATTGACGCGCCCTGGAGACAGAGGCATGGGCCCGCTGGGTGGGAGCTGTGCTGGTGTTCCCAGAGGGGTTAGGGTCTGTAGTGGCCTGGGCCTGTGTGAGGGGAACCGACTGTCCAGAGGTCCCCGATGGTCCGGGCTGGTCATCGGTGTCCAGGTCGACAGAGCTGCTGTCATCGCTGACGGCCTCTTGGGTGGGGGGTGTGGATAATTCTGGCCCCTCCGCCGCGGTGTGTTGACGGTCGGGTCCTGCAGGGGTATAGAGGTATGGTTATAGTTTCAATGTGTGGCATATGGGTGTATCTGTGGGTTCTCGTGTCCCCAAGTGCTGGCATTCGTGTGTGGGGGCTTTGGTGAGGGTGGCTTGTGGGGGGGATGTGTATATGCATTGGGCATGCTTTGGTGATGGGTGTCCATGCTTAGTGGACGCATGCAGGCCTAGGTTTTGGGATGTGTGGGTTGTGATGGTGAGACATTGGCGGGGAATAGGTGTGCTGGGGGTGGGGGTGAGGATGGTGGTGGGGGTGAGGATGGTGGTGGGGGTGAGGGTGGGGGTGAGGATGGGGGTGGGGGTGAGGGTGGGGTTCGAGGATGGGGGTGAGGGTTGGGGTCTGATTTGGCATGCAGATGGGGGGGAAGCAGTATTGAAGCTTCAACTTACCAGTATCCATTCCTCCGCCGACTCCTGCGAGGCCGTCAGGATGCAGGATGTTCAAGACTTCCTCCTCCCATGATGTGAATTGTGGGGGTTGAGGTGGGGGTCCTCCGCCAGTCTTCTGCACGGCGATGTTGTGCCTGGATACCATGGAACGCACCTTCCCCCGTAGGTCGTTCCATCGCTTCCTGATGTCTTCCCGATTTCTGGGGTGCTGTCCCACTGCGTTCACCCTGTCGACAATCCTCTGCCATAGCTCCGTCCTCCGGGCAATGCTAGTGTATTGTATCTGTGTGCCGAACAGCTGGGGCTCTACCCGAACGATTTCCTCCACCATGACCCTGAGTTCTTCGTCTGTGAAGCGGGGTTGTCTTTGGGGTGCCATGGGGTGGTGTGTATGATGTGTGGGGTGGAGTATGTGTATTTAAGTGAGTTGAGTGTGGTGGTGTGTGTTGTTTTGTGTGTGGATAGTGTGTGGGTGATGGTGTTGAGTGGCTGTGGCTGTTATTTTTTGGATGCTGGTGTCTCGCTCTTGCCTTCCTTACGAATCTTTTAGCGTAGGGGTTTGTGGGTGATGTGGGTGGGTGTTTTATATTGTATTGTGTGTGTGGGAGTGGTGTGTGTATGTGTATCAGGTGTGTGGGATTCAAATCGTCCAATGTGGCTGGGTTTTGTTCGTTTGTGTGTATTCTGACCGTGGCGGTGTGTCCCGCCAATGGAATACCGCGTTTGAATGACCGCCGCGTGGATTCGTGGGTCGTAATGGCATGGGCGTATTTCTGTTGGCGTGACGGTGGAGGTTTTGTCACCTCCACCTTTCCGCCGACCGCTGGTCTGGCGGTCTGTTGTGGCGGTCGGATTTTCGGAGGTTTGCCTTCTGCGGGTCAGAATGACCGTGGCGGGTTTCCGCGACCGCGGCGGGATTATGGAGGATTTCTGACCGGCGGTAGGCGCCTTTTACCGCCGAGGTCAGAATGACTACCTCTGTATTTTGATATTCCCTTTACTAACCCATGTCTTTCCTAACGTGAAATTTCTGACTACTGTTTTTTTTTTTTACACAAAAATCTTTCTGTCACCCTCTGCTGATCATTTCCCCCAAGATTATATCTGGCTTTTGTCAGCATGCACACTGCTGGGTGGACCAGTGTAACTGAGCCTACAAGGGATCGTTACCCTTAGAAATGACCAGGACAAACACAAAACTGACTTTCTTCCCTGGTTTATGGAATTCAAGGATATCGCTTAACCATCGTTAACTAGATTATTCTACTTATATTCCTGCCACATAACTTATACTTTCTTTCCTCTGTTTATAATTGTGCATCTCCAACTCACCTACATCTTGGCCAGTTAGTTGAATTTATTATTTTTATTCCACAGAAACAAACTTTCCAAAGGCATAAACAGGACAATAGAGGATACTATATATTCAGAGTCCTTTTCTGACCGTGTGCAGTTGGCAATTCACTTCACACAGGCTGAAAATCAAAACCCACCCATTCCTAGATCCATGCCCACATCATGGGAATGGATAGCAAAATGGTCAGCCTGAGTGAAATCAATGCAAACCAGTTGTTCCAGTTGAGGCCCAAACGTCTCCTTCAGAAAGTCAAGTTTCACACTCCCTTCTTCGTTTCCTTAAACATCAGATTGCTTTGTCACCGCACCAAAAATCTCATAACGCATCATGACTTTCTAATGAATACATAAGGACATAGTGAAATGGTGAAAACATGAACTTGGAACTGCAAAATCCGCAGCCACGTCTTAGCCTTCTATTGAACATGTGCACAAGGCGGAGATGGTGGGCAACATTTCAGAAATCCATCGGGTAACATTGACCCTCAATTCAAGATAAAAGTCGATGGTTTGAAGATCTTTCTCATCAATACTTTTGTGCATTAAACTTGGCTCCAATTTTGTAGACCTACAGATGGGTATGCTACAAATGGCATAGGGGCATGGTCTGGCCGTAAGACCCAAACTATTAGCTTTGTCTTCTGGCAAATTATCAAGTAAATCTCACAAAAGATGAGGTGTAAAAATAGGACAAGACCTTTGGTACCTCTGTTTCTCTTTAATGCTTTGAGTCATTTTTATAAAAATTCATAATTCATCAACAGAAACTTAGACAGATTTAAGAATGCACTATACAAAGTTTTAATATTGTTATTATGTAATCAACCACACTGCAGATTATTAAATAAACTTTTGAGATTTTTGTACAGTGTGCTCTCCAGACGGAATCACTTCCAGTTGTTGTTGACATTGGTAGATGAATCAAATGTCCTGTGTGATTTGTGATGTTAAGAGATTGTTCATGGATCACAGAGGTCTCTGCCCAGGGGGAAGCTGGGAGTTGGGCTCTTGTTTTCCAGTAATGCAGTCTTAAATTCAGCCTCGGTGCGTCAGCTTCTCAGTTATCTACCTTTTCAAGGGCGGACATTGCTTTGTGCATGGGCATCTTTCATGAATCAAATTAGGACACTTTGGGCAAGATGTACCAAAGGATTTTACCCATTCTATGTCTATGGGAAAAAGCATTTGTACATATGGCCCTTTGTCACTAAAGTTAACCCACACAGTCGACAAATCACATGATAAATATATATCACAATAGAGAGCAAATATTTCAAGAAGTTACGTCAAATCTAAAGAAAGGGACAGAATAGCAGAAAGAATGAACAAACAGTAAAGAGGGGGGATGGCCGACGCCCCAATGGTAGCAGTTAACAGTGATTCTCTCTGCAGTGTTCACTCTTTATTGCCAGTATTCAGTGAGACCAACACAAAATCATGCTTTTACTGTGTTTTTTTTTTTTGTAAAACTGTAATGGGAGTGGGGAAGGCAGTGCCTGGGACAGTTTGCTCCGCCCAGTTTTGGCTCCCCAATAACTCTGAGATAAGGGCGGAGCCGGAGTCAGTCATTCAACCAGCGTCAGGCTGGAGCCTTATTGACGCACCCACTAGATTTATTTAAAAACAATAGATCCTGCTCGCTGCTTACTGTGGCCCTGAAACCCCTGCTCCCTTTGCAAGTGCAGTGTGCACCGGGGACACCTGGGCGTCTAATTCCCTTTCCCATCGAGCTGAGCTTCTGTGTTCGAAAGAGATCTTCGTCTCAGGAGCTGCCATTAAAACAAGCCTGTTCAAAGCCGCCCTCCTTCCTCCCAGGGGCCTTCTGAACATTTCCAAGCATCCACTGAAGAACATGAAAAAGCTCGTGAGAGTGTGAAGTTGTTAACGTTAGACTTCTCGGAAGCCAGAAAATACCAGGCAGCTCCAGGCGGACTGTTATTTAAGGCTCGTATAAAGTGAACGCCTCCGGATAATCCCTTGGTCGAGAGATTACAAGAGGCTGGTAAAGCTTTGTCGTGCCTGAGCAATTTCTTATATCATGTTCCTTTTGTGTGGCGACCCCAAAAATAAATCTTAATTATGTAAACCACAGCCTCCGGTTCTAAAGAGAGAATTGTGGACAGAGGTAGTGTTATTTTATGGTCTGACCCGACAACGCAGCTGTCGCCAGACAATTATGTGAGTATCACGAGAGTGGGGCTTTGGCTCCACCCACATGGTGAGAGTCAGGAGTACATGTGATTGGGCTGAAGTGTGCTTCCACAAAAAAGTGCTTGCCCACCACATAGCTGTGATCATTTTCTTTTTTTTATTCAGCAGCCTGAGACTGAACTTTCAGGGGCACACACATGACACTGTAAAGCTGTTAAAGTGTCTTGGATAACAAGATAATTTATGTTGTTGTTCTCTGCCAGGAGCATGGAAGGAAGGAATGTAGTCATTAAGCTACATGTGTTTTTGGGTCTGGCTTGATAGTGCAACTGTCACCAGACCGTTTAACCCACACCAATATCATTCTACAGTTTTTTGCTTCCACACAAATACACATCCATTCCCATCCTATTTACTTGTAATGCTTTACTTTGCCGTACAACATTCTTGTAAAGCCAGAGCTATAGGCATTGCTGATGTTTGTTAAGCTCACTGTGGCAGAAGAAGAGGGTGCCTTTTTTTCTGTACAACTTGATTATGTGCGTCTGTGGAGATGTAGTTTGTCAATAAAAAGTACCATAGTCATTGCACCGCTCCCTGCATCGTTCTCGGCAGATAAATTGATTTTTCTCGGAACACAGTGTGACTTGGAGGACCCTGAGCTAGGATTCCTTCTCTCTGGGCTCAAAGAGGACACTTCATCCTACTGTTTCCAAGCAGCTGCCGAGGAGAGTGATGCGCAGTGCTCTTTCTACTTACCCTAAACACCTGTCTCCGCTGTGAACTATTAATTTTAATTACATATGTCTTTTTTTTTTTTTGCAAAAGTAGCAGTTGGTATTTGGTATGATGGGTTACAGGCCCTGTGATTGCATTTTTTTCTGTCATATTTCCTAATATTAAGCACATGATAACAACTAACAGCCAGCAGCACAGCATTCTTTCCAGGATTGTACCAAGGCAAGTTTGTAAAGTGAGTATCACTGCATTAAGAAGGTTTGATGATATACAAGTGCAAAGTTTACAAGCTAAGCAGGACATGGTTAAGGAACAAGCCAGAGGTGTAACAAAACTTCAGTCGGCCCGCTGCAAAGTACACGGAGGGATCCCCCTCCAGACTCACTCAGGATTGTTCAGGCCAGGGTACTGTGCTGAGGGGGTCCCCTGGAGCTCCTCCGCACCCCTAAGTCCCCCCCCCCCCCTGCAGAGGCTGCGGGAGCCTTCGTTACGACGCTGAAACGGGCAATACTATCTTTCTGCCTCTTACTTGCTCCTACTCTGCTTCTCACTTTCTCTCTGTCTTTTGTCCTCTCTCAGTTTCTCCCTCTTTTTCTCCGTCTGTCTCCCTTTCTCAAGATCAAGTCCGAACCTGGCAGTACCAGTAGGGAAAGTCCAGGGTCGGACTGGGAGAGAAAATAGGCTTGGGCACCAGAATAAAACTGGCCCCATTAGTGAATTAGAAAGCTAAAAATGTTCCCCATGTTTGCAGATTGGGACAGTTTTGAACCGGTAAACACACGCCGTATAAATGATTTGCATGGTATAGGAGGCTGCTTGAATTTAAGCTTGCTACAGGCTGTGCTTTTTTTAATACCAGGGAAATTAACAGTAAAAAACGACTGAGCAGAAAATAGGCCTACAAGCATACAAAATACTGGCCCACACCGGGACCTGTCAGAACAGCTCATCAGGCACTGCCCGATTGCCCTATGCGCAGGTCCGACCCCGGGGATGCCTATCTTACCAGTGACTCCTGGGTTTTATTCCTCTGTTACAGGTCTAGCTTATTAGCAAGTATCTACACAAATTCTGGAAAAATAAAAGTATATCCTTTTGGACCTAGAATAAACATAGGAACAAAGAGAACACTTAAATCCTCTCTGGCCTGGAGGAAGCAAGATGGACAACAATTTAGGAGAGTGGCAATCAAAAAAGAAAACCCAGTTTCACTGATCCTTTAGGCATTCAAAACGCACAAACCTGAGATTGACAAGCAGTCTGTCGAATCAAACGCCGAGTCAGCTCAGGACCTCATAGATGTAGCAGCGTGCAAATAGGGTTGAGGCAATCCATTTGTATGTTTGAGACTTATATACACTTACTTACCTAGGCTAAGTATTTACTAGACTCAGAGCATGGTAAACGATGGGGGTTTCACAGTAAGTAGTGTAGAGTAGAAGGGACGGGTGAGTGGGATTTGGGATTCGAAATTGAGGGTGGAGGCCTACAGAGGAGAAGGCAGTGATGCTGGGCTGCTTGTAAAGGGAGAGTCGGACAGGGGGAGTTGTTAGAGCTGAGGCGGTGCATGATGCAGATACCCCCACTCCCACAGGTGGGGCAGAGGGCGGCAGCAGTCCCCAGTTGGTGCTCTTGCGCTCTGTTTCTTAAATCTTTCCATTGTCTACTTTGACTATACACCTGCCTACAGGGAAGAAAAGCAATCCCAATCTGCTCTCTTAGAATGACGTATTGCTCTCTGAGAAGAAGGCAGTGGAGGTGTAACTGTCCTAGAAGGCAGCATCTGGTGACCTGCTTTCTGAAAAGGGGTTGTGGAGCTATTGCTGTCTGAGAAGGAGGCTGTGGTGGTGTAGTTGTCAAAGAAGGAGGCTGTGGTGGTGTAGTTGTCAAAGAAGGAGGCTGTGGCGATATTGCTGTCTGAGAAGAAGGCCATGGAGGTATTGATCTCTGAAAAGGAGGCAAAGAAGATCCTGCTGTCTTAAAAGGAAGCGTTCAGTAGTCCTGTACTCTAAGAAGGAAGCTATGGAGGTACCTCTATCTGAAAATGAGGCTGTAGAGGTACATCTGTCTGAGAAGGAGACTGTGGAGGTATTGCTGTCTGAGAAGAGGGGGGTGTAGATATTGCTCTGTGAGAAGGAGACTGTAAAGCTACTGTTGTCTGAGAAGTAGGCTGCAGAGGTACTGCTGTATGAGAGGAAGGCAGTGGGGTTATTACTGTCTTAGAAGGCTGCATCGTGGACCTGTGAAGGAGGCTGTGGAGGTATTGCTGTCTGAGGAGGAGGCTGTAGAGGTATTGCTGTCCCAGAAGGAGGCTGTGGAGGTATTGCTGTCCCAGGAGGAGGCTGTGGAGGTATTGCTATCTCAGAAGGAGGCTGTGGAGGTATTGCTGTCTCAGAAGGAGGCTGTGGAGGTATTGCTGTCCCAGGAGGAGGCTGTGGAGGTATTGCTATCTAAGGAGGAGGCTGTAGAGGTATTGCTGTCTCAGAAGGAGGCCGTGGAGGTATTGCTTTCCCAGGAGGAGGTTGTAGAGGTATTGCTGTCCCAGGAGGAGGCTTTGGAGGTATTGCTGTCCCAGGAGGAGGCTGTAGAGGTATTGCTGTCCCAGGAGGAGGCTTTGGAGGTATTGCTGTCTGAGGAGGAGGCTGTGGAGGTATTGCTGTCTCAGAAGGAGGTTGTGGAGGTATTGCTATCTCAGAAGGAGGCTGTGGAGGTATTGCTGTCTGAGGAGGAGGCTGTGGAGGTATTGCTGTCTGAGGAGGAGGCTGTAGAGGTATTGCTGTCTCAGAAGGAGGCTGTGGAGGTATTGCTGTCTGAGGAGGAGGCTGTAGAGGTATTGCTGTCTGAGGAGGAGGCTGTAGAGGTATTGCTGTCTCAGAAGGAGGCTGTGGAGGTATTGCTGTCTGAGGAGGAGGCTGTAGAGGTATTGCTGTCTCAGATGGACGGGTGTGGAGGTTTTGCTCTCTGAGAAGCCAGTGTAGGTATTAATATCTGAAGAAAAAGTCTTGATGAGTCTGATACGGTGAGACTGCTCTCTGAAAGAGCCCACAAAGAGACTTCACTCTCAATGATGCAGCAGTTGGGTTTTGTCTAAGAATGGAGTAGAGTGAGTAACACATGGGAAGAGGGTAGTTTATGGACTGATGTCTGTGAAAGAGTCTGCGCAAGAATTACTGTATCAGAAAGAGGCAAAAAGACTGCTATGTAAGGAAAAGGTAGTGAAGAAGAGGCTGAGTGAAAGGAGGCAGTGGAGGAGAGGAAGGCAGTGGGGCAACTGCAGTCTTAGTTGGAGAAGATGGACGGATGGAAGTCAGGACTGCCATGCAGTCTGTTGCTGCAGACAGCAATCACATAGGTTTTGTTAGGGACTAAACATTGTGCCAAACATCTGCTTTGTCCTAGTGTCTCCCTTGTGCAGCCACACAGCGCATTACTGAGACTCCTTGCACCGTTAACTGGGCCACCACATAGTCTGGCTAGGCAGTTGAGTTAACTGTGTGTTGTTTAAAAAATAAATAGTTTTATTGCAAGAACAACTTTGAGCTGCTGGTTTCAGTTTGCCATACAGGAGTTGTCTGCTGCTAGGGCTTGTGTTATCTAAGGGATTGCCTGCGGTCTACGCTGCTTGGGAAATGGAAAGAGGTTACTGTGCACATAGGATAGGACGCCACTGCATGCATGCGAGGTGTATCCCTGGGAGCTTCTGCTCTGGTCCATTCACCCAGGATAACTGTGCCACATTACACCTTCACACAGGCACTTGTTGTGTGGTGTAGGTTTCATCAGGACCTGTTGTTCCTGGAGATAGTCCCATAGAAGTGGCAGTCAAATTAAGTTGCAGAATTAGAAGTGGCTGCTGTAGGTGGAGACAGCCATGTAGTAACTCCTTTACAGTAAGCAGCGGGGGGTGCCTCTGGGAAAAGATAGTGTTAGAGGTCTTGGTACATAGGAAATACTAGGAAATATGGGACATGCTGCAGTAGGAGAGCAGGGCAGTGAAAGATTGTTGTAGAAGATGTGACACTTGTGATTGTAGTTGCTAGTTAGACTGCTCTGCATGTGAGGGATGAATGGGAGGGGAAACAAACAAAACATAACTGCATTGTGCTGTCCTGCTAGGGATCTGTAATACTGTGCTGCTCACCATTATGAGGAAGGGTCTGATGCTTGTTGCCGAAGACTACTGCGCTTGTTGCCTTTCTTGAGCCTTCACTGGTTGTAACAGAACCTCTCTTTGTCTATAGCAGATCAACCAGGACTTGAACATCCAGCTGCTAAAGGACGGGTACAGGTTAGACGAGATTCCTGACGACGAAGACCTCGATCTGATCCCCCCGAAGTCCGTCAACCCCACCTGCATGTGCTGCCAAGCCACCTCCTCCACCGCCTGCCACATCCAGTAATGAGTGCGGGAGGGCCGGACCGTGCTTTCCACGATTACTGTAAAATTTAACAGCCATTGCTTCCTCCTATGGTAGGACATGCACCTCTTTGTGTTCACGGAGCCAGGAGAAACCAAAAAAAAAGTCCACTTTATTATTTGTCAAAAGGAACGTTATTTTTTTAAGAAAAGAGGTGAATGGGATGGTGAAGATCAAATGGGAACACCAGAAGGTGGATAGATA
The DNA here is from genome assembly GCF_031143425.1 of Pleurodeles waltl. NCBI lineage: Eukaryota > Metazoa > Chordata > Amphibia > Caudata > Salamandridae > Pleurodeles > Pleurodeles waltl. Next base: position 81,319,129 of record NC_090436.1, read on the forward strand.
GTTTGGTCCCTCATGCAAAAGCTGGCAGTGAAATGTTCGTGGTGAAGGGCCGAGGAGTTAGCCGTCAGATAGATGATGGTGGTGGGACAGAGAGAGAGAGGCACTTCTTAGATATGCTGCTATTCTAGATTGCTTGTTGCCTTGTGCTCAAAGGGCAAGTCCACATGTGGCCCTGGAACCCAAGCCAAAGGCTTCCTTGTAAATCCTAAACTTGTGGCAGGAACACAACAGGAAGGTTGTGGCGGATCAAGTAGCCAGTATAGAGTGTGTGCCAATTAGTTTCTGTGATATCCCAGGTGAAGTAGTCATCGGGATGGTTCTAGCCCCCCAGTGTTGTGATATTGTTCTAATAGCAAAGGGACTCCCCTCTTAAACCTCAAATAATGGAAACAGATATTAAGTTAGGTGGCTCTCCATCTCATTCCCCTTCGGAACCCAAACTTCTGCTGCGCTTTATATTATTTATTTCCTCAGGTGTGTGGCTGGGTATGGCCAACATCTTGGCCGGGTCGTTGCACCTATCCATATTCTGTATGTTAAGGTGCCTTGCGGAGCAGCAGTTGTTGTGCTGTCGGTACACGAGAGGCATTTTTCAGGTGCCCACTTGATATCAGTTATGAACCTCATACAACATGGTTTGGTGTCCCCCCATTTTATAGTCGTATACAGAACATTTATAAACCGATGTACTCTATTATGCTCAGTACCACAATTTGCACCAATTAAAAATTGACCTTTAGCAGGAGTTTGTACATAGCACATCAGCTGCTCCACGGACAGGTTTTTTGTTTCATTTTCTTTATTACCTGTAAGCAGTTCAGGAAATACTGTGTCATGTGCTTCAGAGATAATATGTACCACGTACAAGAGGTAATCATGGTACTCATAGCTAATTGTTTTAACGGAACCGGGCTGAATGTCTTGGATAGGGTTCCTTACAAGGACAAAGATGGTTCTTTGACACAGGCTTTCTTCCCCACTACTGCTCCAAATTCAGCATTATCACTTCTATTACTCTTTCCATGCACCATGTGAAAATATTGCCATTCCTAGTAGAGGTTCCAGGTGCCCATAATCCACTCTGTACACCATCACCGCCACACCCCGAGACTTCTACTGCTGTGCCAGGCGAACACCATCAATTGGATTCCGGGTGTAGACCTGGGCTTCTTTCGTTGTGCACCCCTTCGGGCCATAGTAACTTACACAACTCTAGCTGCTGGGAAAATACTAGAAAGTCTTAAAGTGAGCCTGGGCATATTCGGGCAGGCCTTTATTTACTGTCTGTCCCATAAAGCTGTACCTGTTGCCTGTTTTGTCATTTGTGACCAGCAGCAGAGTTCTAGTTTGTGTTTTCAAACTTGCTTTTTCGCAAGGGAAAATGTTGTGTGGTTCGTATTCAGTTTATAGACTAGTACAAGAGACACATTTTGGTTATTTCAATAAGCAAATATTTAGGGGGTTTCAGTTGCGTAGCATTGTGGACATATTTCCCAAAACAGAACGCAAGCAGCGGCCTCCTGGAAAACAGCATGCTTGTCAGGTTCAGTCTGTTTTCTACTTTTACTGTGTGACGTCGGCCTTTGAGAAAGGGGCGGAGATCATACTTTGCAAGGGCAGTGATCAGAAAATGCAGATAATTCTGTACTTTCTTCTCTGAATATCTGTGATTCCCTGAAATCTGATCTGAATACTTGAACATTTTTTGCTGATTATCTTGATCTGATTAGAAACTTTAATGCATGTAATACAACACTAATGAGAGTATTTTCTGTTTCCATTTGCTGGACCTGAAAATGGAAAATATTTTAATAATAGAGATAAAGGTTATTTTGTGGTTAACTGGATTAAAATAAGGCTACAAACAGTAAAAGCATATGCTTGTCAGAATCTTAGAGAATGTATTGTGCTGTGTGGATGTGTACTGCTTCTTACATCCCCATGTATTTTACTTCATTTATTTATTCATAAGCAAAGGAGCTCAGAACCCCTCAGCTATCGAGGTTAAAATATTTACAGGACGGAAAAAGCAAGCAATTTAGAGGACAGAAGTTGCTGTTGGTCTCCAGAAATGTTTATTAAATTGATTTTTTTCGATAGCGCAGCAGCAACGCTAGAGGGGTTAGTATGCATTCAAGTAAAATGAAGACACAAAGTTTTCTTATATGATGAAACAATGTCTTAGTGCAACATCAGAAAGACAGTGAGGAAAGAAAAAAGTGGATGACAAGACACGATTTTGGAGGACCAGAAATTAGTCTGGATGCAGAAGGAAGAGGTGAGTTTAACTCAATTTCCTGAAAGAGAAGAGTTCACAGATGGGAAAGAAGGAGGTCCCACAAGTTTGCTGCAGGACCATTGAGGGATTACGTCATGTTTTGCATGTTAAGGTTCCCAATTGTGATTGTGTTTGTCCTCCTAAAGTCTAGCAGTCTACCTAAGTTTGAAAGGTCTGCCAGAAATGGCAGCATGGCCAGATAAGGTGGGTTTCCGAGGAGGCTTGTAGGTGCAGAAGCAGGTTATATATGTCATCCTCGCCTCTCTTTGGTATTATATGGTTTTATTTCCTTATGGATGAAGTAAGTTCAGAAGTGGCACGAACGGCCTCGATCAATGCATGGAGGGTCAGAGGGATGGCCTCGGTAATGGTATTTTTGTTACAAAGACGAAGTTGAACAAAGTTTTTTCCATAGATATTTTACTTTTAGACTGCAGACATCAGTGTTTGCATCAGTTGCAGTTGAAGTCCTAGCTCGTGAATGTTGCATGTGGAGATGGGCTTGTGTGCTGGTGGGTGACAGTATTGTGGTTGGTAAACAGAGAAACTACAGTATGAGTTTTGTGTAACAGCTCAATGTCATTGGGCAAAGGATTGAACCCTAGGAATTCCACACCCCTGGTTGTGTTTTGCATAGCATATTTGGCAGAAGTTGGATGCATATATGGAAGGCAGTCTGCATATATGTTTGGGGACAGTGCCACATGCCAAAGGGAGTGATACGATGCATTTTGGCATTTCGCTTGTTGCATTTTGAAGATATCTACTGCATATTTGGCAGCACTACGATGCATATTTGAGGGTTTGTCAGCTCACATTTGGTGTGCAGGCTGAGATATGTGTGAATGCTGATGTTACATATTGTGCAGCTGGCCTAAGGCATGGGCAAAGTGGGCCATTGCCTCGACTCCCCAGCTTCCTATGGACCCCTGTAAAGTGATGGAGCGGTCAGACTTCCCACTGTAAGGCTCTGACACACCCGCTTCACATGTGGTTAGTGAGCATGCCCCGCCAGCCCAGCCTTAACCCATGCACTCAGGCAGTTGATGGCAATTAAATAAAAATAAAAAATCTTTGTCTCACATCTTTCTTTTCACTTCACATCACCTCTTCTTTTTCTCCCTGACTTCCCTACCATTCTCCCTCTCTCTTCTGTTACCTCACTTTTAGCTACTTCACCTCCCCACTCACACTCTCTATCTCACCTCTCTGACTGCATTACGCCTTTCTTGCGCCTTCTTCTTCTTCTCTACCCCATCCCCATTCCTCTATCATTACCTCATCTCTATCCTTCCCTGCATCTCCTTCTCTATTTCAGCTCACCATCTCTAATTCACTTCTCCAACTTTCTCTCATTGTACATATTTCAGCTTCCCCTCTATTTCTCTTCCTTTTTCTGTACCTCACATCTCTTGCTCTGCCTCACCTCTCCCTTCCTACTTCACCTTGTCTCCCTCTACATCCTCCACCCCTCTCCCGCTGCCTTTGTTTCCGCTGCTTCACTACTCCCTTTAGCTGACCTGTCTTTCTAAACCTTCTCTCATTCTGCCTCTCTATCGCCGGGGTCTCTTTCTAATTTGCACCTCTGCCTTTCTCCGAACGACCTCTCTTACTGTAGTACATCTCTGTCTGCCTCCCTCCTGAAGCACCTGCTCTTCCTACTCTATCAGGGGCGTAGCTTGGTCAGTAAGCAGTGGCAGCTGGTAATTTTAGGAGGGAGGGGGGTGGGTGGGAAGCACACACACGCCCGCACACGCATTCACAACATTCATCAAATATTCAAACATACCTGCACGCACCAAACATTCATTAAAAAAAACACACACACACTGACCTTCAGCTCTGCTTCGGAGGTTCCAGGAGGGTTGGGACTGCTGCCTTCCCTCTCTGGCTGACTTTAGCCAATGAAGGAAGGCATCAGTCTCAGCCTCAGCCTTGTCACAGAGTGGGGCGGGGTCAGTGAGATTGCTGATTGACACTCGCCCTGGACGCTTCAGGGCTTAAACCTGAAGCGCCCAAGTCGAAGTCAATGGGTGACGCTTCCTCTTGTCACTGAGGGGGAGGGCCTCGAGGCACCTATGCTGAGCTGAGGAGGTCACGCCCATAGGAGCTGTGACCTTCTCAGCCCAGCAAAGTTCAGCTCAGGCAGAACTGCACATGTCTCGCTCGTGGCTGCCTGAGCTGAACACTAAGGGCCTGATTCTAACTTTGGAGGACGGTGTTAAACCGTCCCAAAAGTGGCGGATATACCACCTACCGTATTACGAGTTCCATAGGATATAATGGACTCGTAATACGGTAGGTGGTATATCCGCCACTTTTGGGACGGTTTAACACCGTCCTCCAAAGTTAGAATCAGGCCCTAAGAGTGTCTGTCAGGCTGACCTTTGCTCAACCTGACCGGCCCTCTTCACGAGGCGCGCAAAAGGTGGGGTTGTGTGGCCCCTCCACCCTAAAGGATGGGCTGCAGCTGTCAGTATGATTGGGAGGGGGGCAGTGAGCTTCAGATTTCCTAACAATCACATCTTATTACATCACATTATATGGGTAGCAGGACACGAGGGGGTAGTGGAAAGAGAGAGGAGTGTGGATTGTTAGGGGTACTTACAATGCAATATTTTTCATACTAATCAACATTTTTCAAGGCCTTCAAAATATAGATGAGTGAGAGAGAGAGTGTGTGTGTGTTTTTGTCAGTGCAGGCATGTAAAAATCCCAGGTGAAACCCGGCACGCCACATTACCCGACTGAAAGCACGCATACCCAACTAATTATTACAGAATACATTTTTTTTAGGGGGTGTAACCCCCACACACTCCCGTCCCCCGGAGCCACACCCCTGCTATCTATAGTGCCTTCTCCCTTTCACCAGCTCTCACTTCAGCTCTAAATCGAACACCTTGGCTGTCTCTCTGCCACTTTCCCTTTACCTACGTCTAATTTCTACCTTTCTGTGTTTTTTTCTGACTACTTACCTTCCTCTCTTTAGCCTCTTTCCCTACCTCACCTGTTGTTCTTCGTCACCTCTGTCTCTACCTCGACTTCATCTCTCGCGCTTTACAACTATATTGTTCTCATTACCTGTCTTTCTCCTGTCTCCTGCCCTTCTCATTTGTCCTGCTCGGCAGAGTCAGAGATCACTACCTAGCCAGATAAGTGCACATATATATATATATATATATAAAGATGAGTAGGGAGCAAAGAAGCAGAACAGAAGTAAGCTGAAAATCTCAGATTTCACCTGTTGGATGGTGAAAAGCCTCCGAGCAGTACTATGATTTTCACTGTTGTAGCTAGAATGCCAGCTGTGAATTTGGAATTTATTTGTGACTTCAAATGTCAGTCAATTAAAGCTACAATTTCAAGCATTATCTGCAATCTAATGTTATGTACTGGTGAACTAAACATCTACCCAATGGCTCTTTCCATAGCATTCCTACAATGAGCAATAGGCTGCTTGAATTCCATGTAAATGTCTGTTGCAAAACGAAAACTAGTGCGAAAAAGCTTTTTTTTAGTTTTATTGGTTTGGCGGATATGGGGAAGCTTGAGCATTCAACTGAAAGTTTATTGTAGAATTCAATATGTTTGGCTTCACAGAGAGCTTTAATAAGCTGAAGATGAGTGTTACATTCAAAGTTGTTCTGAGGAGGGGCAGCCCAAAAAATATTTTGCCTGCAGTGCCCCAAGTCCTTAAGGAGGATTTGGGGATATTTGCAGGATGTGTGATTTAAATTTGAATTAGCATTGACTCTGGCAAATACCATCTGCCTTCATTTGTCTAGAAATGCCAATATCACAGGAGCATTCTTATGCGAAACCCACCACATTAAAGAGATATATGTCCCACCCACTCGCACACAACTAGCAAACTGGCTTTGGGAATGCTTGTTTATCATTGATAAGGGAGAGTAAGGACATCCTGACGTACACACGGCTTCGCTTCTCATGAGCTCTGGCTCTCCTTGTACTCTACAAGGGCAAAGACCCACATAATGCACCCTCCACATCTGTACATGCAATATCCAGTTTAGATCAATATCCATGCCAGTTTTTCTGATAATTCCTGTGTAAGTTAGGTCCATTCATAGTCAATATGTGGATATCCTGAACCTTCTCCAGAGGCCCATCTTGCACAGATATAGCTACATCTGTCACCTCTGTGGGGCAAACCGGCATCAATCCATGTATTGACTCCTGCTGCTAATAAGCGCAAGAGGAGATGCGGAGAGAGTTCATACCTGACGCAACACACCCCTTCCTTTTTGTTTAGGACGCTCAATTGCATGTTTCATAATTTGCTCAGACAGTCCTTTCCTCCAGCGTTTAATCATTATTGAGCGCGCTTCTTTTAGATCTATTAAACACTGGTTTCCGCTATTAAGCTGACGGAGGTTTCCAATTGATCCGGTTTAATGGAGACATATTTTGGTCATTCTCTGGCTGGCGATAGTGTGCCTGAAACGCAAAGTGGTAATTTCAGAAGCCACTATGATAAAAAGGCATGGTTGCTTGAGATTGGGGCAGCCGAGGGGCAGTATGCATGTCTTTATTGCTCTACAGTAGCTTCTTAAATGAAACAACCAGACCTTTTAGCTGTAATACAATGCTGGTGTTTTACTTTTATAGCACAGACTTGTTAAAGAGTGTGTTTAGATTTGTAGTCTGCAATAGACCTGCCACACCACTGTCAACATACAGCAGTGCAGCATGAAAGGAAATAATTGCATTTATTTTTACTGTTGGCTTAATTGCATCAGATGTCTCAGATGTATTTGTTAGTGACTAAAAAGTTAAGCTGTGTGTGGTTGACTATTGACTTTTCTCTGACTTCATTGTCTATACTGATTTAGTTCAGTATCCTATAGTGTCCAATAATTGATGTGAAATGAGGCAGCCATCACACTTCATCTTCTGTTGTAAGTCTTCTCACCTCTGTCTGTGCTCCAGCTGACCTGTAGTCATTCCAGAGTTGTCCAGCACTGAAGCAGCATAGATGGCATGGGCTTAGGGTCATTAGTGGGATAGTTCTGGAAATCCTGCATTTTGATTGTCCATCCATGCAAGAACATGATCTTCTCCTAAGGTTCTTGGTATGTCTCTTCTTGTGAGTATGGACGTGACTGGACTGCGGTACAGCGGCTCTGTTACCTTTCAGGCTTCAGGGGACGTTTAAGGTTTCATCGCTCCTACAATCACCCAAACCATCTGTAGCCTGTTGCTGTTCTCATTTAGCAAACCAGGGGCCGATATCATAGGTTGTAACCTTGATGCATTTCAGTGGATATATTGTGGGATTCTGTGTGTCAAATTAAGGCCAAGTCTTCGATAAAGTATTGGGTAGTATTGACATCACACCCCGATTCCCAGTGATCTTCACCCTTATAGTCACCTTAGCCCAAATAAGATTGTTCACGTCAAGAATCCAATTTCAGCTGCAGTGACTACAGCGTTCTTCAAAAGGGAGGGTGATTGGAGAGTTTGAGTTCCTGTAACATGCGGCATCTGTGTTCCTCTATACATCATTTCCATGTGTATCTTTTTGTCCTTTGGTGGCCACTGTATTCTCATCCATGCACAACAGCTATTGGCCAGTTCCTGGTTGGAACTCCTTTCCCGATTGGTTGCTTCACTAGCAGGTAGTCCTGTCTAAAACAATCTACTACCTGCACTGTGATTCTCGCCTCGACGCCTGCCCCGGTGCCTTGCTTGAGATGTCCTTTAGCACCAGCGCTGTGGGTAAAAAGAAGGCCGGCTCAGAAGCACGGCTTGAGCTTAGCGATTCAGCGACATCCCTGCCTCCATTCCTCTTTTCCAGCTTGAAAATGGCGGTGGCTGAAGATTCTTTAAGCCAGTTCTTGGCTAGAAATGCCACATTCGCATCAGCCACCAAGACCACTGCACCCACAATTGAGTTAAAAAAACCAACCTGACTGCACCTGGCTGTTGAGCAGGGATTGCATTTAAGTGGTCACCGTTTTGTGTTCCTGCTCCTGATGCTTCAATCCACACCTTTAAAAGAGAACGGTCTTTATTGCTTTTTTAAAAAAAAAGTTTGCTTCCCATGAAGAACATGTAGCACATTGATGTACACAAGTTACTGTCTATGTAGAGTACTGCCTTAAACGTATCAGTTTTCATTTTTATTTTATTTTTACCGTCGACTTTAAGTATTAATTTATTTAAAAGAAAATGTGTTTTTGAAACATGAAGACATGTACACTATTTTTTTAACATTTCCATTGCAGTATTTATCATTGTTACTGGTGTTTGTAGTGTAACATAATAATGATAATATTAATAATAATAATAATAATATTAAAAAGCATACCTACGAACCTGGAGTTGGCTCCTTTATTTGCAGCAGTTGGGCTCATTTTTGGTGGGGTGGCGAGCTGGACTGCTTGGCGGATGAACACTGTGCATGGAAGGACATCCCTCAGGAGGGAAATTATCCTTTTACTTTCCTCCTTCAGATATTGCCTTTTGGGCTCCTAACTTCACTATTATTTCCTGGTTCTGGGATAGCTCACATCTTGTGGAAATAACAGATTCGTAGCTGGGAATTAATGAGAATTTTAAATCCTCTTGTTAAAACTATGTAAATTACTTCAATGACGAAAAGCTAAAGGAAGATAAAGCACTTTTATGGCCCAGCTGCCTGATTTAGCAAAGCCTTGTCAAAATGTAGAGTAGTCTAGACAATTCAAAAGCTTTTATTAGGCCACGTTTCGGAATGTGGGCCCTTGTGTAACTCGTGCTTTGGTTTTTCTATGCAAACATATGAACATCCATTGAAACCATTCACAAGAATGCAGCTGTGTGAGGGTGATTGACAGGTAAGTCTAACAGGCGTTCCCAGTGTTGGAGCCGCCACAGCCTCTAAGATGTGGGATGCTGCAGAGGCCAGTCTTCAGGTAAGCAAACCTTTGCACATCGTCCACACATCTTTCAAAGTTGGCAAGCACAAAAAATTATAGTCGACTTGTTGTGCACAACCATGGAAGTCAGGTCTGTCAGCTTACTCCTGGAACTGGGTTCAGGTCACATGAACAGCTTATAGGTCAGATGCTGATGACCCTGGGGGTCACTCTGTGCCAGAGGCCCCATAAAAAGACTTAACATGCCACCAGTCAAGTTAAAGAATAAAGGATTGTGGTGGCATACTTAGTCAGTTCTGTCACTTCACTATATTCACATGGCCCTGGCCTGAACAGTGGGCACCTGAGTTATTCATGTGGTTTGGATCCAAAAGCCTGTAGAACTTAGTACCTATATGCAAACGTGTTGATAATAATGCATTTACATGCTCTTGGTGGAAATAACAGACACTCATTGATACCTGTAGACATGTTTATTTGTGTGAAGTGCAGATGTTCTCACCTAGCAGACAAGGTCTTGATTTTATAGAGAGACAGAGGCAAGTGGTATGCTTCCAGTTTCACAGATCTTTAAATAGCAGCCTCTTTTAAATCCTGATTACAACAAAGCACTAAATCCACCAATCAGAACAAACCATGCCCTTAAATGACCTGACCCTGGAAGTGTCCTGTCTTTAGGTATAGCGTTAGCCAAGACCTCCTGATTTTTTAAAATTATATATGTGTGTTATATTTACTTGTTGGGGTTTTCATCCAGTTCTCTACGCCTATTGATCTGTTGAGTCATTTACATTTTTCATCCGCTCACCACAGTATGCAACAATGGGGCAGCCCACTTCAGCCATTGGATGACTTCACTGTGAGGGATTGCATTCTGATTGTTTACAGAGAGCACATCCTCACACAAAGTAGTTCCCGTCAGCAGCAATCATTTCTATGGCTATTTGTGCTTTTTAGGGTTAATAAATATGGTTGGACATTTTTTCATATTTGGTTGGGGTCTGGCAGCTCTTTCAAAAGTAAAGAAAAATGATGGCAAAACAAAACAAGCATTGACAAAACAAATTGTCTGACATCCATGCCAGGCTCACTCTTCTTTGCTGCTTAGTCTTTAGTATCACTACCTTCATTCTCTCCACATCTATCAGAATTAATTACCCCCTCTGGGGGCGCAAGAGCAGGAAAGGTAAGTGACTACTGAGTCACTCTGATCCCCCAGAAACATTCTCATGCCTCATGTGATCAAGAAACCCTCTTCAACACAGATCCTGACTTCTCCCTGAATCCTCAGAACAATATCCCCACATGGCAGCACATACCAACAATGTAATGAAATCTAGGCTATCTGGGGCACCCTGAAAACAGTCAAAACGGATAATGGGCCACCCTTGTAGCAGATGTGGCTTTACAACATCTGCATCCCATCTTGACTTTAAGCACTGGAAGATCACCCTCCTGTGGCCCCAAGGAAATGGCGTGCCGTGGGTGACTGGGTGCTAGTGAACCTGGAACAAAGGAGAAAGTTTGACGCTAGATACCTGGAACAACCGTTGCAAGTTGCCATATGAAATGGAACAATGATGCCTGCTGGTTACTGATTTAGTTCAGTATCCTATAGTGTCCAATAATTGATGTGAAATGAGGCAGCCATCATATTTCATCTTCTGTTGTAAGTCTTCTCACCTCTGTCTGTGCTCCAGCTGACCTGTAGTCATTCCAGAGTTGTCCGGCACTGAAGCAGCATAGATGGCATGGGCTTAGGGTCATTAGTGGGATAGTTCTGGAAATCCTGCATTTTGACTGTCCATCCATGCAAGAACATGATCTTCTCCTAAGGTTCTTGGTATGTTTCTTCTTGTGAGTATGGACGTGACTGGACTGCGGTACAGCGGCTCTGTTACCTTTTAGGCTTCTGGGGACGTTTAAGGTTTCATCGCTCCTACAATCACCCAAACCATCTGTAGCCTGTTGCTGTTCTCATTTAGCAAACCAGGGGCCGATATCATAGGTTGTAACCTTGCTGCATTTCAGTGGATATATTGTGAGATTCTGTGTGTCAAATTAAGACCAAGTCTTCTATAAAGTATTGGGTAGTATTGACATCACACCCCGATTCCCAGTGATCTTCACCCTTAAAGTCACCTTAGCCCAAATAAGATTGTTCACGTCAAGAATCCGATTTCAGCTGCAGTGACTACAGCGTTCTTCAAAAGGGAGGGTGATTGGAGAGTTTGAGTTCCTGTAACATGCGGCATCTGTGTTCCTCTATACATCATTTCCATGTGTATCTTTTTGTCCTTTGGTGGCCACTGTATTCTCATCCATGCACAACAGCTATTGGCCAGTTCCTGGTTGGAACTCCTTTCCCGATTGGTTGCTTCACTAGCAGGTAGTCCTGTCTAAAACAATCTACTACCTGCACTGTGATTCTCGCCTCGACGCCTGCCCCGGTGCCTTGCTTGAGATGTCCTTTAGCACCAGCGCTGTGGGTAAAAAGAAGGCCGGCTCAGAAGCACGGCTTGAGCTTAGCGATTCAGCGACATCCCTGCCTCCATTCCTCTTTTTCAGCTTGAAAATGGCGGTGGCTGAAGATTCTTTAAGCCAGTTCTTGGCTAGAAATGCCACATTCGCATCAGCCACCTAGACCACTGCACCCACAATTGAGTTAAAAAAAAAAAACCTGACTGCAACTGGCTGTTGAGCAGGGATTGCATTTAAGTGGTCACCGTTTTGTGTTCCTGCTCCTGATGCTTCAATCCACACCTTTAAAAGAGAACGGTCTTTATTGCTTTTTTTTTAAAAGTTTGCTTCCCATGAAGAACATGTAGCACATTGATGTACACAAGTTACTGTCTATGTAGAGTACTGCCTTAAACGTATCAGTTTTCATTTTTATTTTATTTTTACCGTCGACTTTAAGTATTAATTTATTTAAAAGAAAATGTGTTTTTGAAACATGAAGACATGTACACTATTTTTTTAACATTTCCATTGCAGTATTTATCATTGTTACTGGTGTTTGTAGTGTAACATAATAATGATAATATTAATAATAATAATAATATTAAAAAGCATACCTACGAACCTGGAGTTGGCTCCTTTATTTGCCGCAGTGGGTCTCATTTTTGGTGGGGTGGCGAGCTGGACTGCTTGGCGGATGAACACTGTGCATGGAAGGACATCCCTCAGGAGGGACATTATCCTTTTACTTTCCTCCTTCAGATATTGCCTTTTGGGCTCCTAACTTCACTATTATTTCCCGGTTCTGGGATAGCTCACATCTTGTGGAAATAACAGATTCGTAGCTGGGGATTAATGAGAATTTTAAATCACCTTGTTAAAACTATGTAAATTACTTCAGTGACGAAAAGCTAAAGGAAGATAAAGCACTTTTATGGCCCAGCTGCCTGATTTAGCAAAGCCTTGTCAAAATGTAGAGTAGTCTAGACAATTATAAAGCTTTTATTAGGCCACGTTTCGGAATGTGGGCCCTTGTGTAACTCGTGCTTTGGTTTTTCTATGCAAACATATGAACATCCATTGAAACATTCACAAGAATGCAGCTGTGTGAGGGTGATTGACAGGTAAGTCTAACAGGTGTTCCCAGTGGTGGAGCCGCCACAGCCTCTAAGATTTGGGATACTACAGAGGCCAGTCTTCGGGTAAGCAAACCTTTGCACATTGTCCACACATCTTTCAAAGCTGGCAAGCGCAAAAAATTATAGTCGACTTGTTGTGGCACAACCATGGAAGCCAGGTCTGTCAGCTTGCTCCTGGAACTGGGTTCAGGTCACATGAACAGATTATAGGTCAGATGCTGAGGACCCTGGGGGACACTGTGTGCCAGAGGCCCCATAAAAAGACTTAACATGCCACCAGTCAAGTTAAAGAATAAAGGATTGTGGTGGCCTACTTAGTCAGTTCTGTCACTTCACTATATTCACATGGCCCTGGCCTGAACAGTGGGCACCTGAGTTATTCATGTGGTTTGGATCCAAAAGCCTGTAGAACTTAGTACCTATATGCAAACGTGTTGATAATGTATTTAGATGCTCCTGCATGGAAATAACAGACACTCATTGATACCTGTAGACATGTGTTTATTTGTGTGAAGTGCAGATGTTCTCACCTAGCAGACAAGGTCTTGATTTTATAAAGAGACAGAGGCAAGTGGTATGCTTCCAGTTTCACAGATCTTTAAATAGCAGCCTCTTTTAAATCCTGATTACAACAAAGCACTAAATCCACCAATCAGAACAAACCATGCCCTTAAATGACCTGACCCTGGGTGTGTCCTGTCTTTAGGTATAGCGTTAGCCAAGACCTCCTGATTTTTTTAAATTATATATGTGTGTTATATTTACTTGTTGGGGTTTTCATCCAGTTCTCTACGCCTATTGGTCTGTTGAGTCATTCACATTTTTCATCCGCTCACCACAGTATGCAACAATGGGGCAGCCCACTTCAGCCATTGGGTGACTTCACTGTGAGGGATTGCATTCTGATCTTTTACAGAGAGCACATCCTCACTCAAAGTAGTTCCCATCAGCATCAATCATTTCTATGGCTATTTGTGCTTTTTAGGGTTAATAAATATGGTTGGACATTTTTTCATATTGGTTGGGGTCTGGCAGCTCTTTCAAAAGTAAAGAAAAATGATGGCAAAACAAAACAAGCATTGACAAAACAAATTGTCTGACATCTAATGCCAGGCTCACTCTTCTTTGCTCCTTAGTCTTTAGTATCACTACCTTCATTCTCTCCACATCTATCAGAATTAATTACCCCCTCTGGGGGCGCAAGAGCAGGAAAGGGAAGTGACTACTGAGTCACTCTGATCCCCCAGAAACATTCTCATGCATCTTGTGAACATGAAACCCTCTTCAACACAGTTCCTGACTTCTCCCTGAATCCTCAGAACAATATCCCCACATGGCAGCACATACCAATAATGTAATGAAATCTAGGCTATCTGGGGCACCCTGAAAACAGTCAAAACGGATAATGGGTCACCCTTATAGCAGATGTGGCTTTACAACATCTGCATCCCATCTTGACTTTAAGCACTGGAAGATCACTCTGTTGTGGCCTCAAAGAAATGGCGTGCCGTGGGTGACTGGGTGCTAGTGAAGCTGGAACAAAGGAGAAAGTTTGGCGCTAGGTACCTGGAACAACCATTGCAAGTTGCCATATGAAATGGAACAATGATGCCTGCTGGTGACAGGGAAATGCGAGTGACGCAAAACGTCTTTCATTTAAAAAACTTTCCTCCTTCAAGCAGATCACCCAAACACACACACTGAAGAACATAAATGACTTAGCCTCATCTGATGATGACAATATTGAAGTAGCCACTGAGCATCCTGGTATGAGAGGGGGGAATACCAGGCTACATCTGATGATCACAGTGTAAAGGTACCCACTGAGCATCCTGGTATGAGAGGGGGGATAACCACACTACTTGAGCTGGGGCTCTGCACAAATCAGGAAGAAACCTTTGCGCCTCATCGAACAAATCTGAGAAGAAGTCTAGGCAGCCAGCTACCAAATGCACTACCTCATTCAATTTGGGGGAGGGAGAGATGTCCTGTTCATATGATGCATTGTTAAGACATTGGGACCCTGAGGAAAGCGAGTGACTCCCATCTCCTCTGGGTGGGAACTGGAAGTGTGGACGAGGAAGGTAAGATCTCTATGCGGCATCTCTGAGGGGAAAAAAGGACGTACTATGCACTGTGGCTGTAGCATGCTGTTTTTATGCCTCTTGATCCAACAAAGGTGGTCACCGGATGGTTCCAGTGTCCTGTGCTGTCCTTGCTGCCTGCCCACCTGTAGGGATTGACAGAGGGTCTGGACACTATCCCTGTGTGGGAGCCCAGGTCTTGAACGGTGTCAATAGCTCCTCCTTTAAAGAGATGACTGGTCACATATAATGTGCAAACCACGTGTTAGTCGGTACAACAAACCAGCATTAATGCTGGTGAGATGTGTTTCTTGACTTTAACAGCCCTTCTTCTCTCTCTGGTGTTCCACTGCATTATGCAGGTTTTATAAGCATGTTTTGCAAGTCATCTGCTGCATTGCAGTTGCATCCAGTCCTTGGTTTCTTATCCCAAATTCTCAAGTGCCATGCATAATGATCATCATAGTTATCCTTGGGATCCCTTAACTGTATGTATTCCTTCCTCGCATTTTGCTTAAATACCACTCGGGCTGTGTAATTCGCTATATTTAGAGCTCATCAGAGGAGAGTAACAGAGATGGTGTGAAAGCAGTTAGATTTTCGCAGCAAAATGTCCCAGAAAATGTAAATACAATTTCCACTTAATAAAGACTGGATGGATTACTTGGGTTGAAATATACAATGTGTGCATATACATTCTAGACAGTCCTTTCAGTTGTAGGGTGTGACAAACTAAGTATGTTATCTGTAGGGATGCTTCCTGATAATCACCCCATTATGCAGTGTTGTAATTAAGAACAGTACCTTACAAATAAATACAGTTCTTGAAAAATGTTGCAGGTGGGTTATAATTTACTACTGCTTCCTAAGCCTAATAACCATTACTCACAACCTTGGGAACTACAAAGTATTAATACTTTGTCCACTTCATTGTTATTTGATGCATAAAGTGTTACTGTCTATTTGGATGTTAATGTCCTTTTGATTTGAAAATTCATATTTCTGCCAACATGCTGTGTGGGGACTGCGGTGATGGCAGCAATCCTGCAGCTTTATTCACAACAAAACATATTGTAGGAAGAGACAGAGCACAGTTCCTTCCTTTGGCAAGTTCCATGATGAAAGAAAAGAGAGCAAATTCACCATAAACTGGTAAATATTTGGCATAAGCTTAGCACAAATTTTTAAAATGTACCTTTTGGATCAGCCGTCTATCATCGATAGTTGGTATAGCACGCAGGGCTAAATCAGGGCCATGTTCAAGGTGTTAGTTATCTAAAGACCTATTGTTACCTATATACTTAGTGTGGGCTCTGGGTCAGCTCACTCTAGCATTAGCGTATTTAGTTCTATGCTTTTAGCCATTAGCTCGTGCCATTGCCCATCACAGCCCACAGCTGTCTCATTAAATTACGTTGGCTATTTTTCTGTGTCTGCCCCCTTCCTAAGACCTATTTATTTCCTTTTGTGAATTACTCTGCTTGCTTTCCCCTTCCTCTCGCTTGTATCCAGAGCCGGCTTTAGCGTTGGTGGCGCCCGGTGCAAAAATCTTTTAAACACGGCACCCCCTGAGGTCACCCTCTCCAATCAGGGCAGCACTCGGTGCGGCCGCACCGGTCGCACCGCCCTAAAGCCGGCCCTGCTTCTGTCTGTTACTCGACGCCACACAGTGGTGAGCTCCTGGCCCTCACATTTTAGCCCTGCTCCCTCTTTACCCTCTTCCCGCACCCACTACTCATCTGGTGCTTTCCAGTCACTCCCCATCCTAGGCAGGATCTCTCTTGCATCCTGCCTTCTCTGTCCATGCTCCCCAACCCCAAAATCCGCACACCATCAACTGATATTGACTTTGAAAATGTTTCTGTAATTATAATACAAACATTGGTAAAGCCAGTTGTGGCTGTTGGCCAACTTTGAATGGTGTTTTTTCATACACTATAACAGAAGTATTCAAAGATGGCCGTGTGCACATCCATTGGTGTCCATTTTGGAATGGTTTTTGTGATACTTCATGACAAAAACCATTCCATGCCTGCTACTGATTTGTATGTATGTGTGCACTCGAAAGGAACACCAACTTTGAGTGGTTTTTACAACAGTAAAGTAGAACAAAGCATTCAACGCTTGCTGGTCATGCATATTCTTATGTGCAGGCTCACCAGAAGCCATCTTTGATTTGTTGTTATTCTGTATTACAAAAAATTTTCCAGAGTGGCTGTCGATGCATCCAGAAATGTGCACAGGCTAGCCACTGTCTTTGAATATTTTTTGTACTAAGTATGGCAAAATAAACAAGCATTGGGACAGCCAATTACTCGAAAGCCGCATACGAAAGACAGAACTGATTGATCTTGTCAATGTTTCTTTTTCAGTGGTATCCTACCTGCATGTTGTTGGCTGTGTTCATTGCACTTGCATCCAGATTCTTTCCTCTTTGCACCCTGGAAACACATTATTTAGAACCTTAAATGATGTATTCTTTAAAAAGTACAAATGATGTACCTCAGGCTTGTTAATTATTTATTACTATTTCAGTTTCTCTAACTCCACTCACAATACCTATGGTTTATGTAGTAACAGTGTGCCACAAATTATTAAATAGGTCGCATGAGAGACATTGTGAGGTGACTTTAAAGCTATTTTTTAAGCTGATTAACATTTTGGATCAAGCATTTCACTGCACATGGGGCTCCAGCAGTGTTTTGATATTAACTGAAGAAGTAGATGAGGTGACATGTAAACGAGTGGATTAAAGGCAGGTGCAGGCGCCCAGGACAATTATTTTTTAGAAATGTTAAAAAGTAATTACAAGATGTTTGTTCCCAGTTGTTAATAGTAATTGAGTGATCATTAATTGTCCAGTCTTGTTTAATTTTATTATAGTTTTAATCTTATTGTCCATTTAAAGCCAGGCATTTCAACTCATTCGACACCCTTGAAATAAGGAGAAGAAAAACTTCAAAAGGAGAATAAATGCAGAAGGGATAAATTGTATTGGCTCAATATTTTTGAAATAAACTTTACACTTCACACATCTAAACCTGTGGAGTTGAACATTTTCGCAATGAAGACCAAGGTCACTATAGGATATATATAAAACGTTATCTTTGTTATAGGGTTCTGAAGTAATTTCTCATTGAAATGTAGAAGAAAGGATTCAGGAAACAAAAGTAAATCCTTATGATGTATTTATTCTTCAAGATAAAAATCCAAGAAACTCCAGCCACACCTCCAAGCTGCTCGACAACACCTCAACTTCCAAGAATCTCTCATGCCTGGAGCAGCATGGGGGCAGTGGAGCATACCAAGAAACATTGTAACATTATAACAATAAAATAAACAGGGAGAACCAAGTAGAGTAACTAATTAGTTCTAACTAAAAATGTGAAATATACTACAGGTTCCTACCCAAAATAATAGGACTGCGTAATAGGTCGACAGAACTTCAGAATGTGGGGACTGAGTCCTTTCACACCATCAAAGACTGTCGGCCCAATACCTGGCTAGCTCACAGTCCCCCAGCCAAACGCCAAACCTTACTGGAAGGTGGACGGTTATTATGGCAACCTTAACATGACACTCTGACTCCCAAGGAAGTCGCGGGAGACAGATCTCACCCTTTCGTTATATGACTCATGTATGCCCAGGCAAAAACAAGAGAGATACAAAATACGTTTTCAATACATTTATTAAAACAATAGGAGTTGTGCATAGAGAGAATGAGCTGCGATAATTAGGCAGATGAAACAAAGCAAAGTTACCAGCATTATGAGTATGGTGAAGAAAATGAACAATCCAACCATGGTAAATGATTTATAGAGATTCCTACCTATCACTAGCCCTATACTGAGAGCATAGTGGGTGTACCCTCTTCCTTTGCCCAATCTAAGAACTTAGACTTAGTCCCCATACTTGGAGAACTGAGTCAAAAATCAGTCTGTAGTGTGAATGACAATCCTTTCAGGAAGCTGGAAGATCAGTGTGAATAGAGCTGCATGTCCAACACAGCATTCGTCTCAGGATGGTCACGGCTAGAGTGCACCTGTGCCCCTCCCTGGACAGTGCTTCATTTATATAGTCAAAGCAACACTGTGTTACAAGCAGAGCAGAGCTCTGATGCAGTGATATGTCTAGGTATTAGTAGGTGTCTCCGAATGGGCAACACAAGTGCTAAGGTATCTTGTACTGTGATCCTAGCCTTGGACAGAATGTACTGATTATATGCTGAGAAAGGCTAACTAAAATAAGCGAAACACACAATATATTCTTAGAATAACTTGTGCAAGTCTAAGTGTGTGAAATGTTACTGCTAAAAGCTATGTCAGCTAAAACATGTAAAAATGTAAAATATGCAACTTAGCTAAAATAGAGAGCCAACACAGGTCAAAGAGGACCTCACTATATCTTCATTAGGTGATTTTACAAATGTTACATTGTCTTTAAAATGCATTGTTCAGTCAGCTCTCCATTAGTGCTATAGTGAGTAATAACCTTTATAGAAAAATACACTTTCTAGTTTTTTTATCTGCTTGCAGACTGTTACTTGATAATGATCAACGAATATTCTGAAACCTAAATAAATAAAACATGTGAATAGAAAAAGAGAAGACACCACTTAGATATATTTTTTTAGGTGTGCAAGCTGATGAGACAAGCCACATGATGGAACCATGGAGCTGTGTAGCAGCCGCCTGTTCCACAGAGAAAAACTGGCTGCAGAAAACACCTTATCTTAAGAGTATGATTTGCTCAATAGTGCATGCCTTGTGGGCACAGCCTGAGCATTTATCCAACAACATTCAGAAATTGACACCTTCAGGGCACCGTTAGCATTACTAATCATGAAGTCTCATATTTCTTCATCTGTTCAACTCTTTAGCTTATGTGATAGTGATCATTTTTCCAAGGCCAACACTGGTCTTGAGATGAACAACTGTTTCTCGAGTAATTCACAAATTTCCCCCATCAGGTCGGATTTCTGTTTTGTGGTTTATAGCTGCTTTATTTGATTCTCAGCTTCTGTGTCTGTGGTTGCTCGGTATTGTAGTCATTGGCTACTGATTTTCCTAATCAGAATAAATTGTTGGTATGGTGAACACTTGACACTCTTCAGAGGGCACTTCCTGGAGGCACATTTGGTGCCTGATGCTAACCTGTTACCATTTAATTGCACTCCTTGATGGTGTTATTTCTTCTGTTGCATTCTCAATACTTTCCTTCAACATTGCAATCTGCAGATTCTGCAAACACTTCAGCAACTTGCCTTCTTGATCTTGGTCAATGTCTTCTTTACCACTGACACATAGGATACAAAGGTAAGGTGGCTCCTTCTAAACAATTCAACCTGATGTTCTTCAAAATGTATTCTTCACATTCCAAGCCTCTAATTCAACGTCTCTGAAGATTCTTCATTTTACTTCCCAATCCAAAAGTTTAAATATGTGGACGACAATTGTGTCATGCTTCGAAGCGCATCATCAATGTTTAACGTGAAAATGTTGTTTTTCTTACTGCTGGGGCGAGGATGAAACTCATGACAACATACCACTATCACAAGATACACAAAACTGAATTCTCACATGAACAACCTGACAGGAAAAGATTATCATGTTTAGTTAATATATTAACTTGGTAAATTAATTTACATATATACCAGAAATAAAGGTGAGGCAAGCTAGTTAGACTGAAGATTCACTGCAAGCTGTTGCTAACAACAGCAGTATACAATTTGAACCATTTAAAATAAGTTGTAGCTCAAATGGTGAATGCTCAGTCTTATCAAAAAATGAAGGGAGTTTAAACAACAGAAGAGAAAAAGTTCCTTAAATGCTTAGCATAATTGATGGTCCCATTGTTCACCATTTCCATATGTCTGTCTGTCTACAGAGAACATTATGTAAACATTTACACAAAGCTTCATAATGGACTGAAAGTAAAACAAATAATGAAGGTATAACCTGCAATGGCATACGTGCTTTGGTTGTTGGTGAGGTACTTCAACTTGCATCCTGGGCATAATATTTTACTGAGTGTTCTATGCAGAACAAATACAAGTTTAATACTGCCATAAATTCTCATTATGTTGTAAGTCATACAATAGGCAATGATTCTGCGTAAGGTGATAGTTGATGTGAAAATATATTGGAAACGCCAAACATTTGATATTTACAACTGTAGAGGAGAGATTAGACAAGCTAGGTCTGGCGTCTGTTTAACTTCCAAGTGAGTATTTAAGGTATTAGAGATTCTTAATATGTTTAATAACTATTCATCATTTAGAGCAAACCAAGATCCTAAGCTCTTTCCATTAAATAATGAAAATCCCTGTGCACAGGATAAAGGAAAGTATGTCCTTTGCCTTTAGCATTATCTTGTGATGTACAGTGTTAGTCATACCAACATTTTCTACAATATAGAGTATCACATTTACATGATCCATACTGTACTTATCCTAATTCTCCCAAATAACCTACTTAACAGGCAGTGGGGTGAATCTTAAAGGGGGTATGGCCTGGTCAAGGACTTAAGTTCTCTGACATAAGAGGGGAACGTTTTGTTTACAATGTTTGCTGAACTTCGGATTCTGCAAATGGATAACTTTAGGGAAAAAGTTCTACCACTCAGAAGGAATAAAACAAAAATCTTCTTTCCATAAAACTATAGTGAATTGTCTGAAAATATAATAGAGTGAAATCATTAGCGGCTAAGTAGACGAAATGAAGTAAAGTGAGCTCCCATTCCCAGTATAACTGCCCACCTCTCTCAATGGAAAAGTTCTATACAGCTAACCATGTGAAGGTCCACTTCAGTGAGTTGCTGATGGTCTTCAGGCAGTATGCCCACCACCAGCAGTCGAAGTAGAAACCGACATCTTAAGAAGACATCTAAAGTACAGCATGGTTCATGGTGGGCGTGGGTGTTGCGATGCACCAGGATGAGATGCAGAAATGTCAGTCTGCCTATTCATCATTACATGCTTAATACTGAGCAATGGCTTACTGAGGTAGAAGCCAAACGCATCTGAATTGGAAACATCTTAAGTTTTTACATTGAGTAGCACACCACTCCAGATCCCATAGTTAGTGGTTAGTCCTACTGGTGAGTATTGGATGTAGTGTTGTGCTCTCCATGAAGCCATCCCATGCATGTACTCCAGTTTCTTTGTGGTGCATTAATGAGTTAGATGTAATTATTGGTGGGGGGGTTATGTGAGAAGTAAATAGTTGACGGAATGAATAGGTATATTATATTTTGCAAGGATATGGTTCAAAGAAAGAGCGATTAAGGCTGGCAGGCATGGGACTGCGAGGAGTCTACATACTCAAGCATGCAGAAGTTGGAAGGGAAGGAGAGGGTAATTCAAAAGAAGTAATGGAGGGAAAATTGAAAGTTTAAGTCAAGGTCAATTTGTCATGCAGGGGTTGAGGGATAAAGTGGGTGAAGGTTGTGGGATAGCATGCAATCTGTGGATGTAATCTTATAGAAAGAAACAATAAACCACCAACTGCAGTTTTCTGCTTTGAAGAAATGTGGCTTTTAGCAATCTTTCTAGAGACACTTTAACTTTGAAAGATGTGGCAGATTCTTAACTGTTTGCTAAAAGTAATCCTAGTGCTTGCTGAGAGATCCCTGTATGAGCAACCAACAAACAGTGTTACTTTTAAGCATGTGCAAATACCTATATTTACATTTTAGAAAAGTCATTGAGAAAGTTAAGATCTAAAATTGTTCAAGGCATGTGATGTGCACAAGAGCTAGAAATAACAATGCCTCACCTTATGCAATGAAATCCACACTTGAAAGCACCCCTGTGCGTGCCTACTATATCAGAACATTCAATACTATGATGAAAGGTTACAGCTTAGGTATGGTCTAAATTGATATGCATTAACTACTCAAACATATATTAAACAATTAAACACTCTCTAACTTAAAATATATAAAATGCAGTTGATAAACATGTTGCAGGAACCGCCATTATTAAATTCAGTGCATGTTTTTCTGACCCATTCTTTCCCTGGTTCGGAAGGGTTCCAGTCATTGCAGCCAGGTGCTGTCCCAGCCTTTCGAGGACCATGCTACACAGAACAGACACCGTGTGCTGCAGAATGGATGTGTATGAGATCACCAGAACCCTCCAGCATCCACTTTGTTTCATCATGCCTTGTAAAGAACCAGCATCTCTCTTCCACACCCACTAAGTAGCTAGCATGTGTTCCCCGACCCAATCACAAGAGTTTCCCCAATCAATCTATGGACATTCCCGTCCTGACGACATTGGCTCCCCTTGCTGGTTCACACCATCTTCAAAAGCAGCTGCATCATTTACAAAGCCATCTTGACCAGCACCCCTGCTTATCTTGCAGAAAAGCTCACTATCTCTGGTAGTTCTCTGCACTCCTGCAACTGGTCACCATCAGACTGCAGACTAAGAAGTGTATTAAAAGTTAAAAGCAAGATGCAGCCCTTTACCATCTATACACCAAGGATCTGGAACAAATTCAGTCACTACTCTGCTCCAATTTAGGAAAGAGTTAAAGACTAACCGCTTTAAAGCACACTACATCACAATACATTACCCATCCACAACCCTGCTCCCTCTCCTGTTACTCATTGACTTTATACTTGTCTTTGACCATGTACAGTGCTCTGTAGCCTTTTGGCTTGGTTTGTGCTAATGAAATACCTTATTACTACAAACATACATAGGAAAAACAGGCAGCACAGAAAGCCACCTTGCTGTGCTGCACTGCGAGAAAGAGCAAGGATGCGCCATATTTAACATTGTATGGCACATTCCTGTGCCTTCCTTGCACCCTTTTGGCTGCCTAGTGCCAATGCAGGTACCCTTCTGTCATGCTGCAAGGATGCCTGCATTGCAGGCTGGATTGCTTTTGTGCAGAAAGGTGTGCCATCCTGCACAGAAACAATCCTCAGAGGCACCTCAGAGGCATTTTCCAAGTGTGCTGCAGAATGCAGCCCACTTAGAAAGAAGAAACAACACAGATATATTGAGATATTTCTCCTCATCGTGCCTTCCCCTGGGAAGGAGTAGCATTTTGATGCATTTCCAGGTTTACCAGTGTTGGTAAATCTGGGAATGCACCATAATCCATGGACGGATGCATGGAAACACCCACAATCCACCAATGGAACACCTCCCTGGGGGGTGGAGTAACGCATCTCAGCGATTTGCACTGTGTTGCGTTACTCCAGATTTATCAGGCCACTAAGCACCACACCAGGTGTCCTGTGTGGCTTGATAAACCTGCCTTAGTAGTTGTGTCGCCCTTGCGCCCCCTTGTGTGGCACAGAGGTGACACAACTCAATGATAAATATGCCCATTGGTTTGCAAGAATGTTCCACCTGTCATACATGTGAATGAATGCTGATACAGTCCCTATGAAAAAGCAGCAGATGCAGGAAAAAGGGCCATTTCATGATGGCTGTTTCATTACAAGAATTCTATCTGCCAAACACGGGAAGGTAACATCAGTCAGCATAAAGGTTTATCAGAGGGCACTGTTTCCACCCATGGGCAACATGCCCGGACTGGTCGTGGTGGGCATTGGGAGGTTGGAAGAGTGGGGGCCGGTTTTGCAGTGGTGGGGGCCGTTTTTGTTACTGGGAGCCAGCTTTGCATTAGTGCTGTAATATCGCCCTCCAGTAACAAAAGCAGCAGTGCTTCACACTTTCACCCCACAATCACCCCTTCCACCGTGCCAAAGGCTGGCCCAACAATATTGCCAGGGCTTATTTGGGTTCCCAATCCGGCCCTGATGGGCAAAGCGTCATGATGCGCTCTTTCAACGTAGGTACATGTGATACATTCCATCAGTGAATTCCAGAGGTTCCACTCTATACCCAATATAGTTTGTATATGTGGTACAATGCCAAAACATAAACATTGTAAGAAATACATGAATGCCTTTTTGTTTTAGGCCACCTACTTTCACAATAAAACCCACTGCAATACCTTTTGTATTGCATGAAAATTAGAAGGCTGCCGTCAGTGCATGATTTCGGGACCAAAGAGAGTTTCACAAAAAAAGTTGGAAATGTACTCCATTAGATACCTTCATCTTTTTTTTTATTTACAAAGGTTTCTAGCACTATGGGCCTAATTTAGAGTTTGGCGGAGGGGTTCACTACGTCACAAACGTGCCGGATATCCTGTCCACCTTATTACGATTCCATAATAGCCTTTCAAGATCATAATATGACGGATGGGATATCGGTCACATTTGTGACAGAGTTACCCATCCGCCAAACTTTCAATCTTGGAGCGGGCCAGTTTGCGAAGCGAACCAGCTGGGGTCCGCTCGCAGCGCCTCCATTGGGCAAATGGAAGCCCTAGACGGGCGAGAAAGCCAGCAAAGATGGTGCACCCGGATCGGCAGGTGACCTTTGAATCTGCTAATCCGGGCATACCAGGTGTAGGTAAATAAGGGGCTATGGAAGCTCGCTCAGCACAAGAGTGTTGCCCCCTCCAAAACTGAGCCTGTGTGCCGATTTGCACCTGGACAGCACGCACGTGGGTCCAACACAGACCAAATGGGAAGGAGAATGTACTCCAGACTGGATTGCATAGCAGAGACAGAGTGCTGCCCAGTTGCTGCATGCAGGAATATGCGGTGGCAGGGCTGCCCAGTGCCAGGAGAGTTCTGCCACAAGGATGGGTCCTTTCTCAGCCGGTTTCCAATTTATAGTGGTCTCAAAGATGGCCTTGGCCAAGGCGAGGCTTCCTCCAGACAAGTTCAGATCCCACTCATTTTGTATTGGCGCAGCCTATAAATGCTACATAAGGCTCACAAGCCTTTAAAGGTTGTCGTTTTTCCAAACAGGCTCGGCCAGTGGCAAGCATAGGGTCTGGCTTGTTGGACACGGAAGGACTTTGCTGGGATCTGGTTCAAAAACACAGATGTGACCTGATTAGGTAAGCCGGACATGAAATGCGCCCAGCTTTTCCCAGATCTGGAACGGGCTCTGCAACATGGAGGAAGGCCAGACATGGTGGTAGTTCACCTGGGAGGCAATGACTTGGTGAACCTTGGTCGAAAGGACCTTTAAGCAGCCTTGATAGCAGGATTGATGGCAGGTGCGAGTCTGCTCGCCCGGCAGATATTTTGTGGTCAGAAACAATATCAAGACTGCACTGGAGGGGGACCTGTGATCAGGGGGCCGTGGAAAGGTCCAGACGTAAATTGAACATATCCATGTCAAAAGTTTGCAAGACAAATTCATGGGTTCTGGTAAGGCATGGTTTCATTAACCTCAAAACACTGGGCTACTATGGGCCGGATGGGGCACACTTGTGTGCTGTGGGCATGGATATGTTTCTGTTTGACATAGTAGGAGCCCTGGAACTATATGGTTTTAACAAGCCCAAACAGGGGGAGCTGCCTCCGGTCGGGAAACCACAGGCAGCGTGGCAGAGATAAATCTCGGTTTGGTCTGAAGCACAAAAGCCTAAATTATGCCTGCCCCTCAACTGGTCCTTGGGATGCTTTGCGGGTGGGACAAGGGGGTGCAGGCAAGGTCTTGGGATGCCTCACGGCAGGGACAGGAGAGAGCAGGCAAAGGGGCCACAAGGGGTCAGCAGCGGGCAGCCACAGCACTTGAAGCCCAGGAGGTCAGAGGTACCACCCACCGGTAGCAAGGGTGGGGAGCCAAACAGCCGGCAAACACTGTGTAGCAGACCACGAAGGCCACCAGGATAGGAGGCAGTGCTTGAACACTACAAGGATCAGATCAATGGACAGGCGGAGTGGCGAGAGAGGTTCTTGATGGTAAAGGGGGGCTGCATGACGGCATTTGATGACCATTAGATGTGATGTTGATGTACCATGTGCCGCCTATTTAATGTATGTAATAAACTGCGGCAAATTCAATCCCAGCAATGGCTCACTGGTGATTTGTGAACAAGGGTTCGGGGAACTTGCTGGGCAAACATTTGGTCCTGTGTTGGGCGGGAGTCCTTGCACAAACGGGAGGAGTTAGGCCCTGTGGCTGGAAAGCTGCAATGATCACAAATTCGCAGATTTGGAAAATACAATTTTATTGCTTTATTGCTATTGTTTGCTCCACTGTGAAATTTGTTTCCTCAGTGGAGATCCCACCCCAGTTTAAATGGGGTCCTGGGGTACTTTCACCCAGGCACCAGATATACTTCCCTCTATAGGAGCAAATCTCCCATTATTCCCACTTTGGGAAATGGGATGTGACAACGTTTGTGAATACACACAAACATTAACTTAGGCATGTTTACCACCTTTCCAAGGCATTCCCGCCCTGAAACACCCACTTCCTGCCCCTGGGAGTAGATTAACTCCCTTGTAATATTTATTACACTCTCTGGTCTAATATTAAGTCCAATAAATCACATAGCGAAGGCAACTTAACACTTAGTGACTCGATCAAGTGAGTGTGCACCCATAAATCAAGTCATTGGCGCAGCTATGCATGGGGGCCCGGGGACGAGGGGGCTGGCCTGCCCTGCACTGGGGCAGATATCTGTGAAGATTTTAATTTCTGTGTTTAAACGACTGCCATGGTGGCTTTAGTATTTAATTTTTACCATCTAAATGTCGAAGGTTGAGCTCAAAGATGCTCTCTTGGAAACTTGCATAATGACTGGGATTAATGCATGCTACATGTTCCTTGATCAAGACTAATTTTTTTTTCATATATTTTTAAGATAGTGTAAGAATCCTTCTCCCATCATTTTTTTCTCGTGGTCATTCTTTCCAAAGAAACAACTGCAGACCCTTGGACATTCTGCCTGCCGTCCAGTGTTTAATTTGTAAATAAAAACGTGCTGGTGCCCTAGCCCTCTTCTGATACACGCGGCTGTTGCATTTAAATATGGGACCACGGAATACTGAGGCAGCTTAACCCCGAAGCCATCTCTGGCCTCTTTAACCCATTTACTGCCACTCCCAGCCCCTTCAGCTCACTCTTGCAGCTTTATGCTTTCTCCCTTTGTGACGCTTTTTTCGTTTTTTCTCGTCCACCCGTCTTTCCCATATGTGTCTTTTGCTCGAAGTAAATGCATGATGCAAAAAATTAGGCGCCTGCCCCTAAAAATAAGTGCTGGTGCCCACACCGGAAAAAAACGGCTCAAATTAAGCAGTGCCATTCTCTCTTTCTGCATCTCTCCCTCATCCCAGTAGGTTCCTTTTTGAAACATCAGTGCACAAACCTGTCTGTCTCTTCTTACACTAGTGAATGCACCTTTTGTCCCTAAAGGCATCCGTGCAGGCATTTTGCTTAAACACAAATGCAGGCACCTTCAGTCCTTCTGAAAGACCACCAGTCTGTCTCTTGTGACTCTAGTGCATACCCCCTTTGTCTTTCAGAGCATCAGTGCAAGCAACTGTCTCTCTTGTGACACTAATGCATGTGTACTTTTGGCCCCTCAGGGCATGTGTGTATATCTATTTGTCTCATGTGATATTAGTGCATGCACTTTTTGTCCTTCACAACCTCCGCACGTGCATTTGTCTGTCTGTCATGACACTACTACATGCACCGTTTTTCTTGTAACACCCGTGCATTTACTGTTTGTCCTTCAGGAAATCAGTGCATACATCCGTCTGTCTCTTTGTGACACTAGTGCACACGCCCTTTGTTCCTCAGGACGTCAGTGCATGCATCTGCCTGTCTCTTGTGACACTAGCGCATACGCCTTTTGTTCTACAGGACGTCAGTGCATGCATTCGTCTGTCTGGTGACACTAGCGCATATGCCCTTTGTCCTTCAGGACGTCAGTGCATGAATCCGCCTGTCTCTTGTGACACTAGCGCATATGCCCTTTGTCATTCAGAACATCAGTGCATGCATCCGTCTATTTCTTGTGACAGTAGTGCATACACCCTTTGTCCTTCAGGACAACAGTGCATGCATCTGCCTGTCTCTTGTGACACTAGCGCATACGCCCTTTGTCATTCAGAACATCAGTGCATGCATCCGTCTGTCACTTGTGACACTAGTGCATACACCCTTTGTCCTTTAGGACATCAGTGCATGCATCCGTGATACTAGTAAATACACCCTTTGTCCTTCAGGACATCAGTGCATGCATCGTCTGACTCTTGTAACACTAGTGCATACACCCTTTCGCCTTCAGGACATCAGTGCATGCATGGTCTGTTTCTTGTGACACTAGTGCATACACCCGTTGTCCTTCAGGACATCAGTGCATGCATCGTCTGTTTCTTGTGACACTAGTGCATACACCCGTTGTCCTTCAGGACATCAGTGCATGCATCGTATGTCTCTTATAACACTAGTGCATACACCCTTTCTCCTTCAGGACATCAGTGCATGCATCTTCTGTCTCTTGTGACACTAGTGCATACACCCTTTGTCCTTTAGGACATCAGTGCATGCATCCGTAATACTAGTAAATACACCCTTTGTCCTTCAGGACATCAGTGCATGCATCGTCTGTCTCTTGTAACACTAGTACATACACCCTTTCTCCTTCAGGACATCAGTGCATGCATCGTCTGTTTCTTGTGACACTAGTGCATACACCCTTTGTCCTTCAGGACATCAGTGCATGCATCGTCTGTGTCTTGTAACACTAGTACATACACCCTTTCTCCTTCAGGACATCAGTGCATGCATCTGTGATACTAGTAAATGCACCCTTTGTCCTTCAAGACATCAGTCCATGCATCTTCTGTCTCTTGTGACACTAGTGCACTAGGTGTTCCACTGCTGTGCATGGATGCAGTTTTCCCGGTTCACCTCACTCATGATCCAAAATACTGCCTCTTATCCCGGGGTTGTGCCTGCATAAAGCTCTCCCTGTTTGTGCACCCCAGTCTTGTAGTAAGAAGCTGCTTGCTACCCCCGCTGCTCTGCTAATGCATCTCAGGTCTTACCCGACAGCCTCCCTTCTTCTGGGGGTGCACCCAACTATCCCAGTGAGCATCAGTTGTAATTTGATGAAAGGCTGGGTAATGTCTCTTTTAGATTCACTGGCCCTGTCTTTCATCATTTCTTTTTTTATCCTTACTCCTGTTCCACTCTTTTAATAGTATGTTGGTTTCTTTACAGTTAGGTTACGTTTACATTCATATGTGTGCACATGCATGCACCCTATGTATGGCGCCAAGCTGGGATGAAAATGAGAATTAAGGGGCTGATCTGGATCCCCGCAGAGGGGATACTCTGTCCCAGCGGTGAGGGATAGCACGTCTGCTGGAATCTAAAAAACATTGTTTTCTATGGTATTTGGATTTCGGCGGACGGGATATCCGTCACTGTTGCGAGGGAGTGACCCCTCCACCTAAATTTAAATCAAGCCCTAAATCTTTCCTCAGTTCAGCCGTCTCTCCGCCTCTATTTCAAAATCCTAATATCATTTGAAGATAATAAAGAAAAATACTCGCATCGCAAAAAAATGACCCAAAGCCTGTAATTCGGGTTCTAGGTCTAAAGAGGAGTGAATATGAGAAAGCTCCCCAGCTGGTCTCCCTAAATCCAGCGTGGCACCGGGGGCGTGGCTTCCATTGGTGCAGCAGGTGCACTGGCACTGGGCCTGAGGGGCCCGAGCCCCAATTATTGATGTATTTTTCACTGCAAACAGCAGCCGCAGGGGCCAGCCTCCTTCCTTGCATGGGGGCCCATGACAAACTGGCTGCGCCACTGTCATTCCCACGCTCCTCTTGAACCATGGTGCTCAGGCAGCTTTGCAGATATTCCTAAAGTGTGTACATAAAGTAAATCCAGGTGAACATGAAGGGCCAGATGTATGAAAATATTTTGCACTTGCAAACGGTAAAATCGACCGTTTGCGAGTGCAAAATAGTGGTCTGCAATGCATGAAAGGCATTCGCAGATCACAAAGTAGAAATCGCTAAAATTGCAATTTTTAGCATTGCAACCTGGATTTTACGAATCGCAAAATCCAGGTCGCAAGGCAATGCTGCAAAAAATCGCAAATTGCGATTTTTCGCAGAACGGCATTTTGCACATGCAAAATACCATGATCTGCAACCAGGTGGTAACCTGGTGCAAAATTTAAAAATGCAGTAAACCTTTTGGCATGTGTGTACCTTACATGTTAAAAAAAATAATAATTGGGGTGCAGGAGAGGGGGCCTTAGGCCCCCAGCACCCTGGCCTTTTGCATTTCCAAAATTGCGATTTCTGATTCAGAAATCGCAATTTTGGAAATGCAAAAAATTCGCAGCTATGGGCCAACAGGCCATAGCTGCGAATGGGGCCGGTATCGCAATTTGCGATTCGGTAATAGCATTTGCGATTTTTAAGAAATCGCTATTACCGATTCGCAAATGTGATACATGGCCCTTTGCGAGTTGGTAATAGCGATTTCGTAAAAATCAATATTACCGAATCGCAATGGGCCGTGATGGTACATCTGGCCCGAAATTACTGTGTGCACAAAAGACATCGGCAGATGCACTGTAAGGACGTGTTTGGGTAAAACTGTTTGCGGGCACTTCAGCAACAGGGCACACATAGAATATAACCAATGTAAGGCTCTATCTCAAGCTAATGGCTTGAGCGCCCTCTATAGGGCAACCAGCAGGAGACATCTTAAACATCTCTAAGAGGTCTACCGAGCAAAGATACCTCCAGCCTTACTTTATGGCCTAGAGCATGTTGGAGTTTCTAAATGGGGGTTTTTAGATAAACTAGAGGGCCACATCCTGGGGAATCTAACATCCGCAAACACGGCCCTCTCAGCAGCAACCCAAAGGCTTGAAATGGGCTTGCAAACCGCATTTGTGCAAGGACTGGCCGGGGATGTACGCTGGGTGGTTAGTTTGATGAATTGTGGTGATGATTCTCTGAGGTCATTGTTAAAAATATATATTTTGGCTGGCAGGAGGGTGAAATACACCATTGGCAGGAATTTAACACATGCAACAGATCTATTACAGTTAGATCCTGCCTCTATTCTCACACTTCCTACGCAACAGCTAAAATCCGCTTTTAGGCAAGCCACCTGGTCCGCAAGCCTCTGCCTGGATAAGAAGGCCTGTGCACACAGGCAGGGCTTCCAATCTGTAACTAATACCATGCTATTGAAGAAAATGCAGCCCTTTCTTAGCTGGAATCTGCCCAATGGGGTTAGACGATTCTGGCTCCTATTGCGACAGGGGCTGCTCCCTCTTAATACATTATGGGCTAAATGGTATGGATCTTCGGGTACTTGTAATTTCTTTCAAAATGGTGATCAAGACCTGAATCATGTTGTTTTCATTTGTCCGCCCTTGCTGTTATTTCATCATAGGTGGTTACGTCCTATCTGTCTTCAACTTTCCCTGCCTACTGCATCAGAGGTATTGCAGGCCTTCTCTGCTCTCCCAAATGAAATGTCCTGCCATAAAAGTTGTAACTTTTTAAAATGTTTTTTTAAGTTGGTTTTAATTTAATTATCGAATTACTTTGTAGAAATGGGGAATGTAAATTGTACTTGAAGGTTTTGGTTTTCTATTTTACGGTTCTCTTTTTATGTTCATGTTTTATGTGGACCTCCATGGGAGTTCCGTATCATAAATAAAAATAAACTTGAAACTTGACTTGTTGTTTAAACTGGTAAATATGCCAAGGAGTTTTCTCCATTTAACCCTGAAAAAACTCAACTCCCCTCTGGCAGATTGAAAGCAATAGCCTAACTTACTGACATCTAAGAGCACTACAGTACATTTATAATCTAAATATTGTTTTATATAAGTTAGGCATTGGGCAGACAAACGCTTTCCTGGGGGCTTTTTTCTGATGGAGTCCTAATGTACTGAAATACGTAAAATAATGTTCTTCTAGTTCTTTTATGAGTCTGTGAAATTTACGTACAATATCATACGTGGAACTTTGTAAACTAAATGAATGAATTTGAATGTATGACTCAAGTACATGTTTGTGCAAGTTTTATTCTAAATTAAGTATTAAAATGGATAACACGTGTTTCTCTCCTTTACATTCTCAAGATACGCCTTGCATCTTCTCACTGTATGTCTCTTACCTTCCTTTCAAAGTTGTTTCGTTTTATTACAATTTGATCTGCAACATCCCCATTGGATGTTTCTTTGATGTTTCTTCTACTGTTAATTTGCCTGGTTCAGGAATGTCTTCCTTTGTGAAGGTTCCTGGCAACATTCTGAAGAACCCTAAGACTGGTCATCAGTTTATAAAATGCTGTATTAACAGTAATTTCGAGGGAAGCCTTTTGTTTAAAGCTTGTGATTAAATCAGAAAGTTGAGCCCAGTTCTTGCTGTTTTGCTCCTTAGCGATCACTGGTGTATCATGTCTGATTTGTTGTGGTTTGGAGCAACCAACTGCATATGAGACACCTAGTTACCTTGGGCTTCTCACAGTCCTGAAAAATGATTGCAACAAAAAACACACCTGCTCATGCACCCTCACCTCAAGCCCTCTTATTTTATTTAGTTCTTTAACTGGCTTATGGCATAATATTGAATAGAATAATACTGTGGTGCCAAAATATTGTGAAGAAATAGATGTAAATCATCATGGTACATATACATGAATTTAAGAATATTTTGTCTTTGCTTACTTATAGATACCTTCATGGTATTTTGGTTGTGATGTTGCTTCCTGCATGTTGAGCAAAGGAACTGATTGTTCTTGGGCTGTGCAAAAGTTTAAATCGTATATATGGGGTGCTAAGTTTATTCCGAACACCAACCATGTGTCTTCGGTGTACAGCCTCAGCAGAACCAATAAGCATTCTAGCAGATCTACGGCCAGACTGGTCAGGTTGGTTCTAAATTGTTGGAGTAAAGTGTGTCCATTGAGTATATACAAGGGGACAAAAGGAAGAAGCCAGATTGCCTGTCCAGATTACTGTTGCAGCAGACTGACAAAATGTGATGCGAAAGATCAGGACGAGACACTGGAGTGTCTTGTAGCGGCTGTTGACATTAAAGATGGTAATAGTGTGTCAAAAGAGATCATCTGTGGAAAGAAGTTTGGCTGGTGATTTTCAGGCGTTTGTCAAACTTTCTCCAGAATTGTCAGTATAGAATGGAATCCCCATGAGGGGTGACAGCAGGTTCGCTATGATCTAAACTTGTTGGGTTGGCACATTTGTGGCATTTAAGGATGGACCTCAAAAGAGCTTGAGAGCGGTTTATTAGTGGACTGGTATGGATAAAGTTGTAAAGGCATAAGTTGAAAGGTGTTAAAGATTTGGGTTTGTGTTTAGCCAAGAATCACAAAACACGTCAAAAGAATGATCTTTTAGGCAGCTTGTGGTGCATTGGCTTGTCTTTGTCTAGAACGACATAGTGGGTGAAAATTGATGGGCTTGGATACAGCTCGAGCAATTACAAGGAACTGAGGTTCAGGCATTCCACACATCATCTTTTTCTCCTCAGTGCAGCACCTCAATTGAGACAGGTATGTCCAGGTGTGGACCCCGTGCTCACCGTGCCATAACATCCAAGCTTTGTCTCACTGATGAAGCGTAAATAGGCTGAAACCAGTCCGGAGTTTCTTGTGTTCCCATCTAGAGGGGGCCCTGCCTGTCAATTCAGGCTGGACTGCTCTTACTGAAGGAGGATTAAGTCAGATTTGCATATGGCTGGTCTTGGCTAGAATGGCACTATGGACAAAAAAACAATGGACTGGAATACATCTACGAGTACTTACCTGTGGCTGCAACTATGTCAAGCATACCCACAAAGTGACATGCTATTACCATATAGTTGGCAATTATGGAAGCACAATCTGATGATGGCAATGTGCAAGTCAGGTCCACACAAAATCAGAAACTGACTCAAACTATTCCAAGTTTGGGCATTTTAGGTCTGACGTGAGGGGGTACTGGGACAACGCCAGCTGACCTCAAAAGTCAGTGACCTTTGCTGAAACCTGATAGTAGTTACCTATGCATGTCAATGTAGAAACAAGTGTACATGGGACAATATGACTACTGGGGGCATGCAGTGGCTGCTTATAAAGACTATAGAACAAATACCAGCAGGCCTTAGTAAATGGCTACCTAAACCATGGACGAAAGAAAACAGAATGCTTTACAAAGGTTGAAGGTTGCCGGACCTTCAAGGCCAGTCTATCCTGATAATGCATGGCAGGAGAGTATAACTTCCATTAACCAAAACAAAAAGGGCACTTAAATGCCTCTTACCTACTTCTAGGGGTTGAAGTCTTATGTCAGGTTTCCTCTTTGCCAGTGTGACTATGAGGCAGGGGCAGCAGTCCAACATATTCACTCATCAACAAACAAAGGGGAACTCGAAAGGCGGGAGATTTGGAAATAAGAGGGCCTGGTCCTGTGTATAATACTCCCATTTAAATCACAAAACAATGAATACACAGTTCCATTAAGAGAAAAAAAGAGGTATAGTCCCTGCAAACTCCCAGGGGCAGGAGAACCAAAAGAAGCCCCCGGGATCCAAATGTAATGGAACAAGAGCCCTCATTCACCAATAGGTGACATGCTTCATCATTGGGCTAAGCTCCTCTGCAGGCCGGCACTGCAATGCCTGACGGGCCCCACGAGGGGGGCTCTTTGCCGGAGTTCTTTTGTGGTAGAAAAATGCCAGTTGATGTATATTGGATTGGTACAAAAAGAGAATGCTGTTAAAAATGGCTAGAGGTAAAAATGATAATTTATTTGATATTAAACCTCTGTCATGATTAAAAACAAAAATGAGGGGAGAAAAGGATAAGGTCTCATCTCCCCTGCTTAAATCAAATATCAAGACTATGCTATCCCTAAATTCTGGGAGTGTAGTGTAAGCAAGTACAGGAGCCCCTATACTGCTTCTACATAAAGGTCAACATGTTTCTCGCTACATAAGTGTAGGAAAGTACCATCTTGCCTGGCATGTTACCCCCATTTTTCACTGTATATATGTTGTTTTAGTTGTATGTGTCACTGGGACCCTGGTAACCCAGGGCCCCAGTGCTCATAAGTGTGCCTGTATGTGTTACCTGTGTAGTGACTAACTGTCTCACTGAGGCTCTGCTAATCAGAACCTCAGTGGTTATGCTCTCTCATTTCTTTCCAAATTGTCACTGACAGGCTAGTGACCATTTTTACCAATTTACATTGGCTTACTGGAACACCCTTATAATCCCCTAGTATATGGTACTGAGGTACCCAGGGTATTGGGGTTCCAGGAGATCCCTATGGGCTGCAGCATTTCTTTTGCCACCCATAGGGAGCTCTGACAATTCTTACACAGGCCTGCCACTGCAGCCTGAGTGAAATAACGTCCACGTTATTTCACAGCCATTTTACACTGCACTTAAGTAACTTATAAGTCACCTATATGTCTAACCTTTACCTGGTAAAGGTTAGGTGCAAAGTTACTTAGTGTGAGGGCACCCTGGCACTAGCCAAGGTGCCCCCACATTGTTCAGAGCCAATTCACTGAACTTTGTGAGTGCGGGGACACCATTACACGCGTGCACTACATATAGGTCACTACCTATATGTAGCTTCACCATGGTAACTCCGAATATGGCCATGTAACATGTCTATGATCATGGAATTGCCCCCTCTATGCCATCCTGGCATTGTTGGTACAATTCCATGATCCCAGTGGTCTGTAGCACAGACCCTGGTACTGCCAGACTGCCCTTCCTGGGGTTTCTCTGCAGCTGCTGCTGCTGCCAACCCCTCAGACAGGCATCTGCCCTCCTGGGGTCCAGCCAGGCCTGGCCCAGGATGGCAGAACAAAGAACTTCCTCTGAGAGAGGGTGTGACACCCTCTCCCTTTGGAAAATGGTGTGAAGGCAGGGGAGGAGTAGCCTCCCCCAGCCTCTGGAAATGCTTTGTTGGGCACAGATGTGCCCAATTCTGCATAAGCCAGTCTACACCGGTTCAGGGACCCCTTAGCCCCTGCTCTGGCGCGAAACTGGACAAAGGAAAGGGGAGTGACCACTCCCCTGACCTGCACCTCCCCTGGGAGGTGTCCAGAGCTCCTCCAGTGTGCTCCAGACCTCTGCCATCTTGGAAACAGAGGTGCTGCTGGCACACTGGACTGCTCTGAGTGGCCAGTGCCACCAGGTGACGTCAGAGACTCCTTGTGATAGGCTCCTTCAGGTGTTAGTAGCCTTTCCTCTCTCCTAGGTAGCCAAACCCTCTTTTCTGGCTATTTAGGGTCTCTGTCTCTGGGGAAACGGCAGATAACGAATGCATGAGCTCAGCCGAGTTCCTCTGCATCTCCCTCTTCACCTTCTGATAAGGAATCGACCGCTGACCGCGCTGGAAGCCTGCAAACCTGCAACATAGTAGCAAAGACGACTACTGCAACTCTGTAACGCTGATCCTGCCGCCTTCTCGACTGTTTTCCTGCTTGTGCATGCTGTGGGGGTAGTCTGCCTCCTCTCTGCACCAGAAGCTCCGAAGAAATCTCCCGTGGGTCGACGGAATCTTCCCCCTGCAACCGCAGGCACCAAAAAGCTGCATCTCCGGTCCCTTGGGTCTCCTCTCAGCACGACGAGCGAGGTCCCTCGAATCCAGCGACACCGTCCAAGTGACCCCCACAGTCCAGTGACTCTTCAGCCCAAGTTTGGTGGAGGTAAGTCCTTGCCTCACCTCGCTGGGCTGCATTGCTGGGAACCGCGACTTTGCAAGCTTCTCCGGCCCCTGTGCACTTCCGGCGGAAATCCTGTGTGCACAGCCAAGCCTGGGTCCACGGCACTCTAACCTGCATTGCACGACTTTCTAAGTTGGTCTCCGGCGACGTGGGACTCCTTTGTGCAACTTCGGCGAGCACCGTTTCACGCATCCTCGTAGTGCCTGTTTCTGGCACTTCTCCGGGTGCTACCTGCTTCAGTGAGGGCTCTTTGTCTTGCTCGACGTCCCCTCTCTCTGCAGGTCCAATTTGCGACCTTCTGGTCCCTCCTGGGCCCCAGCAGCGTCCAAAAACGCCAAACGCACGATTTGCGTGTAGCAAGGCTTGTTGGCGTCCATCCGGCGGGAAAACACTTCTGCACGACTCTCCAAGGCGTGGGGGATCCATCCCCCAAAGGGGAAGTCTCTAGCCCTTGTCGTTCCTGCAGTATTCACAGTTCTTCAGCCTAGTAAGAGCTTCTTTGCACCAACCGCTGGCATTTCTTGGGCATCTGCCCATCTCCGAGCTGCTTGTGACTTTTGGACTTGGTCCCCTTGTTCCACAGGTACCTTCAGACAGGAATCCATCGTTGTTGCATTGCTGATTTGTGTTTTCCTTGCATTCTCCCTCTAACACGACTATTTTGTCCTTAGGGGAACTTTGGTGCACTTTGCACTCACTTGTCAGGGTCTTGGGGTGGGTTATTTTGCTAACTCTCACTATTTTCTAATAGTCCCAGCGACCCTCTACAAGGTCACATAGGTTTGGGGTCCATTCGTGGTTCACATTCCACTTTTGGAGTATATGGTTTGTGTTGCCCCTATCCCTATGTTTCCCCATTGCATCCTATTGTAACTATACATTGTTTGCACTGTTCTCTAAGACTATACTGCATATTTTTGCTATAGTGTATATATATCTTGTGTATATTTCCTATCCTCTCACTGAGGGTACACTCTAAGATACTTTGGCATATTGTCATAAAAATAAAGTACCTTTATTTTTAGTATAACTGTGTATTGTGTTTTCTTATGATATTGTGCATATGACACTAAGTGGTACTGTAGTAGCTTCACACGTCTCCTAGTTCAGCCTGAGCTGCTTTGCTAAGCTACCATTATCTATCAGCCTAAGCTGCTAGACACCCTATACACTAATAAGGGATAACTGGGCCTGGTGCAAGGTGCAAGTACCCCTTGGTACTCACTACAAGCCAGTCCAGCCTCCTACATTGGTTGTGCAGTGGTGGGATAAGTGCTTTGAGACTACTTACCACTCTTGTCATTGTACTTTTCATAAGAGAAAAATATACAAAACAAGGTCAGTGTATATACACATAGCCAAAAAGTTTTGCATTTCCTCTTTTCACTCTTTTCTAAGTGCTGAAAAGTACTTCTAAACTTTCAAAAAGTTCTTAAAAGTTTAAAAAGTTTTTTTCTGTCTTTCCAAAAAGTTCTGAAAACTTTTTTCTCTTTTGCTATCACTTTAACTCTCTCTAAAAAATGTCTGGCACAGGCCAAAAAGTTGAACTGTCCAAACTTGCATATGATCACCTTAGCTGGAAAGGAGCAAGGAGTCTCTGCATAGAGAGAGGTTTGAGTGTAGGGAAGAATCCTTCCTTAGAACTGTTAATTAATATGCTTAGAGTACAGGATAAGGCCATAAGTGCCCAATCTGTGGAAAAAGTAGCTAATGGTTCTCAATCTGATCCAGGGACTCCCCCAGGAAAAGGTTCAGGAAAGAAACTTCTTAGCCTGCCCATTACTAGACAGTCTAGCATAGTTGGTACAGAGGTTGAATCACATCATACTGATGATGTGCTCTCACATTATACTGGTAGCCAAGCTGTTAGGGTGCCCTCTGTAAGGGACAGGTCTCCTTCTGTTCATTCCCATCATACCTCTGTATCTAGAAATGTCCCCCCCACCCACCCTGATGACAGATTGTTGGAAAGGGAGCTCAATAGATTGAGAGTGGAGCAAACCAGACTGAAGCTCAAGAAGCAACAGCTGGATTTGGATAGACAGTCTTTAGAAATAGAGAGGGAAAGACAGAAAATGGGTTTAGATACCCATGGTGGCAGCAGCAGTATTCCCCATAGTCATCCTGCAAAAGAGCATGATTCCAGGAATCTGCATAAGATAGTTCCCCCTTACAAGGAGGGGGATGACATTAACAAGTGGTTTGCTGCACTTGAGAGGGCCTGTGCTGTACAGGATGTCCCTCAAAAGCAGTGGGCTGCGATCCTATGGCTATCATTTACTGGAAAAGGTAGGGATAGGCTCCTTACTGTAAAAGAAAATGATGCTAACAATTTCCAAGTTCTTAAGAATGCACTCCTGGATGGTTATGGCTTAACCACTGAACAGTACAGGATAAAGTTCAGAGATACCAAAAAGGAGTCTTCACAAGACTGGGTTGATTTCATTGACCAGGCAGTGAAGGCCTTGGAGGGGTGGTTACATGGCAGTAAAGTTACTGATTATGACAGCCTGTATAACTTAATCCTGAGAGAGCATATTCTTAATAATTGTGTGTCTGATTTGTTGCACCAGTACTTGGTGGACTCTGATCTGACCTCTCCCCAAGAATTGGGAAAGAAGGCAGACAAATGGGTCAGAACAAGAGTGAACAGAAAAGTTCATACAGGGGGTGACAAAGATGGCAACAAAAAGAAGGATGGTAAGTCTTCTGACAAGGGTGGGGACAAATCTAAAAATGAGTCTTCATCAGGCCCACAAAAACACTCTGGTGGGGGTGGTGGGCCCAAATCCTCCTTTAATCAGAACAAGGAAAAGAAACCATGGTGCTATTTATGTAAGATAAAAGGCCATTGGACAACAGATCCCAGTTGTCCAAAGAAAGGCACCACAGCTCCTACCACTACAACCCCTACTGCTACACCTAGTGTCCCTACTAATAGCAGTGGTGGTGGGAGCAAACCTACTAATAGCCAATCCAAGGGAGTAGCTGGGCTCACTTTTGGTAATTTAGTTGGGGTTGGTCTGATTAGGGAGACCACAGAGGCTACTTTAGTCTCTGAAGGGGCTATTGACTTAGCCACTTTGGTTGCTTGCCCCCATAACTTGGAGAAGTACAAGCAACTAACCCTAATAAATGGTGTTGAGGTCCAGGCCTACAGGGACACAGGTGCCAGTGTCACAATGGTGATTGAGAAACTGGTGCACCCTGAACAACACATACTTGGACACCAGTACCAAGTAACCGATGCTCACAACATAACACAAAGCCACCCCATGGCTGTTGTAAATCTCAACTGGGGGGGGGTATCTGGTCCAAAGAAAGTTGTGGTAGCTTCAGATTTACCTGTAGACTGTCTATTAGGGAACGATTTGGAGACATCAGCTTGGTCAGATGTGGAGTTGGAGGCCCATGCAGCAATGCTGGGCATCCCAGGGCATATTTTTGCTTTGACAAGGGCTCAGGCCAAAAAGCAAAAAGGACAGGAAAGCTTGGATCCTGGAACAATGGACCAAGTGCTCCCTAAAGCTAGGGCTAGTAGAAGCAAACCACTTCCTACTATCCCTCCCTCTACAGTGGATTCTACTTCTGAGGAAGAAGAATTCCCTCCCTGTGCAGAACCTACACCAGAGGAGCTGGAAGCAGACACTGCTGAGCTTTTGGGTGAAGGGGGGCCTGCCAGAGAGGAGCTGAGTGTGGCACAGCAAACCTGTCCCACATTAGAGGGTCTCAGACAGCAAGCTGTCAAACAGGCTAATGGGGATGTCAGTGACTCACACAGAGTTTACTGGGAGGACAACCTCTTGTACACTGAGAATAGGGATCCTAAACCTGGGGCTGCCAGGAGATTAGTGATTCCTCAGGAGTACAGAAAGTTCCTCCTAACACTGGCACATGACATTCCCTTAGCTGGGCACCTGGGTCAAATGAAAACTTGGGACAGATTGGTACCACTGTTTCATTGGCCTAGGATGTCTGAGGACACAAAATAATTTTGTAAGTCCTGTGAAACCTGTCAAGCCAGTGGCAAGACAGGTGGCACTCCAAAGGCACCCCTTATCCCACTGCCTGTGGTTGGGGTTCCCTTTGAAAGGGTAGGGGTTGACATAGTTGGCCCCCTTGACCCTCCTACTGCTTCAGGCAATAGGTTTATCTTGGTGGTAGTGGACCATGCCACAAGATATCCTGAAGCTATTCCTTTAAGGACCACTACAGCTCCTGCAGTGGCAAAGGCCCTCCTGGGAATATTTTCCAGGGTGGGCTTCCCAAAGGAAGTAGTATCAGACAGAGGAAGCAATTTCATGTCTGCATACTTAAAGGCCATGTGGAAGGAGTGTGGTGTAACTTACAAGTTCACAACACCCTATCATCCACAAACAAATGGACTGGTGGAGAGATTTAATAAAACTCTCAAAGGCATGATTATGGGACTCCCTGAAAAACTCCGCAGGAGATGGGATATCCTTCTACCATGCCTCCTTTTTGCCTACAGGGAGGTACCCCAGAAAGGAGTGGGCTTCAGCCCCTTTGAACTTCTTTTTGGACACCCTGTTAGGGGTCCACTCACACTTGTAAAGGAGGGTTGGGAACAACCTTTAAAAGCTCCTAAGCAGGATATTGTGGATTATGTACTTGGCCTCAGATCAAGGATGGCTGAGTACATGAAAAAGGCCAGTAAAAACCTTCAGGCCAGCCAAGAGCTCCAGAAGCAATGGCATGATCAGAAGGCTGTTTTGGTTCAGTACCAACCAGGGCAGAAAGTGTGGGGCTTGGAGCCTGTGGCCCCAAGAGCACTCCAAGATAAATGGAGTGGTCCACACACAATTGTTGAAAAGAAGGGTGAAGTCACCTACTTGGTTGACTTAGGCACTGCCAGGAGTCCCCTTAGGGTGCTCCATGTCAACCGCCTGAAACCCTACTATGACAGGGCTGATCTCACCCTGCTCATGGCAACAGATGAGGGACAGGAAGAAGACAGTGATCCTCTACCTGATCTCTTCTCTTCCACAGAACAAGATGCTCTTGTGGAAGGGGTAGTTTTGGCTGATTGTCTTACTGCTGAGCAGAAAGATAATTGCATAAATCTCCTAGGACAATTTTCAGAACTCTTCTCCATTGTGCCAGGCACCACTTCTTGGTGTGAGCACACTATAGATACTGGAGACAGTTTACCTGTCAAAAGTAAGATCTATAGGCAGCCTGACCATGTCAGGGACTGCATAAAGCAAGAAGTTCAGAAGATGTTGGAACTAGGAGTGGTTGAGCACTCTGACAGTCCATGGGCTTCTCCTGTGGTACTGGTACCAAAACCC
The DNA here is from genome assembly GCF_031143425.1 of Pleurodeles waltl. Classification (NCBI taxonomy): domain Eukaryota; kingdom Metazoa; phylum Chordata; class Amphibia; order Caudata; family Salamandridae; genus Pleurodeles; species Pleurodeles waltl. The sequence goes on from NC_090436.1 coordinate 81,361,855, forward strand.
AATTCTAAAGATGGAAAGAAGGAAATGAGGTTTTGTGTAGACTATAGAGGTCTCAACTTGGTAACCAAAACAGATGCTCACCCTATACCCAGGGCAGATGAGCTAATAGATACACTGGCATCTGCCAAGTATCTAAGCACTTTTGATTTGACTGCAGGGTATTGGCAGATCAAAATGTCAGAAGATGCTAAACCTAAGACTGCATTTTCTACCATTGGAGGACATTACCAGTTTACTGTAATGCCTTTTGGTTTGAAAAATGCACCTGCCACTTTTCAGAGGTTGGTGAACACAGTCCTGCAAGGGCTGGAAGCTTTCAGTGCAGCATATTTGGATGATATAGCTGTCTTTAGCTCCACCTGGGATGATCACCTGGTCCACCTTTGGAAAGTTTTGGAGGCCCTGCAAAAGGCAGGCCTCACTATCAAGGCTTCAAAGTGCCAGATAGGGCAGGGTAAGGTGGTTTATCTGGGACACCTTGTTGGTGGGGAACAGATTGCACCACTTCAGGGGAAAATCCAAACTATTATTGATTGGATTCCCCCTACCACTCAGACTCAGGTGAGAGCCTTCCTAGGCCTCACTGGGTATTACAGGAGGTTCATTAAGAACTATGGCTCCATTGCAGCCCCTCTTAATGACCTCACATCCAAGAAAATGCCTAAAAAGGTATTATGGACAGCAAACTGTCAGAAAGCTTTTGAGGAGCTGAAGCAGGCCATGTGCTCTGCACCTGTCCTGAAAAGCCCTTGTTACTCTAAAAAATTCTATGTCCAAACTGATGCATCTGAATTAGGAGTAGGGGCAGTCCTATCACAACTTAATTCTGAGGGCCAGGATCAACCTGTTGCTTTTATTAGTAGAAGGTTGACCCCTAGAGAAAAGCGTTGGTCTGCCATTGAGAGGGAGGCCTTTGCTGTGGTCTGGGCTCTGAAGAAGTTGAGGCCATACCTGTTTGGCACTCACTTCATTGTTCAGACAGACCACAAACCTCTACTTTGGCTAAAACAAATGAAAGGTGAAAATCCTAAATTGTTGAGGTGGTCCATATCCCTACAGGGAATGGACTATACAGTGGAACATAGACCTGGGAGTAGCCACTCCAATGCAGATGGACTCTCCAGATATTTCCACTTAGACAATGAAGACTCATCAGGTAATGGCTAGTCTTATTGTCCTTCGTTTGGGGGGGGGTTGTGTAGGAAAGTACCATCTTGCCTGGCATGTTACCCCCATTTTTCACTGTATATATGTTGTTTTAGTTGTATGTGTCACTGGGACCCTGGTAACCCAGGGCCCCAGTGCTCATAAGTGTGCCTGTATGTGTTACCTGTGTAGTGACTAACTGTCTCACTGAGGCTCTGCTAATCAGAACCTCAGTGGTTATGCTCTCTCATTTCTTTCCAAATTGTCACTGACAGGCTAGTGACCATTTTTACCAATTTACATTGGCTTACTGGAACACCCTTATAATCCCCTAGTATATGGTACTGAGGTACCCAGGGTATTGGGGTTCCAGGAGATCCCTATGGGCTGCAGCATTTCTTTTGCCACCCATAGGGAGCTCTGACAATTCTTACACAGGCCTGCCACTGCAGCCTGAGTGAAATAACGTCCACGTTATTTCACAGCCATTTTACACTGCACTTAAGTAACTTATAAGTCACCTATATGTCTAACCTTTACCTGGTAAAGGTTAGGTGCAAAGTTACTTAGTGTGAGGGCACCCTGGCACTAGCCAAGGTGCCCCCACATTGTTCAGAGCCAATTCACTGAACTTTGTGAGTGCGGGGACACCATTACACGCGTGCACTACATATAGGTCACTACCTATATGTAGCTTCACCATGGTAACTCCGAATATGGCCATGTAACATGTCTATGATCATGGAATTGCCCCCTCTATGCCATCCTGGCATTGTTGGTACAATTCCATGATCCCAGTGGTCTGTAGCACAGACCCTGGTACTGCCAGACTGCCCTTCCTGGGGTTTCTCTGCAGCTGCTGCTGCTGCCAACCCCTCAGACAGGCATCTGCCCTCCTGGGGTCCAGCCAGGCCTGGCCCAGGATGCAGGAACAAAGAACTTCCTCTGAGAGAGGGTGTGACACCCTCTCCCTTTGGAAAATGGTGTGAAGGCAGGGGAGGAGTAGCCTCCCCCAGCCTCTGGAAATGCTTTGTTGGGCACAGATGTGCCCAATTCTGCATAAGCCAGTCTACACCGGTTCAGGGACCCCTTAGCCCCTGCTCTGGCGCGAAACTGGACAAAGGAAAGGGGAGTGACCACTCCCCTGACCTGCACCTCCCCTGGGAGGTGTCCAGAGCTCCTCCAGTGTGCTCCAGACCTCTGCCATCTTGGAAACAGAGGTGCTGCTGGCACACTGGACTGCTCTGAGTGGCCAGTGCCACCAGGTGACGTCAGAGACTCCTTGTGATAGGCTCCTTCAGGTGTTAGTAGCCTTTCCTCTCTCCTAGGTAGCCAAACCCTCTTTTCTGGCTATTTAGGGTCTCTGTCTCTGGGGAAACGGCAGATAACGAATGCATGAGCTCAGCCGAGTTCCTCTGCATCTCCCTCTTCACCTTCTGATAAGGAATCGACCGCTGACCGCGCTGGAAGCCTGCAAACCTGCAACATAGTAGCAAAGACGACTACTGCAACTCTGTAACGCTGATCCTGCCGCCTTCTCGACTGTTTTCCTGCTTGTGCATGCTGTGGGGGTAGTCTGCCTCCTCTCTGCACCAGAAGCTCCGAAGAAATCTCCCGTGGGTCGACGGAATCTTCCCCCTGCAACCGCAGGCACCAAAAAGCTGCATCTCCGGTCCCTTGGGTCTCCTCTCAGCACGACGAGCGAGGTCCCTCGAATCCAGCGACACCGTCCAAGTGACCCCCACAGTCCAGTGACTCTTCAGCCCAAGTTTGGTGGAGGTAAGTCCTTGCCTCACCTCGCTGGGCTGCATTGCTGGGAACCGCGACTTTGCAAGCTTCTCCGGCCCCTGTGCACTTCCGGCGGAAATCCTGTGTGCACAGCCAAGCCTGGGTCCACGGCACTCTAACCTGCATTGCACGACTTTCTAAGTTGGTCTCCGGCGACGTGGGACTCCTTTGTGCAACTTCGGCGAGCACCGTTTCACGCATCCTCGTAGTGCCTGTTTCTGGCACTTCTCCGGGTGCTACCTGCTTCAGTGAGGGCTCTTTGTCTTGCTCGACGTCCCCTCTCTCTGCAGGTCCAATTTGCGACCTTCTGGTCCCTCCTGGGCCCCAGCAGCGTCCAAAAACGCCAAACGCACGATTTGCGTGTAGCAAGGCTTGTTGGCGTCCATCCGGCGGGAAAACACTTCTGCACGACTCTCCAAGGCGTGGGGGATCCATCCTCCAAAGGGGAAGTCTCTAGCCCTTGTCGTTCCTGCAGTATTCACAGTTCTTCAGCCTAGTAAGAGCTTCTTTGCACCAACCGCTGGCATTTCTTGGGCATCTGCCCATCTCCGAGCTGCTTGTGACTTTTGGACTTGGTCCCCTTGTTCCACAGGTACCTTCAGACAGGAATCCATCGTTGTTGCATTGCTGATTTGTGTTTTCCTTGCATTCTCCCTCTAACACGACTATTTTGTCCTTAGGGGAACTTTGGTGCACTTTGCACTCACTTTTCAGGGTCTTGGGGTGGGTTATTTTGCTAACTCTCACTATTTTCTAATAGTCCCAGCGACCCTCTACAAGGTCACATAGGTTTGGGGTCCATTCGTGGCTCACATTCCACTTTTGGAGTATATGGTTTGTGTTGCCCCTATCCCTATGTTTCCCCATTGCATCCTATTGTAACTATACATTGTTTGCACTGTTCTCTAAGACTATACTGCATATTTTTGCTATTGTGTATATATATCTTGTGTATATTTCCTATCCTCTCACTGAGGGTACACTCTAAGATACTTTGGCATATTGTCATAAAAATAAAGTACCTTTATTTTTAGTATAACTGTGTATTGTGTTTTCTTATGATATTGTGCATATGACACTAAGTGGTACTGTAGTAGCTTCACACGTCTCCTAGTTCAGCCTGAGCTGCTTTGCTAAGCTACCATTATCTATCAGCCTAAGCTGCTAGACACCCTATACACTAATAAGGGATAACTGGGCCTGGTGCAAGGTGCAAGTACCCCTTGGTACTCACTACAAGCCAGTCCAGCCTCCTACAATAAGTCTATAAGATCTAATGCGATTCATCAGGACCAGAAAAAACCTACCTAATCCTAAATGTCACAGTACCTACAGTGGGTATTGCAGTGTTTCACAGGAACCTGGAAAATGAATATAGAAGAAAGTAAAGCAAATATATATTGCACAACTAGTGATATATACTGTGAAAAGCATAGGGTGAAAAAAAACACACACTGGTGACCTGTCCCCTATGTGATGTGCATGCCTGAAAAATACGTGAACAATAAAAAACAAATCATGCACTCATTAACTAAAATAAAGTCGAGCTTACCCTCCTCATATTAGGGGATGGGCCCCATCGGGTTCCCAACAAGTTACTGTGGTCCAGAGAAGTCTAAATATGAGATTGTGAAGTCACTATCAAGCAATAAAAATATACAGGTTTAGTGATTATGTTGACTGTAAGACATAACAAACAAATCATGAATTCACTTATAGGTAAGTGCCCATATTACTGCCTTAACACCTCATGATCCCTTGTATTATCTAGAAATAACAGGAGATTGAGGAATATGACAGGCCAAATCTACATATTGTTGTGTTAAGATACTGTAACCCTATAAAATAAGAGGGCTGCAGGATCAATTTGTAGTTGTGTAGTCTTTCTACTAAATGTTATACTTCATCTTTGAATACAAAAATAGAACATGGTACCAAAAACATTCAAAAATACATTAAGACATGGTTGCAAAAAAAGGGGGGAGTTTAAGGAGTTAGAAAAAGGGCACAGAGTAGAAGGACCCTTTTGGTAGCTCCCACTGATATAAGTGTAACAAAGGGCATCATGTTCCTAATTGAGTGCACCAAAGAATAATGAGTCAAGTATCCTGTACTAAATAATCCAGAGAAACGGGTTAAATGCTGAAAAATCGATAATACAACAAGGTGCTGGTATTTGTGTAACTGTACCGTGCTAAGATCCCAAATGTGGGGCTGGAAAAAGGTTTTGAGCAAGCACCACATTCAGCGCGGTCCCGCACCACAGCAGCAACTGCTGAGGGTCAAGGAAACCATAACAATCACAGTATTGGTTTCTTAAAGAAACGTGAAGGATTTCTAACAAGGGGCACTTACTTGTAAACAAGGATTACAGAGGGGTGGTGACATGGCACTAGCGGAAGGGGGCGGTTAATAGTATATCCCCCTCAGACACGGTTTCCACTGGTGTCATATCTGCTCAACAGTTTCGCTAGCAATTACTCTTCTGCCCCTGAACATCACATTTCCTCTAACTCTTAACCTGGTGGGAGAACCCTACTATTGCCCTCCCCTAAATGATCTCCTATTTATTATAATAAGAAATTAGTCTCATGTTTGATTTTTGGGATGATTAGCTGTACCCAGTAATATATCCGATTGTCCTATTCTCATTCTTGTGTTATTTAAATTGGAGGGGTTGTGAACAAGTGTCAAAAACACCCTGGTAAAATCTGTGAGTGCACAATTCTCCCAATCAACAGTGACCGCCATTCCCCTGATGGCCTGATGAAAGGCAACCTCCATTCTCCTGATCGTAGGCGACTTCCATTCTCACTATGGTAGGTAGCCTCCATTGTTCCAGCACAAGGTGATCTCCATTGTCCCGAAGTAAGGAGATCTCCATTGTGTTGGTGTAAGGAGAGCTCCATTCTCAGCTGTCCATCTGACCTCCATTCTTTAGATGGAAGGCGACCCCCATTGTCCCGATGGAAGGTGACTTCCATTGTGCTGATGGAAGGCGATCCATCAGCACAATGGAAGTATATTGTCCTGATGTAAGGTGACCTCCATTCTCAGCTGCTCAAATGGCAGTGGCCTCCATTGTCCTGACACAAGGTGGTGGCCTTCATTATGAACTGTCCAAATAGCAGGTGACCTCCATTCTCCAGATGGAAGGTGGCCTCCATTGTCCCGATGGACGGTGGCCTCCATTGTCCTGATGGACGGTGGCCTCCATTGTCCCGATGGACGGTGGCCTCCATTGTCCCGACGGAAGGTGGCCTCCATTGTCCTGATGGAAGGTGGCTTCCATTGTTCCGATGGAAGGTGGCCTCCATTGTCCCGACGGAAGGTGGCCTCCATTGTCCTGATGGAAGGTGGCTTCCATTGTCCCGACGGAAGGTGGCCTCCATTGTCCCGACGGAAGGTGGCCTCCATTGTCCTGATGGAAGGTGGCTTCCATTGTTCCGATGGAAGGTGGCCTCCATTGTCCTGATGGAAGGCGGCCTCCATTGTCCCATGGAAGGCAATCTCCATTGTCCTGATGGAAGGTGACTTTGTTGTCTTGATGGAAGGCAACTTCCAATCCTAAGCTACACTATTGCTGAACCTGTGAAGGGATGTGGACTAGTGCTCAATGTACTTACTTGAGAACCTGTCGACCTAGGTTCTAAATTTGGCTCTGGTACTGACCAAAAATTATGTGATTCTAAGTAGAGCACGTAGTCTCCCTGTGCCTAAAAAATATGACCTATGAAATTGTATGCAAATGTAAATATATGAAATATAATTGTTCAAATAAAAAAAGTGTAAACCTCCATTTATGCACTGCGCCGCATTGCTTCCCAAATACCAAGTAAGTGTGGTATCTAAAAACTGGTACTTACATACATGGGTACCTTTTACGTAGCTATTTCAACTTAAGAAACATAAAAGCATGCATATTTTTGTATAACTGTAACTGTCTGCCTCTGTACATTCCAAAATGTGGGTGTAGGGAGAATGGTTCTGGTTGCAGTACCCCCCCTACTTATGCCTGGTTTTTAGATGCAACTTTGACTGAAGTGCACTGGGTTCCTGCTAACCCGGTCCCCAGGTCCAGTGTTCCTTCCCTAAAACAAGACAGCTGATCCCCAAGTGACCAGGCCCTTCAGCCCCCTAACAGTCCCTGGTAAATAGTACCTCTGGTACCTAGGGCATGGGTACTGAAGAGTCCCCATCAGAGCTGCACTACAACTTGTGCCACTCTGAGGGACCCAGTACCAACCTCATGCAGACTGCATGACAAGATGCTCCCAAAATTGAAAACATGACATGGCACGCACGTGTATGCCATGTCACTAAAACACTGCTTGTAATATCTGTAAGTCACCCCTACAGCAGGCCTTCAGCCCTAAGGCAAGGTGCATTAAATTACAAGTGACGGCATATGCACATGAGAAAATACGCCCTTATTATGTCTTTGTTGATTCTTAGACATAGTAAGTGTCCAGGGAAGCCATTTTAATTACATGTGCTGGACACTGGTCACTACAAGTTCCCCAGCTACATGATGGCTTCTCTGAACTTAGGTATGTTTGGTATAAAACATCTTCTATAAATAAACCATCACTGATTCCAATGATGGATTTATGAATAAATGCACCCAAATGCTAACCTTAGAAATGCCCCCTATAAAACATATCGGCTGCTGGTGAGCTCACTGACTGGTTCTGGCTAGCTGCCTCCAACATAGACAAATCTGCCCTCCCAGGTTAAGAGCCTCCACTTTCAAGAGGTCAGAAAACAAAGGCCTGTCTGGGCTGGGGTGTTAAAAACCCCTCTCCACAGGATTACCTGCATTCCAATGTAGGAGCTTCAAAGAAGCTCACTGCCTTTAATATGCAGAACTGGCCTTCCTCAGAGGAAGATGCCAACCCTCCTGCCACAGAGCTCATCTGGCACCTGGGCAGGAGGAAACATTAACTATGCAGGAGGCTGTAGGAGGCTGACTTGGCTTGTAGTGGGTACCAAGGGGTACTTACACTCTGTACCAGGTCCAGTTATCCCTTATTAGTGTAGAAGAGGTGTTTCTAGCAGCTTAGGCTGATAGAAGGTAGCTATAGCAGAGCAGCTTAGGCTGAACTAGGAGACATGCAAAGCTCCTACTATACCACTGGTGTCATATGCACAATATCATAAGAAAACACAATACACAGATATACTAAAAATAAAGGTACTTTATTTTTATGACGATATGCCAAAAGTATCTCAGTGAGTACCCTCAGTATGAGGATGACAAATATACACAAGATATATGTACACAATACCAAAAATATGCAGTAATAGCAAAAGGAAGTAATGCAAGCAATGTAAAGTTACAGTAGATTGCTATAGGAGCACATAGGTATAGGGGCAACACAAACCATATACTCCAAAAGTGGAATGCGAACCACGAATGGACCCCAAACCTATGTGAGCTTGTAGAGGGTTGCTGGGGCTGTGAGAACACAGTGAGGATTAGAAAAATAGCCCACCCCAAGACCCTGAAAAGTAGGTGTAAAGTGCACCTATATTCCCCAGAGAGCACAGAAGGCGTGATAGGGGAATTCTGCAAGGAAGACCCACACCAGCAATGCAACCAAAGTGGATTTCCGGACAAGAGTACCTGTGGAACAAGGGGACCAAGTCCAAGAGTCGCGACAAAGTTGAGATTGGGCAGATGCCCAGGAAATGCCAGCTGAGGGTGCAAAGAAGCTGCCACTGGATGGTAGAAGCTGTGGATTCTGCAAGAACGAAGAGGGCTAGAAATTTCCCCTTTGGAGGATGGATGTCCCACATCGTGAAGAAGCTTGCAGAGGTGTTCCCATGCAGAAAGACCGCAAACAAGCCTTGCTAGCTGCAAGGGTCGCGGTTAGGGTTTTTGGATGCTGCTGTGGCCCAGGAGGGACCAGGATGTCGCCAATTGCGTGAGGAGACAGAGGGGGCGCCCAGCAAGACAGGGAGCCCTCACAGAAGCAGGCAGCACCCGCAGAAGTGCCGAAACAGGCACTACGAAGAGGAGTGAACCGGAGCTCACCCGAAGTCACAAAAGGAGATCCCACGACGCCGGAGAACAACTCAGGAGGTTGTGCACTGCAGGTTAGAGTGTCGGGGACCCAGGCTTGGCTGTGCACAAAGGAAATCCTGGAAGAGTGCACAGGAGCCGGAGCAGCTGCAAATCACGCGGTACCCAGCAATGTAGTCTAGCGTGGGGGGGCAAGGACTTACCTCCACCAAACTTGGACTGAAGAGTCACTGGACTGTGGGAGTCACTTGGACAGAGTTGCTGAGTTCCAGGGACCACGCTCGTCGTGCTGAGAGGGGACCCAGAGGACCGGTGATGCAGTCTTTTGTTGCCTGCGGTTGCAGGGGGAAGATTCCGTCGACCCACGGGAGATTTCTTTGGAGCTTCTAGTGCAGAGAGGAGGCAGACTACCCCCACAGCATGCACCACCAGGAAAACAGTCGAGAAGGCGGCAGGATCAGCGATACAATGTTGCAGTAGTCGTCTTTGCTACTTTGTTGCGGTTTTGCAGGCGTCCTGAGCAGTCAGCGGTCGATCCTTTGGCAGAAGGTGAAGAGAGAGATGCAGAGGAACTCTGATGAGCTCTTGCATTCGTTATCTAAAGAATTCCTCAAAGCAGAGACCCTAAATAGCCAGAAAAGGAGGTTTGGCTACCTAGGAAGGAGGATAGGCTAGCAACACAGGTAAGAGCCTATCAGAAGGAGTCTCTGACGTCACCTGCTGGCACTGGCCACTCAGAGCAGTCCAGTGTGCCAGCAGCACCTCTGTTTCCAAGATGGCAGAGGTCTGGAGCACACTGGAGGATCCCTGGGCACCTCCCCTGGGAGGTGCAGGTCAGGGAAGTGGTCACTCCCCTTTCCTTTGTCCAGTTTCGCGCCAGAGCAGGGCTGGGGGATCCCTGAACCGGTGTAGACTGGCTTATGCAGAGATGGGCACCATCTGTGCCCATCAAAGCATTTCCAGAGGCTGGGGGAGGCTACTCCTCCCCAGCCCTGACACCTTTTTCCAAAGGGAGAGGGTGTAAAACCCTCTCTCTGAGGAAGTCCTTTGTTCTGCCTTCCTGGGCCAAGCCTGGCTGGACCCCAGGAGGAAAGAAACCTGTCTGAGGGGTTGGCAGCAGCAGCAGCTGCAGTGAAACCCCGAGAAAGGTAGTTTGGCAGTACCCAGGTCTGTGCTAGAGACTCAGGGGATCATGGAATTGTCTCCCCAATGCCATGCTGGCATTGGGATGACAATTCCATGATCTTAGACATGTTACATGGCCATGTTCGGAGTTACCATTGTGACGCTATACATAGGTAGTGACCTATGTATAGTGCACGCATGTAATGGTGTCCCCGCACTCACAAAGTCTGGGAAATTTGCCCTGAACAATGTGGGGGCACCTTGGCTAGTGCCAGGGTGCCCACACACACTAAGGCCCTCATTCTGACCTTGGCGGTCTTTTCGCAAGACCGCCGAGTTACCGCCGCGGTGAAGACCGCCGACCGCGGCGGTATGCCGCTGTGCGCATTCTGACCGCTGGGAGCGTTCCGCCGGAAAACCGCCAGTGTGGCTGGAAAGTGGAGACTGGTCAACCTCCACCGCCACGCCAGCAGAACACCGCCCACAGAATTACGACCCACATTTCCGTGTGGCGGTCTTCTGTTGGCGGTCTTCTGTTGGCGGTCACCTCCCCATGGCTCCCGTCGCCTCCCGGAGGACCAACGCACAAGGTAAGTTGACCGTCCGTGAGGGGAGGGGGTGGGGGGGTGTTGTGTGATGTGGGCGTGCATGGGGGTGTGCGTGTGAGTGTGTAGAGGGGGTGTGTGAGTGCGTGTATGCGGGCGGGGGGTGCTGCTGTGTCTATGGGTAATGTGTGCTGTTCGGCAGGTGCGCATGTCTGCATGTATGTGTGCGGGTATGTGTCCCCGTTGTGTATGTGTGTGTAGGGGGTGTGTATATGTGCATGTTGGGGGGGTGTGCATGTCGGGGTGCATGTATGTGCATGTCGGGGTGGGGGTGGGGAGGGGGTTCGTACCACCTCTGGGGGGTGGCAGGGGGGTGGAGGGTGTGGGGGGAGGACTCGGGTGGGTAGTGGGGGGTGGGGGAGACCCCTATCAGTGCCAGGGAAGGAATTCCCTGGCCCCGATAGTGCTTACCGCCATGGTTCGCACGGCGGTTCCCGCCCGCAAGAAACCGCGGCGGTAGGCAGGGTCATAATACCCTTGGCGGTCTTGGGACGACCGCCGGGCCGGAGTGCGCAAACTCCAGCCCCGCGGTCATGACCGCCGTGGCGGTCGGAGTGGAGAAGTGGCGGTCGGTCGCGGCGGGGACCGCCGCGGTCAGAATGCCATTTTTAATACCGCCGGTCTGTTCGCGGTCCGACCGCCGTCTCTCCGCCGACCGCCAGGGTCAGAATGAGGGCCTAAGTAACTTAGCACCCAACCTTTACCTGGTAAAGGTTAGACATATAGGTGACTTATAAGTTACTTAAGTGCAGTGGTAAATGGCTGTGAAATAACGTGGACGTTATTTCACTCAGGCTACAGTGGCAGGCCTGTGTAAGAATTGTCAGAGCTCCCTATGGGTGGCAAAAGAAATGCTGCAGCCCATAGGGATCTCCTGGAACCCCAATACCCTGGGTACATCAGTACCATATACTAGGGAATTATAAGGGTGTTCCAGTATGCCAATGTGAATTGGTAAAATTGGTCCCTAGCCTGTTAGTGACAATTTAGAAAGCAGAGAGAGCATAACCACTGAGGTTCTGGTTAGCAGAGCCTCAGTGAGACAGTTAGTCATCACACAGGGAACACATACAGGGCACACTTATGAGCACTGGCGCCCTCGCTGGCAGGGTCCCAGTGACACATACACTAAAACAACATATATACAGTGAAATATGGGGGTAACATGCCAGGCAAGATGGTACTTTCCTACAGAGGCGTGTCACACTTCCATACTGGGAACAACCCTAGCGTGGCCAGCCTGAAGTGGACCCAACTTTTGAAAGTCTGTCATCTTGTGTGTGGTGGAATTTATGGACTTTGGACAGGGTGATGCCCACTCCCCACAGAATGTTCTCATCTAGGGGGTGTAGTTACCCAAGGGTAAGTAGCCCATTGGTTACTACCCTTCACACCCCTTAACATCCTCTAAAGTGGGTATTTAGGGGACCCCTTGATACCAGATCCTCAGATCTTCTCTGGACACAAAAGGAGAAGTGGACGAAATGCCTACTGAACCCGAGACCAAGGAGCACGACTAACTTGGTGCCAACCCTGCCGGCCTGCCTGCTGTACCTTACCCTCAATGAGCAACTGACCTTTCCTGCCATTGCTGCCTCCAAGAAACTGGTGGAACTTACAGTGCTCTGTAAATTGCAAGGAGGAACTCACTTGCAGTAGAGGAGCTGCTCCCCTGCATCCACAGGCATCCAAGAAAACCCCGAGAGGACTAGGACTACCAAAAACCTGATACCAGACATCACCACTGCAGCCGAGCCACCTAGCCCATATTGAAGTGGGCCAATGGTCTCAGCGTGGTCCCCAGGCCCTCCAGGAGAGTCCACCCTGTGTTTGCCCACTGTGGACTTCACCAGGGCATGTGCAGACCGTTTCTACCGACTCCCCTGCTACCGTGAGAGATTAGGAGGCAAAATCCGACACCCTAGCACAGCTCTGCACCCGTCCATGCTGGACCCAGGAGAACCAAGGGCGCGGAAGAATTAATCCATCCTTCATCAATATCATTGACTTGGACTATGGTACTAGTTAATTCAAGACAACAGTTTACTTATAGCCTGGTTCACAATCATATTGTTCAGTTATCTAATTTTCTGCCTGTGGTGGTTATTAACTCTTCATGCATCCACCAGCATGAGTCAGGTGGGTACAGGGATGTCATTCCTACCAACAGCTGATGGACATTTTAATTATGAGACTCCCTGACGAGAGAGATGCACCGTGTCAATCCGGCCATGTCTCAATGGTCTTGCGCCTGGTGGAAATTCCATGACAATATTACCGCAGGAGGTTTTAATGTACGATTCTGAGTTCCACAGTTTACAGTGATGAAAAATAAGTGGTAATTGAGGTTGGAAAACCAGGGGTTATGTACAACCTGTGAAACACTGTGAATGCACAATGCATATAGCGCCTGCCCACTGCAGGGGGTCAGAGTACTTTACATCTGGACAGGAGAAAGAGAAGTACAAGTGTAAAAGTGCAGAATTACATGAATTGACATCTGCAGTGTTCACAGTATTAAAACAGAGCACAGGTAAAGAAACCTATGATAGTCTGGATGGAGGGCTATGTCCATCACGTACAAGGTCGTACAAGGTCATCGGTCTGGGATCAGCAGCTTTTATTGCATTGTTGCATAAGGGCATAGAGAGCTGCACAATGGACATTTCGATTAGAAGTAGGACTGGCAGGAAGGAAAAGATGCAATTAGTGTATGTTGGATGGAGAATTATATTAAAAAGGGAGAATTTTAGTTTAGATTTGAAAGCAGTGCTAGAATGATATACATCTGCCAGTCTAGATCTACTACATGCACGACTTTAAATTATTGTATTGATTGCAGATCTGATAGAGCAAGCAGGAAACACATACATCTGTCTGAGAACAAATTTATCTGAGGACTCCACAGCTCACACAGCTGCAACATCGGTATACTTTTTGGCGTTGTCCGATTTCGCCCTTTTCCAGGTCCGCCTTCAATTGTATCCTGCTTTATGGGCCACGGATGGCCAGTTTCCAGCTGTTCCTCTCCAAAATACACTTTCAGTTCAATGCATTTAAATGGAGATTTCAAGCTAGAGCAGCATTTCCAATCAGACGTCACTCATTGTCTTACAGGTGCATCATCCTGGGCAAATAAAAGCGTGCTCTCACCTTTATGGAACCTTTAGTTGTGCTCATAGGAGCTTTCCATCACCTCTCTCCCAGCTCAGTGCTGAGATGAATGCACCTCTGGAGTGATGCTTTCTCTCTGCTCTTAGGCCACTTCCAATTTCCTCTAAGCTCTGACATTACAATGATAGAAGGTCTCATTATAAGCAGGCAGTTGACAGGCTTTCGAATACTCTGGCTGCGCTCACCTCACTGCTCGTGTGCTTCTAGGTGTCATCAGATGGTCCAGATGCAATGCTGCTGGCTGTACAAGCAAACAGACTAATGTAGACGTGCATCGGAGTAAAGGTACCACTGACGTTAATAAATTCCACTTAGGACCCCGAAGAACTTTGTTTCACATGTTTAGGGACGCCCTTACTATTATTTTTTTTTTTTTTTTTTACTGTACGCATATTGCCATAACCTGAAGTTACAATACTGGGAGTGCTGCTATATATGGAATAAAGTACCCCCTCCTGTACATTATAAGGATATTGCAAGTCACTGAGGAGGTCCATGGCCATATAGAGGAACGAGGCCAAAGGCAGAGTTCCTTTATACGGTTATGGATCCCCGAGGCGACTTGCAATATCCTTATCATGTATGGTAGGGAGTACTTTATTCCTTGTAATACATGGTCACACCATCACCATAAACTACTTAAGCCCTTGCTGCATAGCTCTTGCATATGAAAGATAGAGCTTGTTTGCAAACATGAAAAATAAAAATTGAATCTCTACTGCAAAATAAGACACGCTGAAAAAGGTGTTATATATTTGTGGTATTATAAGATATTAGAATCAGTTTAATATGTCAGATTTTTTTCTTTTAAAAGGAGCAGTATTTCAGAATGTTTAGAAACATGCAGAAAAATCATTCCTGCTTTAAACAGCTGCTTTAATTGTGCTTGTGAGATGACCTGCCTTTCTCCTCGGCTGCTGGCTCTGGTAGTAGGGATTATGATATCAGAACTCAACTATGATAAGCTATAATAGTTGTAATGTAATAAGCTATAATCGGCGACTGGGTGTGTCACATGTCGGCGATTTTGAAGAAATTAGAGACCTGGTATTATAGTGGGATTGCAGAATTGTGTGTATTCTAGTATTACAATACGTAGCGTCCTGCAATAACTATATAAATGCCTCCATCCAATTTCTTACTACAGGTTAGACGTAACATAACTGCTCACGTGTAATAAAGAAATTACATCAAGACGCTACTGTGATGATTTGGTAAAGTTGAGTTGTAATGCCACAGTGCCAACTACGAGGGCAAGTCAGGTGAAATGCAGCCTCCTGGGCAGAACATCAGCTACAAAAGCCATGTAAACAGTCACCGGAAAGGCAGCCTTCCGACACCCCTTACTTTCCTAAAGATGAAGCCATTACGTTCAGTGGTTTCCAACCTGTGGTCCAGGGACACACGACTGCTTAGAAAATTAAATAATATTAACAGATTAGGTCCCCAGCTTTCATTAATGGCAGTGGTGGGGGGGGGTCCCCTGATTCCAATAATGATTCACTGGGGTTCCACAGGTTCAAGTAATGATAAAGGAGGGGTCCCCAGAAGTCAAAAGGTTGGGAAACCACTGCATTAGGTAATAAGAAGGCATGCACTGGAGTGTTTTTGTTTAGCACACTCCTGAATTTCACACAGGGAACAGTATCTATCTAGATATCACTTGATATTCGAAGCCACTAAACTGTTTTTGATTGTAGTAAATTACAGGTTACAAATAGGTTTTTTTAAAGTACTGATTACTCTTTTCTGTTGTGTAACGAAGGAACCTCCCTCATCACAGGGTACAAGACAACAGGGATTTAGGAAGGTGTTGGAAGGAGAATGGCAATGTGATCTTGTATTATAAGGAATAAGATATACCATTACATATAGGATATTGCAAGTCCTCCTTGAAGGAACCAGACCTTCAGCATCCTTCCTCTACATAGTCACAGAACTCCTCTGGGATTTGCAATAGTGTTATGTTTAGGGTTGGGCATAATATTCTTTCTTAGTCTTAGGTGCACGGATTCAAAGATGCAAAGCTGCAATTTTAGCAACTTCCTCATCCAATTTAAAAAGAATGCAAACTGCAGACTGTAATCTAACAGCAGTCTATGGACTACTGCAAAATTCCACACATGCTCACATGTCTACAGTTCCCATGTGTCTTCTGATTGGTTGTCAGCAACTAATTAGAAATAACCTAAGGGGGCATGGCTTTATTCTGATTGGTTGGAAGTGTGGCCAATCAGCATTGCTGAAGTTACAGAATTGCTGCAGACATCCCACGTCTTCCAGAGTTGAATTCTGAACACCAGAGAGTCACTGGCAACCCGAATACAGTTTGAGCATGAAATCTTCCCTTTTCTTATCTTGCCCCATACCGGATTTAAGGAGGGGGGACTCTAGGGGTTGGCAGGTATATGTAATCTTCCAAAACCATACAGTGACTTTACCATCCACCAGCCTTAAACATGAGCTCTCTAAGCATAAACACAATATTTCTGGTAAACCTAGAGAAATCATGTAGGAAAATCCACACAGGAAAAAACCATGAGAGACACGATTCAAAGTACAAACCATGGGGGTTTATTAAATGTAAGAATCATTGCAGATGGGCGAAATGTATATCGTTAGTGAATTCACTTCAAAATACTCAAAATGCAAACACATCTAAATCAACATTGTCAGTGGAAACTTAGCGCTAACTAGTCAATAGCCAGAAACCTTTATGATCTACCACAAACTAAATAGTTAAAACGGCATTTTGGTGTCCTAAGGACTGCTCACTTCAGCAGAAGAGAAGAATCATGAAAGATATTCTAAGTATAGATCAGTAGCAGACTAACGTGAAGTCTGTCCTTTAAGGGGGATCACAAACCTCGTCTGCAGAATCAATAAAAATGACCAGCATAGGGTCTGCCTCCAAAGAACCCAGGGAAATAAACTTGGTTTACAACCCAATACTGGATTTTTTAAAATCTTTTTAGACGTACAAGTCGTGCGATCAGCGTGGTGTGAAAAATTACCAAACACTAGTAACACACAGAACCTATCACATGGTACAATTACTTCTGCTCTATTTCTAATGAATAAACATGCATTATCCCCTACGAGTGAAAACAAAATCACATTCAAAATATACACAGCATCTTCTCCCCGCAGGGACAACATGAACAGAAAATAATACATTTTAACATTTTACAATGCAATCAGGACTGTAAAACCAACCACGGTTTGTCTAATAAATAGAATACTGAAGGTCACATTTCAACTCTCGGCCACAAGCAGAGAAAGGGGAAAGCATGACATATTTTAACTTTGCACATCACACGCATTTGAAAGTGCATTTGAAACGCTACCAGGCCCACTCACGTACTATAACGCTTAATAGTATAGGCTGCCACAGCTGCCACTCAAATATTCTAAAGTACATTTTGAAATGTGACTAGGCCAGGGCTGATCGCTGGTGCTCAGCAAGACAAGTGCAGATCTTTAGAGCAGCTCACTTTATAGGGGGCCTGCTCGGGGCAGTTGTTCGGAGTGTTAGGACTGGTGCAGTTATACTGGTATAGGTCCTGCAGGCTTCTCAATCCAGCTCAGACCACAATAATACGTGTTATAACTTGGTTATAGCTAGCAAGGTGCTGCTATGATGCCAGGCTCCAGGCTGCACCAATATGAAAAACACACAATGGCATGATGGGCTCACCAGTGCTGAACTTATGGAAAATATGAATGCCGTGCCAGAAGGCACACTATGAGGTATATAAAACAGTAGTGTAAATGTCACAAACACATTTCACATGTATGTACAGCAGAACCATCCTGCAGAAAGCAAACTGCACCTTTCAGTGCCAGCATACATCATGCTCTAATTCCTCCAATAAAATGTCAGAATTCACAGTGCTGAAGTACGTGCAGCACCACTGTCATACTTGACACCTAATTGCCCCATTATGTCCATCTGCTGGGCAGGAGCTGCATGCATTTGGAAATGCAGAATGTGTCCATCTAGGACCTGCCCAGGTGTCAGCTGCTTACTACTGCTGTGCAGAGATGGACAGAAGCCTGGATTTCATTTGTGGTACTTCTGTGCCAGGCTGAGTTAGCCACGCCTCCTCCTCCGATCACCTTATATGGGCATGCACATGAGGAGCTGCTGCTCCTCCCAGAAAGCTGAAGGCATTCTGAGGGCAGGCAGAGCTAGCCCCGCCTCCTGCTCCATCACCTTATATGGGCATGAACATGAACTGCTGCTCCTCCCAAGAAGAAGAAGAAGTCACTCTGTGGCAGGCAAAGCTAGCCCGCCTCCTACTCCATCACCTTATATGGGCATGCACATGAGCTGCAGCTCATCCCAAGAAGAATAAGGCACTCTGAGGGCAGGCAGAGTTAGCCCCGCCTCCTGCTCAATCAACTTATATGGGCATGCACATGAGCTGCTGCTCCTCCTAAGAGGAACAAGGTACTCTGTATCAGTCAGAGCTAGCCCCTCCTCCGATCACCTTATATAGACATGCAAAAGAGCGTTTACTCATCCCAAAAAGAACAAGGCACTCTGTGGGCAGGCAGAGCTAGGCCCGCCTCCTCCTATGATCACCTTATATGGGCATGCAAAAGAGCTGCTGCTCCTCCCAAGAAGAACAAGGTACTCTGTGGCAGGCAGAGGTAGCCCAGCCTCCTGCTCCATCACCTTATATGGTTATGCAAAAGAGCTGCTGCTCCTCCCAAGAAGAACAAGGTACTCTGTGGCAGGCAGAGCTAGCCCCGCCTCCTCCTCTGATCGCCTTATATGGGCATGCACGTGAGCTGCTGCTGCTGCTCCCAAGAAGAACAAGGTACTTTGTGGCAGGCAGAGCTAGCTCAGCCTCTTGCTCCATCACCTTATATGGGGATGCACGTGAGCTGATGCTCCTCCCAAGAAGAGCAAGGTAGTCTGTGGCAGGCAGAGCTAGCCCCGCCTCCTCCTCCGATCACCTTATATGGGCATGCACATGAGCTGCTGCTCCTCCTAAGAAGAGCACGCTACTGGTATTAGGGCTGTAAGTTGAGAGAGTAATTGGGTTACTCAAGCAGGTGCGACGACTGGTAGGGGTTGTGGCTAGAACTGGAGCTTTCAGGGCTGGTGCTTATGGCAGCTCACCCTGCTAGGAAAGCACCTTCTAGTACCCTCAGCCCTCCATGAAAAATGCCAGACTGCCTGGATGTACAACCCAGCCTTGGGAGCTATATAGGAAGACATTTGGCAGCTAGCTCTGCGAGTTTGAGGCAGGCCATCCCAGTTCAAGACAGAACATACATTACTACACACTCATAAAAGGGCTGGTGGACAGGGAACTTACAAGCGGGTCCGCCGTCCTGGCAGGCTGACGCTGCCTCTAAATCTACACTGTATTTTAGATGAGCATTTAAGTCCCTCTCCTGAGCTTGCTGTAAATCACCGCAGAGAATATTTAGTTTCACAAAGCCAATGCATGCTAATGTGGGAAGATTCACACCTCAGCCAGGAGATGGATTTCCTGGGAGGACGCTTTATTAAGCAACAGACACACCTTAGCAGGAGATAAAGCATATTTAAACAATTACCCAGGCACAAGGGCAGCGCCAGGCCACTGCTAGGAGAAACATATGCTGTTTATAAATTGTTAGGGAATAGACTGTAATAAGACATTAGTCTGTCAATAAAATATTACTAACAATAATTAAGAAAACATTGGCATTGATAAAGATGATTTTGATTAATTAGTATTTAGATACGATTTAGAATAGTTCTGCACACTACGGAAGCGAGTTTTTTTTTTTTAATTTAGCCACAAAAGGCCTGAACTAGACGTCTTAATTTTGAATTTCCAAGTCTGCCTCTGTGTATAGCAGACCTGCCAACAAAACAAACATTTCACTGGATGAGGAAGGGGTGTGGCCTGGAGGGGCCTAGTGCCAAGAAGTGCCGAGGAGGTACTTTTGATCCCCGACGTCCTGAGGTGTTTTTACACCCCTTAATGGAAGTCAGCAGTTCAACGCCTCCAAAAACGAGCAGGAAATCCACAGTGGTTTTCAGCTCATTTTCCACACCGCCGTGTGATATAGCATACTCACCCGGTGGCCGTGTGAAGGGAGCCGATATCGTGTGGCACCGTGTGATTTGGCAAGTTGAGAATTGTTTCTCCCTTTCCACATGCTACAAAACAAACATTTCACGGGATGAGGCACAAATGTGGGTCTGAGGGGGGCTAGTGCCAAGAAGTGCATAAGAGGTATTTTTGGTCCCGACGTCCTGAGGTGTTTTTTCACCCCTTAATGGTAGGGTGACCAGACGTCCCGGATTTCCCCGGACAGTCCCGGTTTTTAGAGGACTATCCTGGTGTCCCGATGCTTCTCGTAATTTTAAACAAATGACCCGGTTTTGGGACAAAGGTCAGATCGTTACATAAATGTCACGGTTTTTGGGACAAAGGACAGATTATCTAGGGAAGCATAAGTTAAAGGTATGCTCTCCTTTAACAGTCGCCTACAAAGTATGAAATAATTAAAGTAATGTATCTGTTACTGTCAGGCAACACAGTCCCCTGTCTGCTCCCACTAGACACACCGGACTGTGAGGCAGAGAGAGGTGGGAGGGGGTGGGTTCGGGGGTGCAGGTTGAGAGGTCAAACCATAGCTAATTTTATATGTGTAGTCTTGTAAATTTGTGTGTGTGTGTGTGTGTATATATATATATATATATATGTAAACACACACATGCTATGCAAAAAAACGGGACAGGCCAAATATAAAGGTGAGTGTAAAGTCTTTAGTCCTTCTTTTATGTTTGACCTGTCACGGTTTTTGCTCCTCAAAATCTGGTCACCTATTTAATGGAAGTCAGCAGTTCAACAACGCCAAAAACGAGCTGGAAATCCACTGTTTATAGTGGTTTTCAGCTCATTTTCCACACTACTGTGTGATATAGCATACTCACCTGGTGGCCGTGTGAAGGGAGCTGATATGTGGCATTATGTGATTTGGCACGTCGGGAATTGTTTCTCCTTTTCCACATGCATTCAAAGAGAAACAATTACTGTAGCAAAATCACATTCTCAATGAATTAAGCTTTGCTTTTGTTTGCAACAATCCAAGGGCCATCAGTTTTCCCTGTCTGTGGCTCAGAAGGCCTATTCATAAATGAGTTTACAATTGTTTTGTGTGTAACAACATTTGTACTACCATATCCGTTGACAAAAGTTCATTCAAAATTAAAACATTTGGTGGATAGTGCTTAATAATTTTGGCATTATTCTGTAGTATTGTACTACCATATCCGTTGACAAAAGTTCATTCCAAATTAAAACATTTGGTGGATAGTGGTTAATAATTTATGGCATTATTCTGTAGTACGATTGGCTGGTCCTGTAAAACATGTTGCTCATTTTATGATGACTGTTTTTGCTGTGTTTTTTTCTATAAAAGATGGCACTTTTTGGAGGTGACACGCTCATTGCTTTCCCCAATTCCAGAGCTAAGCTGAGTTCCACTTAGGTAGCCTCCGCCGGAAGCGGGACACCTGTACTCTGGGGGGGAGGGGGGACAGACATACTAGCTCTCCTCGTTAGTGGCTCTGTCACCGCTCAGTGGAGAGTCCTGCAGTTGGTTGATGCCAGAAATGCCTGTGTGGAAGTCAGTCATTATGGCTTCCTAGCTTTGGGCAAATGGGTGTTTACATAACCCCACAGTGTCTTCTCTTTGTAGAGCCATGCTTTCTGCCTGTGCCCAGGTTGTGGCTGATTGTACCCAGACTTTATGGTGGTGGTGGTGGGGGAGGGGGTGTCAGGTGATTTCCACCTGCAGGTTATTAGATGTTTAGATACAATTAACTCCAGGTCAGTAAAATGAGAGGTGACCTTATGTTTTTTGCTCCTGCCGTAGATGACTCGCAAACACACCTCCCATGTATTCGAAATTACCCTGTCAGTGCGATACACAAGGCGGTATGTAACACCCAACCAGTAGGTCGCCAGGTTGGGGTACGCCCATAGCATGTGCACTATGTCTGCGTCTATTAGTTTACAATGGGGGCAGGCAGCTGTGGTACAGTGCAAAAATCTGTTTATGTTAGAGGGCTTAAGGTAGGCCCTGTGCATAATGTGGAGTTGGATCAAGCAAAACTGTGCATTCTTTGGTATGAATATAGAACGTTCTAATATGGCTGACCATTCCCTGTCAGAGCAGGGGAGCTGGAGGTTTGCCTCCCAGTGCCCATGTAAGGATGCAAGTGATGGCGCTGTGTGGGAACGTAGAGAACCAGCCAGCCAATGTACCAAGGGCCGTATGTACGAGCACATTTTCCCATTGACACAGAATGGGAAAAACCCTTTGTTACATCTGGCCCTAAAAGTCGCCCAGGACCCAGGATATAGAGGTATTGAATGGTCGGATGCATACATGGTTCACCTGATATGTCCCCCCATTTTTCCTGTAACGTTTTTTTTTTTTGTATGTGAACATATACATAGATAGATAGATAGATAGATAGATCGATAGATAGATAGATATATTGTTTTTGTTTTTCTGAAAAATTGATTTTCATTGAAAGGTTTTTTAATCGTTTAATAATCTGAAACTGAAAGAATGACTCAGCATTGATATACTGCAACAACCACCAATAAAGGCATCCAGGCATCTACAGTGGACTTCAAACCCCGATTGGTTTGGGCAGGGACCACGAGAAATGAGAAAGAGGAAACTTTAGTTTTTTACAATTTTGTAACTTTCCTTTGCACTATATGTAAAAGATTAGAAAAATAAACCCATACACACATACACATACATATATATCTATATATGAAAAATGGATTTTCAGAACGGTTTTTAATTATCTGAAACTGAATGAATGACTGAGCATTTATATAGTGCAACGGCCACCAATAAAGGCGTCCTGACACTAATGACGATAGCTTATGTTAGATGAACAACCACGTTTTTAATGCCTTACTGAGTCTATTGTGATTCTCTTCAGCATGGAGGTGGTTAGGTAGGGAGTTCCATAATTTTGTTGCCATATATGAAAAGGGTCCAACACCCTTGAGCTAAGGCTTTAAATTGCAAAGGAGTCCAGTGCCTGCTCCTCGACTCTGTCGGGATTCGTGAAGCATCCAGCTGTAAACCACAACAATAATCTACGAATCTGATCATTACTCGGAGAGGCCTGGTTGGGTCCCTTTGGGATAAGGGGCCAACGGCTTTGTTGGCGGAGTGTGTGCAGGGCACAGGCGCAGAAGAAGTTACATTTAAAAGGCACACAGGCCGTTTCAGCACCAAGATACCGGTCCTTCAACTCCACCAATCTTCACCAGGCGGTGACCATCGCCCACTGTTGGTGGTGGCACTAACCAATAAACAGCATATGCCGTCTGTGGATTTCGTGGTAGCGAAGATAGGGAAATCTAAAGCAAAACCTGGTGTCAAGAGTTCCCGAGCGCCCTCCTGTTCGTCGCCTTCTGGTGATTCCATGACTCAAGTTTCCCTGTCCTGTATCCCCCCCCCCACCATGGCACAGGAGACCCGATTCTTCAGGAGATTCAGGAGTTCTGACTGCCCATAGAACAGAAAATAGGAGCCCTTACCACAGAAGTATCCTTCATTAAAGATGAACACCGTAAGTTAGTGGACAGAGTCAAAAGCAATTAGGCCAATTTGTCCATATTCGAGCCAATCAGTGCATGCCAGGACACAGAGATCAAAAAGATAACACAACAGATGGAGCTCCTTCCAGAAAGGGCTGAGGACGCTGAAGGTCGTGCCCGTCGGAACAATGTTTGCGTCCTGGGGCTCCCGAAGGGAACGGAGGGGCACATGCCAATACAGTACATTGAGAACTGGCTCCAGACGGTGGTAGCCCCGAAGGGACTCTCAGATATATTTGTAGTGGAAAGAGTTCACAGAGTACCGATGAAAAAAACCTGCTCTGGGCGCCCCGCCTCAACCCATTGTCCAGTACCCCCTTAGCCACTGACCTGGTGTATACGACTGCCGTTGTACTGGACTCTGTGTTGCTGCAGTGCCTGCCACTGTTGGACCCCACAGAGGACTGCAACGAGGTCTAACACCCCTTAGAGGATCTGTGGTGAGTGGGAGCAGGCGGACTATCGGAGGAGTCCAGTGCCTGCTCCTCGTCTCTGTCCGGATACGTGAAGCCTCTGGCTGTGAACCACAACAATAATCTGAGAATCTGATCATTACTCGGAGAGGCCTGGTTGGGCCCCCTGGGGATAAAGGGCCAACAGCTTTGTTGGTGGAGTGTGTGCGGGGCACAGGCACAGAAGAAGTTAAATTCACAAGGCACGCAGGCCGTTTCAGCACCAAGGCCCATACAGACCACAGCGTGGTCATGTTAGTAAGCAGGGTGGCGCTCATGATCTGACAGTGTTCCTCAGGGATAGTTACGGAGTGGTGTGATGGTGAAGGAAAATGTGCTAAGGGCCACCACAATACTCCCTGATGGTAACTATATCTGAGAAATACGACGCTGGTGGTGAATATTGATTAAACCATCCACTTCCTGTAAAATCTCGAAAACTAGTGAGACGGTTAACAGCTATGGCGAGTGGGGGATTACGTACCGGTCCTTCGACTCCACCAATCTCCAGGCGGTGATCATCGCCCACTGTTGGTGGTGGCACTAACCAATAAACAGCATATGTCGTCTGTGGATTTCGCTGTAGTGAAGATGGGGAAATCTAAAGCAAAACCTGGTGTCAAGAGTTCCCGAGCGCCCTCCTGGTCGTCGCCTTCTGGTGATTCCATCACTCAAGCTTCCCTGTCCTGTATCCCCCCACAGCACAGGAGCCGCACCAGGACAAATTAGACCTGATTCTTCGGGAGATTCAGGTGTCCCGACTGGCCATAGAACAGAAAATAGGAGCCCTTACCACAGAAGTATCCTTCATTTAAGATGAACACCGTAAGTTAGTGGACAGAGTCAAAAGCAATGAGGCCAAATTGTCCATCTTCGAGCCAGCCAGCGCATCCCAGGATACCGAGATCAAAAAGATAACACAACAGGTGGAGCTCCTGCGGGAAAGGCCTGAGGACGCTGAAGGTCGTGCCCGTCGGAACAATGTTCGCATCCTGGGGCTCCCGGAGGGAACGTAAAGGCACGCACCAACACAGTACATTGAGGACTGGCGCTAGAATTTAGTAGCCCCGAAGGGACTCTCAGATATATTTGTAGTGGAAAGAGGCCACAGAGTACCGATGGAAAAAAAACCTGCTCCGGGCGCCCCGCCTCTACCTATTGTCGCTAAAATTTTAAACTATTGTGACCGAGATGTGCTGCTTGGAGCCGCCCTAGTAAAGGCGTTAATTCAGTTTAACAACACAAAAATCTCATTGTTTCCGGATTATAAAGTGGCAGTATAAAGGAGACAAACCACTTTTCAAGCCATCAAAAGATATTTGAGAACTGTTGGAGTTACTTATCCATTTCTATTCCCGGCGAGATTACGCATTCAGCATGACAAAAAAATAAGCTTTTTTGACTCGCCAGACATGGCGCGTGCATGGCTTGATAACACCTTTCCTGATTTCATCAAACCCAGCGGAGAGACCTGGGAGCTCCCGAGACCCCGAAAGAGGCGATGCTGACTGTAGCCCATACCAGCTAGAGCTCCCAAGAGGGCTGGCGGACTTCTTCCCTCATTGCAGCAGGCTCTGCTGGGCCGCCTGGAGGCGCTTTGGTCGGCTTCGCAGCTGCGCGATGGTGAGCTCAAGACAGCGTGGATACATCACCGAAGGGTGACTCTGACTCTGATTCAGAGGGAGCATGGCCCTGTTTCCCTCTATGACTCCACAGCTGGCACGCAATCTTTAGTTGCCTATACCTATGAGACTGAACTGCTCAGATTTACTAAAAATGGGAAAGTCTCTTATACCCATTGAAAAGAGGCTCTCCTTGGGCCGAGGGTAATGTATAGCAGATTGATCATTGTTCATATACTGCATTTGTGTATTTACCAGGACGCACTTCAACACAGCATATATATAAAGTGGACCGGGGCTGGGTCTAAGTTGCTCTCTGCAGCAAATTAACGGTAACTTTATACAGTGGCTTGTGTCTCCCACACAAGCGTAGGCACACTTGGTTTGTGGTACATATGTTTTTTGTTCCCTAAAAAGTTTGGTCGAACAACTGCATGGCCCTGGACTGAGTATTTGGTTTTTTAACGATTACAGCAAGTAGCAGAATTCCTTGTCACAAAATACTATTGTATAAATTGCTTCACAACATTGCATTGCCACACACAGCACGGCACAGGCGGAAATGGCTTCTTATTCAATCCTGACCTGGAATGTTAAGGGCCTAGGCACATTGCATAAGAGGCATAGAATACTAGCCCAATTACATAGAAGACAGGCACAGATAGTATTCCTCCAAGAAACACATTTGCTTGCATCAAAGGCGCTTTGCTTGCAGAAGAGATGGAGGGGACAGTTTTTTAATGCGCCATCCTCAGGATAAGCTAGATGCGCTGCTATTTGGATCAGGGCGGGGGTTCCCTTTGAGGCTCAAGTCACACATATCGATACACAGGGTAGATATGTATTAGTCAAGGGCAAACTGCATGGAGACCTAGTAGTCCTGGGTTGTATTTATGCCTCAAACACGGACCAAGATACCTTTTGGGAACTTTTAACAGTGATACTTAGCGACTGGGAGCATTGCCCATGGCTACTAGGGGGAAATTTTAATACAGTATTGGATATGACCCTGGACCATTTACATCCCCCACTACCTGGTGCGACAATTACACGGCAAGCATTGTCCCTACAACAGAGGGTATCGGGTTGGTCCCTAGAAGACACCTGGAGCACCAGAAATATAGGACTACGTGAATACTCTTTTTACTCATATCCCCACAAGTTACATATGAGCATAGACAGATTTCTGTGCCCCCGCAGTTGCTGCCTATAACCCACTTCACCTATCTCGCTAAGACTTTATCTGATCACAACCCCCTAGCACTGACGTTGCAATGGAGTAGAATCCCGATTCCAATACCCACCAGGAGACTACAGCCTACTTATTTAGAAGATGCACCCTTTTGGAAAACGCTAGCACAGACTATACGTTATTATTTTTTAGGAAATACAGGAACGGCCACCTTGTTAATACGTGAATGGAAAGCTTTTAAAGTGGTGATTCAAGGGGCATCCATTGGCAAGTTAGTAGGTGTGCATAACGAAATAATGCGAGCCCTGAAAGAAGTAGACACATCAATGGGTAGTGCTGAGCAGGTGGAGGTTGAAGATACAGTCTTAATCAATGGTTAATTTGTAAGAAAAGAGGTTCTGGGGCCATTGTCAGGAGACCACTGCAACTTGCACCACTCATTGCCCCTGCCAGCTCTGCCAATGACAGCAACAACACAGCTACTAACCATGCACTGCTACAAGTGTGACAAACTATTCTAGGCCACTCAAAACTATAACAATTTCTTGGACTCCAGGTATTAGTGATTTTTAATGTAAATAGAATTACTAACTGTTGTTGTGTTCATTCCAAAATTAGATAGGCAGCGCCACCATGTCGCGGACTGTCATATTTGCTGGTACGGAGAATTAAGGGGGTCATTACAACCCTGGCGGACGGTGTAAAAGCGGCGGTAAGACCACAAACAGGCCGGCGGAAAAAAAAAGCGAATTATAACCGTGGCGGAAACCGCCAACAAAGACAGCCACTTTAACACTCCGACCACCACGGCGGTACAGACAAGCAGCGCGGCGGTCACCGCCAACAGACAGGCGGGAGACAATGTACTGCCCACAGTATCACAACCTACCAATCCGACACCTTTTCCGGGGCGGATTCACCGTGGATAAAAACACGGCGGAAACAGCCATTTCAATGGGAAAACGCTCACCTCTACACACTCCACGAGGAAGGAGGGCACCATGGAGCCGGAACTCCAAATACTCCCTGCGACAGTCTTCCTGCTCCTGTACGAACATCAGCAACGCCGGCGCCGAAGACAACGGTGAGTACTGCACCTACGACATAGGGGAGGGGGGAGGCAAAAGTCAGGGACACACACACGCAACACCCCCACCCCCACCCCGACCCTCACCCACTACAACACACACAGCAATGCATATCTAAACAGTACAGTAACAACCCCAAAACCCCCCGGAAGAATGCAAAGACAAAACTAAATGAGTGCAACCATTGTAATATATCAAAATACAGTAAGTTAATATATACAGATTTATATACACATTCAACAAAATATACATCACGATTAGTAGTGCAGGTATGCACCATTCAATGTCCGTGGACCACTGGGCCCAAAATGCATGGGCGAGGCCCACACACGATACCTGAGCAAAACGGAGAGAACACTGCAGGGGCATCAGATCGAAATACAACAGGCACCTCAGGGGGAAGGGAAGGGGGGGCACCCCAGCCGTATGACAGCACCACGCCAGACCCACGAGGGGGCTCCATGCCCATTGATGTATCCTGGGGAGTGTAAAGCCACAGTCTCTCAAGTCTCTGCAGTGGGTGGGTTGCCCACTGTTCAATCCTGGGGAGTGCAAAGCCACAGTCTCTCAAGTCTCTACAGTGGGTGGGTTGCCCACTTTACCATCCTGGGGAGTGCAAAGCCACAGTCTCTCAAGTCTCTACAGTGGGTGGGTTGCCCACTGTACCATCCTGGAGAGTGCAAAGCCACAGTCTCTCAAGTCTCTACAGTGGGTGGGTTGCCCACTGTTCAATCCTGGGGAGTGCAAAGCCACAGTCTCTCAAGTGGATGACAGTCTCCACTGGTTCTGGAGGGGGACTGGTGCCCAGAGTTCTTCATCCTGTTAAGGACTGAGGTAGTGGATGCTGTTCTCCACTGGTTCTGGAGGGGGACTGGTGCCCAGAGTGCTTCATCCTGTTAAGGACTGAGGTAGTAGATGCTGTTCTCCACTGGTTCTGGAGGGGGACTGGTGCCCAGAGTGCATCACTCACCCCGTGACGGTCCCAGTTGCGTCACTGCCCCTGCCACACATGGGCTAGCGGTGCTTGAGTTGGCGGTGCTTGCCCTGTTCAGCGGTGCTTGCCATGGCGGCCTTTGCCCTGTTCAGCGGTGCTTGCCCTGTTCAGTGGTGCTTGGCCTGGCGGTCTTTGCCCTGTTCAGCGGTGCTTGCCATGTTCAGCGGTGCTTGCCATGGCGGTCTTTGCCCTGTTCAGCGGTGCTTGCCCTGTTCAGCGGTGCTTGACTTTGCTGTCTCTGACCTGTGCAGCGGTGTTTGCCATGGCGGTCCCTCATTGCCCAGCGGGGCTGTGGCTGCCGGGGCCCTCCTGGGCACTGACTCTGGCAGTGGTCTCCTGACCACTGACGATGGGACTGCCCTCCTGGGCACTGACTCTGGCGGTGGTCTCCTGACCACTGACGATGGGACTGCCCTCCTGGGCACTGACTCTGGCAGGGGCCTCCTGGCCAGTGACGATCGGGCTGGCGGTGGCCTCCTGTGCAGCGGGGATGATGGCGGCCTTCTCCCCCGTGCTGCTCTTCCCAGACTTTGGTGCTTTCTTCTGCCCCTTCCCCACCTTGGGAGGAGTCACAGCTGAGTCGACACTCCCCCCGTGACCCTTGTGAGCAGCCTTGCCGGCTGGAGTCTTCCCCCTATCCCGTCGGCCGATGTCCAACTTCTGGTGCTTCACAGGGGGGGGACTGGCTGTGCTTTGGCGCCGTGTCACACTGGCTGCCCTGGTGCCCGGTGCACTCCACATACCTCTAACAGGCACCACTGGTACCGGAGATTTTTTGGCTGAGGTGCTAGTACGGGACCTATGAATTGGAGGGGGGGTGGTGGGAAAGAGGTTAACGTTGCTCAGGAAAAGTTTCTTAGGAACACTGGTAGGGGTAGCTGGAGGGGGTCTGGGAGTGGAGGAAGAGGAGGTGGTTGTAGGAGGTGTAACTTCTGATGATTTGGGTGCAGGTGCATGTTCTGGAAGCTGTCGTGAGGTGGATGGATGTTGGGTGTGTGTGTGCCCGCGTTTGTGTACTTTGGGAGGGGGCGTCACAGACACACTAGGAGAGGACACAGGGGACGTGTAAATGGTAGTGGGGGTGGTGAGTGCAGGTGAGCTGGGTGTGGCGGTGGGTGTGCTTGTGCGGGTCCTAGTGGCTGTAGTGGTAGTGCATGCAGGTGAGAGTGTAGAAGACACTGGGAGGGAGGAGGGAGACGACGAGGAGGGGGACACAGTGGAGGCAGTGGATGTTGCTGTGTCTGTATGTGGGTGATGCTTGTGTGAGTGGGATGTGTGGTGCCTATGTTTGCCTGAGCTTCCCTTGTGTGTTGACGTGTGTGCAGGCTGGTCTGATGGTGTGCTTGGGATAGGCAGAGGTACAGGGGATTGGGTCTGGGTGGAGGAAGTTGTGGGGGGAGGCTAGAGACAGGGACAATGGCTGCCATCAGTGCTGAGGCCAGAGATTCCAGGGTTCGATGATGGGCAGCCTGACCAGAATGAATGCCCTCCAGGAATGCATTAGTGTGTTGCAACTCCCTTTCTACACCCTGGATGGCATTCACAATGGTAGACTGCTCAACAGTGAGTGACATGAGGAGGTCAATGGCCTCCTCACTGAGGGCAGCAGAGGTGACAGGGGCAGGGGCTGAGGTGCCTGGGGCGAAGGTGATGCCCACCCTCCTGGGTGAGCGGGCACGGGGCGAAGGCTGAGGGGCTGCTGGGAGGGCGGTGCTGGTAGGGGGGGTGGCGGCTGTACCTGTAGAAGTGGGGGGCACAGATTTTGCCGCCACCACAAGGGAGCTCTCATCGGAGGACGAGTCCGTGTCGCTTGTTGCTGATCCGGTGACCGATGTGAAGCTCCCCTCGCCCTCCGTCCCACTGATGTATTCAGAGTCCGTGGTGTGGCCCTCCATGGCCATGTTAGATGCAGCTCCCTCATGCTCTGGTGCCACTGTACCTCCGCCTGATGATGCTGATGCACAAAAGAACAAGGAGAGCACAAAAAGTGGGGGGGGACGACAGAAGAAAGACAGGTTGAGTGCATGGCTTACTGCTACCGTTGGCGGACAATACAGACACAGCAGCCCCCTGCACTACGCCGCGCTGTTGGGCACTACTGATGCAGTTCCTGGGATATGGCCTACATGGCTATGGTGGACATCAGGACACATAGATGACACAGGGGCACGTATACCTGTACTAGGCACTCTACAGAGGTGGGGTGGAGTGCCACATGGCCATGCATTACGGAGGGGCCTAGCCTACGGAACTCGCCCTGGCCTAGGGAAACCCACAGCCCTCCTCCCTCACCCAGACACCTTCACTGCACGCAAAGTCCACTGAATGATGTTGTACTCACCCCCTTGTGTCTGCTGTGATGCCCTCAAGCGCCCATCCAACTCAGGGTAGGCCACCGCCAGGATCCGGAACATCAGGGGGGTCGTGGTGCGACGGGCACCCCTCCCACGTTGGGAGGCCATCCCCAGCTGAGCCTCCGCCGTCTTCTTGCTCCAGCGGCGAATGTCCTCCCATCTTTTACGGCAGTGTGTGCTCCGTCTCTGGTGGACCCCCAGGGTCCGGACATCCTTGGCGATGGCACGCCAAATATCCTTCTTCTGGTGGGCGCTGACCTACATGACATGTACAGGGGAAGAAGAGAAGTCATTAGCAAATGCACCGTCGAAATGAGTGGCCCACATCCCTGCCCTTGCCATGTGGCACATGCATTCACAGTCCTTCATGCTCGCAGAACTCTGCCCCCTTCCTTCTTACAACCAGCCCTCTCCACCCAGGCATAGCCCATACAACTTGCACCCTATGTACTCACCTGTTGGTCTGGAGGACCGTAGAGTAGCGTGTACTGGGGGAGGACCCCGTCCACGAGGTTCTCCAACTCCTGTGTAGTGAAGGCAGGGGCCCTTTCCCCAGACGCACGAGCCATTGTCTCTTCCAGACCGAGGTCACAGCAGCACTTGCAGTATAGGTCCTCTCCTGTCGAAGATCAGGTATCGAGTGATTCAGCAGATAGAAAACGGCGGTCACGTCCGCGGCGGTGTGTATCATCACTGCCGGCGCACTTCGTCATTGGCTCCTGGGACCCATAGGGTCCAATGTTAACCAATGCAGCATTGCGCAGCGGTCTTTGACCGCCTACTGCGACGGTGACAACGCCAGCGCAGTTACCTCACATCCCATTGTCCCAGTTTAGAGGTCAGGCAGCCGCCATTTCAGGGGCCCACATGGCTTCATTTTCAACTGCGTCACACATACCTAGGCCTGGACTCAACACACTTACAGACAACTTTTTGGATTGTGTTTCGTGTTCTGTGTGTACATACCTCTGAGTTGCTTGACTCTGTGGTCGCTGTTGTCCTTCCTAGGCACCGTCAGCTGGGACATGTGGGGAGATGGCGGAATCCTCCGGTGTACCGACCGCTGGTGGACCTATTGACAATGGAGGAGCGACATTTACTCATAACCTACAGGTTTGACCGTTCCACAATCCAGGAACTGTGTACCCAGTTGGAGCCTGACCTGATGTCAGCAATCCGCCATCCCACAGGAATCCCCCCTCAAGTGCAGGTGCTGTCAGTGCTCCGTTTCCTTGCAAGTGGGTCATTTCAAACAACAGTGGCCATGGCATCAGGGGTGTCCCAGCCTATGTTTTCCAACGTGTTGGCCAGAGTGTTGTCTCCCCTGCTGAAACACATGAGGAGCTACATCGTTTTCCCTCAGGTGGAGGATTTGGCTACTGTGAAAGGTGACTTCTATGCCCTTGGACATATCCCTAACATCATAGGTGCCATTGATGGGACCCATGTAGCTCTGGTCCCCCCCACAGGAGTGAACAGGTGTACAGGAACCGGAAGAGTTATCATTCGATGAATGTACAGATGGTATGTTTGGCAGACCAGTACATCTCCCAGGTAAATGCTATGTTCCCTGGCTCTGTGCATGAAGCCTACATCCTGCGGAATAGCAGCATCCCTTATGTGATGGGTCAACTCCAGAGGCACCGGGTGTGGCTATTAGGGGACTCTGGTTACCCCAACCTGTCATGACTACTGACCCCAGTGAGCAATCCCAGGACCAGGGCAGAGGAACGCTACAATGAGGCCCATGGGCGGACTAGGAGGGTGATCGAACGCACCTTCGGCCTCCTGAAGGCCAGGTTCAGGTGCCTCCATATGACAGGTGGTTCCCTATTCTACTCACCAAGGAAGGTGTGCCAGATCATCATCGCCTGCTGTATGCTTCACAATCTTGCTTTGCAACGCCAGGTGCCTTTTCTGCAGGAGGATGGTCCAGATGACGGTGTTGTGGCAGCTGTGGAGCCTGTGGACAGTGATGAGGAGGAAGCAGAGGAAGAAGACATTGATAACAGGGACTCAGTCATCCAGCAATATTTCCAGTGACACACAGGTGAGAACACTTTCTTGACTACTACAAGTACTTTCACACTTCTACCTCTATCCTGTCTGTCAATTTCAAGCAGTATTTGGTAACTGAGTTGTACATTTCCATTACGGTTTCACAGGTGTGGTTACCAACGTGTGTCATCTGCTTACATTCCTCATGGACTTGAGATGTGTGACATAGGTATGTTGACATCACATTTGTGAACGGATTTTGTCACTGACATAGCTAATACACATTTTCAAAATTACAGACTGACTCCAGATTGTTTTGTGCTTTAAGGGTGTTTATTGAAGTGCTAAATATTGGAGGGGGTGGTAAAATGGTGAGGGGTGATGGTGGAGGAATGTCCAGGGCAGAGTCCAGTCTATTAGTCTCACAGGTTCACAGCCCATATGGGCATAGGAAGTGGAGCTGGGGCAGTTCCAATATGGACAGGGTTACAAAGTGGGACAGTGGGATGACAATCAGGGTGGTCTCATTTCTTGGCAGGGGTCTTGCCATTGTGCTCTGTCCTGTTCCTGGATCTCAGGGACCGCTTGCGGGGTGGTTATCCGTCTGCAGGGGTTGGGGTGCTGGTGTGGTGGTCCTGTGGCGGGGCGTCCTGTCCACTAGTGCCGGCGGAGGTGTTGGACAGTTCATCGTCCATGCTAGTGTCAGGGGCCCCTTGGAGTGCCGCGGTGTCCCTCATGGTGTTCTGTATGTCCTTCAGCACCCCTACGATGGTGCCCAGGGCGGAGCTGATGGTTCTGAGTTCCTCCCTGAACCCCAAATACTGTTCCTCCTGCAGGCGCTGGGTCTCCTGAAACTTGGCCAGGACCATAGCCATCGTCTCCTGGGAGTGGTGGTATGCTCCCATGATGGAGGAGAGGGCCTCGTGGAGAGTGGGTTCCCTTGGCCTGTCCGCCCCCTGTCGCACAGCATCCCTCCCAGTTTCCCTGTGTTCCTGGGCCTCCGTCCCCTGGACCGTGTGCCCACTACCACTACCCCCAGGTCCCTGTTGTTGTTGGGGTGGTGGGTTATCCTGGGTTCCCTGTAGTGGTGGACACACAGCTGATTGACGTGTCCTGGGTACGGAGGTATGGGCCCGC
The DNA here is from genome assembly GCF_031143425.1 of Pleurodeles waltl. Lineage (NCBI taxonomy): Eukaryota > Metazoa > Chordata > Amphibia > Caudata > Salamandridae > Pleurodeles > Pleurodeles waltl. The sequence continues at coordinate 81,396,202 of NC_090436.1, forward strand.
TGGGTGGGTGCTGTGCTGGTGTTACCAGAGGGTGGAAGGTCTATGTTGGGCTGTGCCTGTGCGAGAGGAACCGACTGTCCCGAGGCCCACGATGGTCCGGGCTGATTATCTGGATCCAGTTGGCCAGAGCTGCTGTCATCACTGTGGGCCTCTTCTGTTGGTGGGGTGGAGATGTCTGGACCCTCCTGTCTGGTGACATTAGGTAGTGGTCCTGCAGGGGTGTAAAAGCATGATTATTGCATCTGTGTGTGTCATGGTGTGCAATGGGTGGGTGAGCGTGTACCCCAGTGCTAGCATTCCTGTGTGGGGGCTTGTGTGATGATGGTTGGAGGGGTGTTATGGGTATGCGCAGTGGGCATGCTTTAGTGAGGGGTGTCCATGCTTTGTTGTGTCATGCAGGGCTTGGTGTTGGGATGGGTGGTTTGTGTTATTAGCACATTAGTGAGGAGTTGGAGTGATAGGGGAGGGGGTGAGGGTGGGGGAGTGTGATAGCATGCAGGTCGGGTGGGGGATATGATAGTTAAGATTTGACTTACCAGTGTCCATTCCTCCACCGACTCCTCTGAGGCCCTCAGGATGCATGATGGTCAAGACCTGCTCCTCCCATGTTGTTAGTTGTGGAGGAGGAGGTGGGGGTCCGCTGCCAGTCCGCTGTACTGCGATGTTGTGCCTGGAGACCACGGAACACACCTTCCCCCGTAGGTCGTTCCACCTCTTCCTGATGTCCTCCCGATTTCTTGGGTGCTGTCCCACTGCGTTGACCCTGTCGACTATTCTTCGCCATAGCTCCATCTTCCTTGCAATTGAGGTGTGCTGCACCTGTGATCCAAACAGCTGTGGCTATACCCGGACGATTTCCTCCACCATGACCCTGAGCTCCTCCTCGGAGAACCTGGGGTGTCCTTGGCGTGCTATGGGGTGGTGTAGGTGATGTGTGGGGTGGTGTACGTGGTGATGAGTGTGGTGATGTGTAGTGGTGTGTGGTGTTTTGTGCGTGGAAATAGTGTGGGTGATGGTGTTGTGTGCCTCTGTGTGGTGGGGTTGTCTTTGCTGTGCTCTCTCTCTCTGGCCTTCGTGAATAATTTTTTGTCATAGGGGTTTGTGGGTGATGTGGGTGTGTGTTTTATATAGTATTGATTGTGTGGGAGTGGTGTGTGTATGTGTATCAGGTGTGTGTATTTCGAATTGTCCAATGTGGCGGTGTTTTGGTGATGTGTGTGTATTTTGAGCGCGGCGGTGTGTACCGCCAATGGAATACCGCGGTTGAAAGACCGCCACGTGGATTCGTGGGCCGTGATAGCATGGGCGTGTTTCTGTTGGCGTGACGGTGGAGGATTTGTTTTCGCCAGTTTATCACTGACCTTTGGTGTGGCGGACTTGTGTGGGTGTCTGAATTTCAGCGGATTCCGAGATGTGGGTCATAATAGCTGTGGCGGAATTCCGCGGCGGTGTATTGGCGGTCTTCTGCACGGCAGTAAGCGCCTTTTACCGCCAATGTTGTAATGACCCCCTAAGTGTTGGTGCTGAGCTCCGGAAACCACCAGCTCAAACTAACCACTAAGTTTAGCTTTCTGATAACTTATATGTGGTTTATTGCCTAGAACTGTGAGGATTCCTGAAAAACAGTAGATGCAAGGAGTCAGTAGATGCTGGTGAATGGGCCAGTGGGCTTTCCACTAACAAGAGTTATGCAGTTTTCGTATTAATGTCCATTAACAGTTAACTAAACAATAAAGGCAATTATTTTTACAAAATTATATATTCCAAGCTTATCTAAAATATATAAAACACTTACACTGTCGGTGTTTATCATGTCGTAGTTTTTCACATCCATAATTCCTCAAAAAATTTATTTATTTTTTGTAATATCGTGAGCCATCATTCCTACCAAAATTTAACTGCCATAAAATATACAATGGCAACCCTTCCCCTTAAACATTTACTCTTATGTAACTTTCACGACGCAGTAACATTAGCCAACAGAGCGTCTACATATTTGCAAGATAAATGAATAAATGCTTAACTACTTAGGGGCAAATCTCTCTGGGTCAAAAAGCAGGAGAATGAACTTCTTATTGTATTGTATTCATATTTTATATGGTGCAAACCCAGCTGTGAAGATGTGGGACGTTCAGCATTAGATGAGGGGTTGGGAGACTATTGTGTACATCATGTGGGATTTTCACAAACACATTTTACACACATTTAGCAAAGGGGGATTGAGTGATTTGCCCAGAATCACACAATGTTAGGTCTACAGCTGAGGCTTGGATTCAAACCTGCCACAAATCCTTAATAAAATCTTTCTGAAAAGGGCAATCCCCAGTAACGTAGTGCATGGAGTCCTACCTTTCCTTGAACAACCTCTTGATTCTGTATCCCTGTTCATAGCAGCCTAGGCGACTGAGACCTCTAGGAACAGCACAATTCCCACATAGAACACCTAGACTGAGTCAACCGTACCATCAAGTATTTCAGCAAGCGTACATACCATAGATGTGTCGACTGTGTAACAAGGTTACATCTGAGTATCTGATATATCTGTAAGATCTGTATGTACAGTGTTTTTAAGGTGGCCTTTGCTTAGTGTCAGTTGACAAATTGTCTTCTGCCCCAAAAATTCCAACACAGTAAACCTCTTAAATCTTCTTAATTTCAATGTAAATGGCTGAGATAATGTGTTCCATTTTCATTAGGATCAACAAAGTACCAAGAGTCACACATACTATGCAATACGGCAATTTAAATTCCTAGCCAGGATGTACTTCCCTTACAGCAACTAACTGTACCATTTGTATTAAACTCAATTAAATGTTCTTATCAATAAAAAAAAAAATCTTAGCCAGGGCACAGCTCCAGACCGATTTAAGTGAGAGCTCCAATCCTATAACCTCGAGAGGTACCAAGTTCTGCAGACCAAGTACCTCCCTCCAGATTGCAACTTCAATTGAACTAAGATCAAATTTATATCCTGGGAACCAAATTTCAGTACCATATATCATGGTCCTTTTGGCTAAACTCCTGGCTACTATAACAACATATTCCATTTTGCTGGAAATCATAGAGCTCCTATTTGGTTTATTATTAATTGTCAGACCCAAATATTGAAAAAATGTGTCTTGCTAATTTAATTACATCCAATGTCCTTTGCGCCTGATAGTTCCGCACCCAGAGCAAAGGATCTCTATTTTTATTTAAATCGATCCTGAGGCTATTGGTGTTTGAGGAGGCTTCAAAATGTTTAGCGCATGCTGTAGGCTCACTGGTGTTCTATTCATTAGCATCATATCATTGGCGTAGAACAGAGAAAATATATACTCACCCAATAGTTTTGGTGGAAATGTTGAACATCCCTCTACCTAGCCAAACTGGTCCAATATTCCATGTAGTACTCTGAGATGGATAAAATCTGAGTAAAAATGACATTCAGACAGATGAATGGCATAAGAGACCTGTCCCAAAGGCCCTCTATGTATCTATATGGATATATATTTATATATATATACTTAGATGTATATATTAACTAATTATTTTTTATTACAAGATTTTCTAGCAAGAATTATTACAGGGAAAATCCTCTCCCTTCACAGGTTTTGTCGGAGGTAGAAACAACACTCAAAATCTTCCCTTAAAAGGTAATCTGTGATTTACCTATCTGTAAGCTTTAATACAGACAAATAACAAGCCATCCTTAAATGCCTATTGACATTAACATATGCTTTTTGCAATCTATATGTCACGCCTACTACCTTCATCATAACTTCATAAACATGTTAGACATATGGCATTAGAAATATTTTTTCCTAGTGATCCAACCAGCCTTCCCGCGTGAAGTCATCAGCCTCGCAGTGACATTGACATGGAGCCTTCTTTGGCACAACATGTGGCCTTGCTCCACTGAGGATTTTTGACTTCCATTCCAGAAACTACATCCAAAGGTAAAACCTCTGACCGGGTGAACCAGGTTTCAGTACACGACCCATGCTCCATTGTGGTCGGCCTTAACTTGCGGCTTGGTACCAGTCAAGCGAAACCAGATAGCTGCAGTTTAATACTTTTTGGTGTTATTTTTATATTTAAAAATCAAAAATCATAACTCCAGTTTCCCTTATTGTATGATGTTGTTTTGGTGTCACTTTATTTACAAAAAATATTTTAATTTTCTAGATTAGTTTGGGATTTTTGTAGTTTCATGTTTTGACATTATTACTGTTTTGTACTGCATAAATACTTTCCACGTTGCCTTTAAGTTAATCCTGTCTGTCCTGTGCCATAGCAACCAGGTGCTCAGGTTAATTTAATGGCTTTAGGGATTCACCCTGGCAAAGGATGTGGTTATTACTTGAAGTGGGTACTCACCTTCTCCCCGCACCCTTAAATAATAACCCAGTTTCTTACACACAGCACAAAATATATGTTTTTGTATGTACACTTGGGTAGGTTGTAATTTTCACCCAAGATCAAATCAGTGGAATCTGAAAGTTTTAGCTCTGAAAAGGTTTTATTGACGGTTATAGATTCCCTAGTGCAATATAGTGAGTCACATTTAGAAAATAGTATATTTCAGCAAGTGCTATGTCAGTCTACCCAGGCGCAGGAATGGAAAGGACAATTTCAAGGCATTTCAGCCAGTGCATAGGTGAAGCTATGAGATGCTTAGGAACCATTTGTCAACTTTGAGTACAACATGATATTCCAGCATATTCGACTTGTGGCTAAATGCAGCATCCAAATCCTCCTTTTTTAAAGATATGTATGTAAGTAATGTGGTATTTTTGTAGAGCGAACCTAGCCAAAAGGCGCTGGAGTGCTGTGCAGGGCAGGAGGAGGCTGACAGCTGTAGTCAGTAGGATGAATGGAGTGCATTAAAGCTTAACAGAGATTAAACTGGGCCATCAGACAGCCTCTGGAACAACAATTAGCAGCATTCAGAATTGAGGACTCCGTCAACATCTAAGACCTCAATAAGAATTTGTGGTTTATGTCTGGAGGAGGGACTTACTTAAACTATACAAGACCTTTGCCAGCTGCTTTGTCTTTCTAAAAATTCTAAAGAAAATCTCAGCCTTTTAGGCTCTGATTAATTTGTGACTTGCACTAGCCTTCATTTGGGAATTCTAAAAAAAATACTCTGCAAGCTTGAATGTGTGCAGAACATAGCCATAAGAAGTATGTCTGGCCTGAGCTGATTACATGCTTTCACCCTGTATAGATGTTAGCTGCACTGCTACCAGTGGGAAAAAAGGAGTTCCTTTAAAATCTCTGTCTTGTCTGTCTTGATTACATACAGAATACATTTCAGGGCGGAATCCCCCTAGAGCTCTTGCATCCGCTTCTAAAATAAATGTCATTGCCCCCTACAGCAAACATGGGCGTCAATTCACTAAAATTATAAGGGTAGCTGAAGTGATATCACATAGCCACCCTGTGACCCAGTGACATCACAGGAAATGACAGCACATGACACAGAGGGGGTCATTATGACTTTGTCCGACGGAAAAGCCTGTCTGCCGAAGTCCCTACGGGCAGGTTGCTGCCAGTGCGGCCATCTTCCTACGGGCCCCATTATGAGTTTCCTGCTGGGTGAACGGGAAACGGCCTACAGTATTGTCTCTGGCTCATAATAAAGCTGGCGACAATGCTGTAGTGTGTAGGGGGCACCAGCATCCGTCGCACTGTTCACTGTCTGCAAGGCAGATGCAGACAGTAAACATTGTGAAGGGGCTGGCCAGGGGGCACATGCACTGCGCATGCCACATGCATGGGCAGTGCAGGGGGCCCCCTGGGGTCCAATGCACCCCGTCTCCACCAGCTTTTTCATGGCAGTGCTACCACCATGAAAACACTTGTGGAGAAGGGACTCGTAATCCCCAGGACACCGCTGCCCTGGTGGATTAGGACCACCAGACTGACAAAAACTCGTAATCTGGAGGTGCTGACGGTCTGACCATGGTGCTTCCGCCACAGTGGTAATGTGGTAGTTGGACCGCCACATCAGCAGCGGTCCAACCGCCACCACGGCAATGACACCCAGAATCTTCCCAGAGACTGATTTCATATGACCTTAAACCTAATCAAATAACAGTAATTAATATGACCGAAGTTAAGAGCCTCTTAGGTGCACAATTATGTGCGAACGCAACAGTTACTAACAGATACAAATGTCCATTTTACATACCACCTACATTTTACATGGGGTGCTGATAAGATAGGAACATTATAAGTTCCCCTTTTTACTGAATTAAAACATTTATGTGTTATTGAAAGGGAAGAATATATGGTGGCACTGAAAACATTAAACAACACTGAGAAGCCAAGTTATTTATAACACAAAACGCCATGTGTTAATTATTCACATACTGTATACCACAATCAGAACATGTACAAGATAAAATAAACAAGATTTAAAAAACAATAATTGTTTTGTACATGTGTATTTCTTCATGGAGACCATATAGTCAGTGTGGACTAAGTTACTGACATAAATTATTCTTTAGCATTGAAAAATATTTTGATTAGCTTCACTCGTAAGGCAATATCACCCACTAAAGCACAGAGGTGAAGTTTTCATTCAAGCACATCATTTTCCATTTGCTCACAATAAGAGTCATATTTTATTCAGAAGAGAATTCTGAACTGCTGTATGTGTTTGTTTTACAGAGCTAAGGTTTTAATGCCAGTCGGAGCTACATAAATTAATCGATATACATCACAACACTGTTAACTCTCGGTTCTTGGCACTGCCTTTGCCACACCTGCAGCCAGGGGTTACAAAGCCTGTGCCAGGGACTGAACTATTGCAGACCACCTTGAATGCTAAGTATGGATTAGAAGCACTAGTTATCTATGTTTTTTTAAGTATATGGAAGTGTGAAACAGTTTGCTTGCAGTAAGAAAGACAGACAGTGCCACTATGTGGTGGACAGTCATAATTACATGCCGGTGTTTATAAATAGGTGCCGGTGCTCGGCACTGGCAAACACCGGCCCAAATTAAGCACTGCATCCATGGCTGCAAAAAGCTGTGGCGCGCATTCTTTTGGTCAGTTGGCTGCAAATCGGTGTAATTGTGTACCAATTTCTGTTAACAGGATTTAAAAGACCGTGTGTAGCTTCCACTGGTGCAGCAGGTGCCAGGGCACCGGGCCCAGAGATCTGAGGATCCTGGGCAGACACCCAGGGGCCCCATTTACTTCCTTGCAGTATGAACCCCTGGCTACACTACTGTTGAAAATGACTTTCAATTAAAAAAATTACTCAAAACCACTTAGCTTGGGCATAACACTCTCATTATCAATTGCATTTCAGTGCCATTATACCCCTTTTTTGGGTGACAGGTGTGCCTTATAAATTTATATGACATAACCTATTTCCAGGTGCAGGAACAGCAGGTGCCCGACATGGATACCACTCCAGGTACCGGTAATGAGGCCCTGAGAGGCTATACCCAACTACTGCAATTACCTGCCTTTCTGCCTTCTGTCAGAAACCTAGGGTTCTTATGGGAAACACATTCAGAGTTAATATTGCAACGATTGCATTAAATAGCGCCATCCACTCCAGCTTGTCTCTTTTCCCCATCCTTCCCGCCCCATCACCCGGCCAGAAAACCGGGGCCACAACAATTGCTGCCTTGAACTGCCCATTATTAAAATAATTCGATTATTATAAAGGGGGACCATAATTCATAATCTTAAAGCTCCAGCACATGTATTCTCATAGCATCCCTAGTTAGAAGTGTATCTTATAGACATATTTGTAAATTCGTCCACAAAAATGCCCCACTGCATTTCTTTATGAATTTCACAATGCCCACTTTGAACAACTCTCCTTGCCTGACCCCTCACTTGAGGTGGTCCCACCATTCCTCCTCTCGGTCTGGCTCTTTGATTTTGAATACTATCAGAGGCAATTCCATCCTAAACTTTGGAACTTAACCAGGATAAGATTTTAGGTGTTTTTATTAGCCGGTTAGTGATCAGATCAACACGTATCTTTCTCGAGCCGGGAGACAGCAAATTAGAGTTAGAACTTGAGAAAAAGTCCACAGTAGTAGGTCATTAGGGTCGGATAGGCCTAAGGCACCACTCTAGGTGTGTTGAAATAAATATCTTACACTATGGGGGTCTATGGGTCAAGCAGTGGACAACAGCAGAAGCATGATGTTGGATCAAGAAGGAAGGAGAGGGGAAAGAAGTAAAACTATAGGAGCAAAGATTGGAGGGAGAAATTGCCGGTTTCACGATAAAAGACAGAGAAGACAACCTTAATTTAATACCTTCACAGCTTCACCTGATGACCTGAGGGAGAAGCTATGAGGAGTATTGAATGTCACTCAAACACAGCAGGGGGAGGGGCTGGAAAGAGAGCTAGACCACTGGCCCAATAGCCTCAGTGGTGGCCTCTGTTGATGTGGGAGGGTGGGGTGAGGAGGGATGCGGAGAGCAGTGGTACCTGCAAAGGAGAAACAAGCATTTGCATTGCAAAGGGTCTCGCATTTGCTCGACTTAGAGCTAATAGAGTTGTAAAGTCCTAACTGGAGTTTTATTGCCACATAAAATTAAATTAATGAAAAGAAAACAGTTTTACATAAGCGAGCTGATTTAAAGAACCATGCCATAAACGTGAAGGAGCACACAAAATTAAACAGATGTTTGCTCCCAGTCAAACGTATCAGCAAATGTGCAGCAAGAACGTGCTGCTTAAGAAATAAAAAGAAAAAGTAGTCCAGAAATCATGCTGAAAACATGGAGGCTCGTATGTTTTCTGTAGTTGGCCGGTGCGCTCAATGAAGGCTAAGCACCGGGAAAGGTATGACATATGCATGCCTTTCACAAATAAACTCAAGCAATTTTTAAAAGGCAAGCCCACGAACCAATGAAACTGATGGGCGTGCGGTGGGCGTGGGCACAAGCCCACAGAGAGATTACAGCAGGCCAGAGAGCTTGCACGCTCAACCCTAACAAACACAACCCAGAAAGTCTCTGCAAAAGGCTCAAATTTAAACATTTAGGCATTTTAGATGCTGGGAATACCTAAAATGGAGACCTGTTTTGTCTTTCTAAATGACTTTCAAAATAACAAATAATTCCAGCATGATTACACGAAATTGTTTCTGTCACCTAGCATTTTTTTTTATTGATGGAGAATAATCCATCATTTGTGGCGAGGCAGGGGAATTATCACAATTAACATAGGACTATCAGTTTTGTTCGAGGCAATGCAATATTGTTTTGTAAATAACTGCCAGCAATTCTTTCAGCTGATGCTTTCAAAGGCGAAAACACATAAATACTTAATGGCTGCGTGGGTGCCGGTGGCACAGCAGATAGAAAGCCACCACCATCCCTATCTCCCCGAGACAGGCGGGCCTCATGAATAAACTGCTAATGCTGCAGAGCTGAGTGTCTCCAAGGGGGCTTCCGACAGAGTACAGCGAGCTGCGTCTTGTTAAGGACAGATATCGCATCTGTTGTGACTGAGTGCCGAGTCCCAACAAGTGGATACCTTCCCAACTAAGTCGATTCTTCAGAAGGTTTACTGAACTACAGTCTGATTTTTTTTCTCCAGGGGAAAAAAACGTGAAATGTTCCCAAATTCACTGGCCTCAGTTACTTTGCTTACTCTGCCCCTGAATTTATTTTAGATCACTCAAATATGGTGGTGAACAGTTTGCTTGTAGCCAGTGGTTAATTTGTAAATAAAAACGTGGCATTGCCAGGCGTGGCTCCGGGAGGGAAAAGGGGCAGGACGGCATGGGGGGGGGGGGGCAAAAAAATAAAAAATTAAAACTTACCTTTTTTACCGTGCCGCGCTGCTCCATCTGCTCTGCTCTGTCATTGTAGGTACAGGCTCCCAGCCTGCCCTGCGTTCAATCCTACTGCTGCTTCCATGCTGCTGTCAGCATGAAAGCAGTGATAGGATTGGACGGAGCGCCCAGCCAGGGTGCTCCGAGGCAGAGTGAGAGCCTTTGCCTTCTCTCTCTAATCTGGCAGTGCGTTGCCAGGTTGGAGAGAGCCTACTGCGCATGTATGTATGCATGCATGTGTACTGACGGGGAGCGCTGTACACTCCCCCTCTTTCCCCGCCACACCTGTGGCCTCGTCCACTTCTAGAGTAAAAATATAATAAACACAGTTTATTATGTTTTTACTATAAAACTTTGCAGCTGCTGCTGCTGGCGGGGGGCGACGCTCCTCCGCCATAGCACAAGAGCCGCCCCTGGCCATTGCCCAAAACTCTCCTTTGAAACGCGGCTGCTGCACTGAAATGTGCGAGTACAGAATACTGAGGCAGCATAATCCTAAAACCATCTCGGGCCTCTTTAATCCATTTACAGCCACCCCCTGCCCCTTCAGCTCACTCTTTCAGCTTTCTGCTTTTGTGACGTTTTTCCATCTTTCTTTGGTCTGTCTTTCCCATACGTGTCTTTTGCTCGCAGTAAATGCCTGATGCAGAATAATAAGTGCCGGCCCTCAAAAATAAGTGATGGTGCCCCACACCGGCAACCACCAGCTCTAATTAAGCACTGCTTATAGCTCTTGTGCTGAGATGCACACAAACTATGGGTCTGTGTGCAAATGTGACAAATGTATAAGCGACTACAGTTGCCCTATTAACAGGGTGTTAATGTAAGTACTCAATTATATGGGGTCCACTCTGTTGTTAGTACGTTTGTCTGAAAATACTAGACTTGCAATGTGGTTTGTAGGTATATACCAAATGGCATTAGACAAAGTCAGCTAGCATGACATTCTCCAGCAGGGATCACGAATTAGCCAGGAGGGAAAATATTCAGTGAAATGTGACCAAATGGTGCAGTTTAGAGTGCATTTTTCAAACATACAGGTAGAATAAATGTGAGGTTTATAGGCGGCCTCAAGGGGGGCTAATCCCCCCTCAGTCCACACCTACAGACACATCCTACAAGAAAGGTTGGTAAAATGGAATATTTTTATGTTAACTTGGCCAAAAAATGGCTAAAAAAGCATAGTCAGTTCAATAATATGGGGCTGCAATTTGACATGGACTATGCCTTTATTACATGTTTCCACGCTTCCCATTCCAAGTAGATTTTCAGTCATATGTTATGACGTACAATTGATTTAGAGGGGGCAGGATGGAGAAATAAAACATTTCACAGAACCTATACATTCAATCAGTAGAAAACAGGGTAATCCTTTAAGCCAGATAGATCCCCTGGCTCAGACATTAGATCTGCATCTGTGGTTATAGAAATATTACAATTCCAGGGAGCCTCACAGGCTCCTGCCTAAGATAACGGTGCTAATAATAATGCTAACATTACAGCAACCTTATAATTCAGGCTGCATTACATGCTGTGTACTTACGGGCTGATTACAAGTTTGGCAGTCCGAGGACCACCATGTTGGCAGTCCGACTGCCAACGGGCTGGCGGAGCGGACCGCTGTATTATGAGTTTTGGCGGATGAGCAAATAGAAGACAGCCAGTGGCCCACCGCCACCGCCAGGTAGCACAGACCACCGCGGTCCCCTGAAAGCACAAACAGGCCAGTGGAGATCATGTTTCTGCCAGACCTATTAGGAGGTTGCACACCAGCAATGTGACCGCAGCGGTCCAACCACTACGTAAGAGAGGGTGAAAACGGACAGTATGAAAGGAGACACTCACCTGCAGACAGCCATACACATCCAGAGCCACCATGGAGCCATTCCTAAAATTTGCCGCTGCTCCTGCTTGCGAAAGACAACGGATTCAACGTCTACGTAGACGACAGCAACCATAAGTACAAACACCTACCTGTATTATTGATATTACACACAAACTTGTACCAATACCACATTATAGGGGGGTGTTGGAAATGGCCTCTCTGCAGGGTCACCCCCAAACATTGCCATTGCAAGGCCTTTGTGTGCAGTTTCACTGCCACTTCGACTTGGCATTTAAAAATACTTGCCGTGCCTTAATCTCCCCTTTTTCTACATATAAGTCACTCCTAAGGTAGGCCCTAGGTAACCTATAGGGCAGGGAGCTATGTAGGTAATAGGCAGGACATGTACATGTGTGGTTTATAGGTCCTGGTAGTGGAAAACTCCTAAATTCATTTTCCACTGCTGTGAAGCCTGCTTCTCTTCGTAGGCTAGCATTAGGTCTGCCCCCATAGCCTGTTTGAGTGGTAGATACTGATAAGAAAGGGGTAACCAGATCATATTTAGCATGGCCAGAATTGTAATAGAAAATCCTGCTTATTGGTGAGGTTGGATTTTATATTACTATTTTAGAAATGCCACTTTTAGAAAGTGAACATTTCTCTTCACTCAAAATCCATCTGTGCTTTACAGTCTGTCTCCAATCCACGTCTGGCTGGGCTGGTTGTCAGCTTCCTTGTGCATTTCACCCAGACAACCACAAACACAGGATACTCAGTCACACCTCTACTCATCTGCATACTGAATGGGACTTCCTGGGCTGAAAGGTTGGAGGGGCCTGACACTTACATTTCAAAGGCTAGTGGCCTGCCCTCACACAATGGACTGCTAAACCACCTACTGGGACCCTGAAAGATAGGATTGTACTGAAAGGGGAACTTGTGCACTCCAAAACCACTCTTTGAAGTCTCCCCCACGTCAAAGGTATTTTTGGGTAAATAAACTGGGTTTCCCCCCCAACCAACTCAGACACTCTTGGACCTGAACTTGCAACCTGTCAAGAGGAACTGCCTGGCTGGCCAAAGGACTCATCTAGACTGCTTTGTTGTGAAGGACTGCTGCCCTGCTGTTGCCGTGCTGCCCTGCTGCCCTCTGACTTTGCTGAGAAGTGCTCTCCAAGGGCTTGGATTGAGCTTGCCTCCTGTTTTCTGAAGTCTCAGGGCCAAAAAGGTTTAGGCGGTCATTCTGACCGCGGCGGGCGGCGGTCGCCGCCCGCCATGCGGTCACCGCCAAATGGCCGCTCCGCGGTCAGAAGACCGCGGATGCCATTCTGGCTTTCCCGCTGGGCCGGCGGGCGACCGCCAAAAGGGCGCCCGCCGGCCCAGCGGGAAAGCCCCTGCAACATAGAAGCCGGCTCCGAATGGAGCCGGCGGTGTTGCAGGGGTGCGACGGGTGCAGCAGCACCCGTCGCGATTTTCACTGTCTGCAAAGCAGACAGTGAAAATCTTCATGGGGCCCTGTTAGGGGGCCCCTGCACTGCCCATGCCAGTGGCATGGGCAGTGCAGGGGCCCCCAGGGGCCCCAGGACACCCGTTCCCGCCATCCTGTTCCTGGCAGTGTAAACCGCCAGAAACAGGCTGGCGGGAAGGGGGTCGGAATCCCCATGGCGGCGCTGCAAGTGCCGCCATGGAGGATTCCCTGGGCCAGGGGAAAACCGGCGGGAAACCGCCGGATCCCCTTTTCTGACCGCGGCTTTACCGCTGCGGTCAGAATGGCCCTGGAAGCACCGCCAGCCTGTTGGCGGTGCTTCCGTGGTCCCCGGCCCTGGCGGTCATGGACCGCCAGGGTCGGAATGACCCCCTTAATCTCTTCAAGGAAACTACTTGTGCGCCGAAAATTGGCGCATAGCCTGCCGAAAATGATGCACAGGCGTTTTGCGACCGAGAACCGCACAGCTGAACCTGAATGACGCAGCCCGACTTCCTAAGTGAAGATTCAATGGAGTGCTTGCCGTGTGACAGAAAATTCAACACATCGCCATACCGGATCGATGCAATGCCTGTGACTTCTCCGGCACACCCAGGTTTTCCCCGCATCATTCCTGGGCGTCAAAAGACTCCTGCATCGCAGTGAGGACCCAAGACTGCATGCCAGAAATTGACTCAAAGCCCCTTGCAGCGTGAAAAGAAACAATGCATTGTCTGTGTCGCGCCAGAAAATCCGACGCACACCCTATTTTTCCACGCATCTCCTCCTCTGCGGTCTCCATGCGTGGTATTTTTGACGCAAACCAGGTACTTTGTGCTAACAACAGACAACTGTTGATTTCTAAGATCGAAGACTCTTTTTAATATTGCTAATGTTATATCTCAATTATATTGATTGAATATATTCTTCTAAACCTGTGTGGTGTATTTTTGTGGTGTTTTCACTGTGTTACTGTATGATTTATTCCACAAATACTTTACACATTGCCTTCTAAGTTAAGCCTGACTCCTGAGTGCCAAGCTACCAGAGGGTGGGCACAGGATAATGTGGATTTACCCTGACTAGGATTGCGGTCCCTACTTGGACAAGGGTGTATACCTCTGCCAATTAGAGACTCCATTTCTAATAGGGGTCACCATGGGCAACAGCTACACCTAACATTCAACACACACTCACGTACTGCAACACGGACACCCACACATTCATAACACACACACTTCAGCCTGCACACACACTGCACGGCAATACTACTAATTTACACACAACTACACGGCTCAGGGACACAGAGGCCACACAACATTCACACACACAGCAACAACAACACAACTACTGCACACATACAAATGCATTTCACACACACACGCCCAACACTGGCCAGGGACTGGCCACACATAAAACACACATATACATACATGTTCCATGTCACATACACAACACCACCATCAAACAACCCTGCTTTGGACCCACACATCACACACACACATAGCACAATCGAAGCACAATGCCATGCACAATACACACAGAGACAAATAGACAAAAGACACAAAGCTCACCAAACAACAATACCTGCACAGCTGGGATGGGAGCATCAGGACCATATATGGAAGGAGGCTGCACTGGGACACATATCACATTGAACAGGGCCGCAAACAACATGCACACAGAAATTGGCCCCAATTGAATCTCAGGGTCAAGCAATACCAGTAGCACTTGTCATGCACAGTCACACAATGGGGAAAGGCAAGGCAAGAAAGCACAAACAACTCACACTCCATGGGACATGCCCCTACACCAACCAGCTGATAGGGACACACACCTAAATGGACACATGTACACGCAAATGCAAACCAAACTATCACAACTCAACACACTCCATGTCTGCACTGACAAAACTCAAGAACAAATACACCATGTAGACAATAGCCATATCAGGGGGACAAGTCCTACTCCATACATGCCCACATCGCACAACACAAAAAGAAACACATACCACAACAAACACAACACAATGCCATGACAACAACATTCAATCTACATACACATACCCATCAAACAACACACATCTTTCCTGTGGGGGACAACAGCACTGCACACAAACTCACATACTGCAAAATACACAACATGGAGCATCAAGCAACCCAAACACACACAATTACAGGCACACAACCAATGTCACTCAGGAACAACAGAAAGCTAGGGAAGGAAATGCAGGACAAAGGTGTATCTAACAAACCAACAACTGGTTGGCTTTAATATAAAATGATGTCTCTCAACCAAAGACCAAAGCCATAGGCCATCCAAAAAAGTCTTGGGCCAGCAAAAAGGCACATTGTTGGGCCCCTACTTAACTCCTGACTGCCATGTAACCTCCATAGGTAGGAGCATCAAGAGGGCAGGCAGGCACCTCAGGCTTGATCTGGGAGGGCGGGTGGGGGGTTGGGTTTGGGCTTGGGAGGCTTCTGGGGAGGGGGAGGTGTTTTCTTGGTGTGGGGAGGTGCATGGGTGCTTGCAGGGGGGGCAGGGGAGGCCTTGGAGGTGTAAGGGTTGGCCTTTGGGGGGGAAACTATCCTTTTGAGGGTGGTACTGGGGCGAACAGGGCTAAGGTCAAGCTCACAAAGGAAAACTTTCTTAAACTCACAGAGAAGGTCATCAGAAGGGGTTGGGATTTGGAGGTTGAGGGAATGGTTGTCTGACGTGTAGGAGTGGATGTCTTGGGTGCATGTTTGTGGGAAGTGTGCTGGTGTGTGCTGCGTGACTGTTGGGTGGGTGAGTGAGGGCGTTTATGTGTTTTGGGCTGAGTTGGGTGGCATACCCTTGGGTAGGTCGCTTCCCCACCGCTGCAGCTCCGCCTGCTTAGTCCTCTCAGCCCTGTTTCATTTTCCCGCCGCTGCCTCCTGTGCGGCCCCGCCCCCCTGCTCCGCCTGCTTAGTCCTCTCAGCCCCGTTTCATTTTCCCACCGCTGCCTCCCGTGCGGCCCCGCCCCCCTGCTCCGCCTGCTTAGTCCTCTCAGCCCCGTTTCATTTTCTCGCCGCTGCCTCCCGTGCGGCCCCGCCCCTCTGCTCCCATTCGCTGACCTACCCTCCTGCCTCCCAGCCGACCCCTCCTACCCTCTTATGGCGGCCGCTGTGCCAAAGGCAAGCCCGTCTGCGCCCATCCGCGCCTGGACCGCGCCCAACGCCAGAACCCTTGGCCCCCACCGCACACAAAGCACCCGACTGAGATACGACTCCGCCTCCCTCAACGCCCTCAACACCGGACGAACAGCCACCTGCTACCAAGCCAGCCCAAAGCGAACCCATGGACCCTTCACCTGTCAAGCCTGCAAATACACATGCCTCCGAACCTGCAGACCACCCACCGGCCCTCGCAACAACAACAACCACCTCAAGTGCATCCTCCTCAACACACGCTCCGCCCACAAGCACGCCATCGAACTATGGGACCTCCTGGACACGACAGCACCAGACGTCGCCTTCATCACAGAAACCTGGATGAACGCTTCCTCGGCCCCAGACATCGCCATAGCCATCCCCGACGGCTACAAGATCGCCCGGAAGGACTGCGTCAACCAAACCGGAGGAGGAATCGCCATCATCTACAGGAACACCATCAACATCACGACCACCACCGAAGACACACCCCTCGCCGCCGAACACGTACACTTCCAGATTCACACCGACCCCAAAACCACCCTCAGAGGAACACTCATCTACAGACCCCCGGGCCCATGCACGCAATTCAGCGATACCATCGCAGACTTCATCAGCCCGCACGCCCTAGCCTCACCAGAATACATCCTCCTCGGGACCTTAACTTCCACCTGGAGAAAAACAACGACAACAACACCACCACCCTGCTCGACAACCTCGCCAACCTTGGACTCAAGCAACTGGTGAGCACCCCACCCACATCGCTGGCCACACACTCGACCCCATCTTTTCCACCAGCAACCGCGTCTCCTTCAGCCACTCCTCCGGACTACAATGGACCGACCACAGATGCGTCCATTTCACCTTCAAACGGGAGACTCACCACCATCGCACACAACAAATCCCCCGCAGATGCTGGAGCAAAATCACCACAGACCAGCTCCTCTCAACACTGAACCAGAACCCACCAGCCAACATCACTGACATCAACAACGCAGCCCACAGCCTCACACAGTGGATCACCAACTGTGCCGACAACCTCGCACCACTTAAGAACCCCCCAGGCGGAACCAGCAACAGGAAAACCCCATGGTTCACGGACGCCCTCAAAGAATCTAAGAAATCCTGCCGAACCCTCGAAAAAACCTGGCGCAACGAACGAACCTCAGAAAACATGACAGCCCTCAAGATCGCCACCCGTGAACACCACCAGCTGATCCGCTCCACCAAAAGGACATCATTCAAAGAGCGACTAGACAACAACACCCACAACAGCAAGGAACTCTTCAACATCGTCAAAGAGCTCTCCAACCCCAGTGCCAGCTCCAACGACATCACACCGTCACAAGAACTCTGTAACTCCCTCTCCACCGAAAGATCGCAGATCTACACGACAGCTTCAGACCCCAGACCCCGCCTCCTACCACCGAACCAGCAGCCCCCACCACTACCCTCAGCTCCTGGACCCCTATCAGCTCAGAAGAGACCAGAAGCATCATGAACACCATCCACTCCGGCTCCCCCTCGGACCCCTGCCCCCATCACATCTTCAACAAAGCCGACACCATCATCGTACCCCATCTCCGGAACATCATCAACAGCTCGTAAGCATCAGCCACCTTCCCCGAGAGCTGGAAACACGCAGAAATCAACGCCCTCCTGAAAAAACCCACAGCAGACCCCAATGACCTGAAGAACTTCCGCCCCATCTCTCTTCTTTCCTTCCCGGCCAAGGTCATCGAGAAGACCGTCAATAAGCAGCTGACCGCTTTCCTCGAGGCTAACAACTCGCTCGACCCATCCCAATCTGGATTTCGAGCCAACCACAGCACAGAAACCGCCCTCATCGCAGTCGCCGACGACATTAGGACCCTGATGGACAATGGAGAAACAACCGCCCTCATCCTCCTGGACCTCTCGGCAGCCTTCGATACCGTGTGCCATCGCACCCTAATAAACCGCCTCCGCACCACTGGAATCCTAGGAAAGGCCCTGGACTGGGTCATCTCGTTCCTCTCCGACAGAACCCAGAGAGTCCTCCTCCCTCCCTTCCGCTCAGAACCCACCGAGATCATCTGCGGTGTACCCCAAGGATCCTCGCTCAGCCCAACCCTCTTCAATATCTACATGAGCCCCCTCGCCGCCATCGCACGCAAACACAACATCAACATCATCTCCTACGCCAACGACACCCAGGTGATACTCTCCCTCACCAAAGACCCAGCCACCGCCAAAACCAACCTACAGGAAGGAATGAAAGACGTCGCGGAATGGATGAAGCTCAGCCGCCTAAAACTGATCTCAGACAAGACGGAGGTCCTCATCCTCGGACAATCCCATTCCGCCTGGGACGACTCCTGGTGGCCCACGGTGCTGGGCACCGCACCAACCCCCTCGGATCACGCACGCAACCTCAGGTTCATCCTGGACTCCCTCCTCACGATGACCAAGCAAGTCAACGCCGTCTCGTCATCATACTTCAACACCCTACGCATGCTCCGGAAGATCTTCCGATGGATCCCCGCCGAAATCAGAAAGACGGTTACCCATGCCCTCATCACAAGCCGACTGGACTACGGAAACACCCTATACGCAGGAACCACCGCCAAGCTTCAGAAACGACTACAACGCATACAGAACGCCTCCGCACGCCTCATCCTCAACATTCCTCGCCACAGCCACATATCCACCCACCTGAAACACCTGCACTGGCTCCCCATCAACAAGAGGATCACCTTCAGGCTCCTCACCCACGCACACAAAGCACTCCACAACATGGGCCTGAATACCTCAACAGCTACCTCTCGTTCTACACGCCAACCCGTCAGCTCCGCTCAGCCAGCCTCGCCCTCGCCACCGTCCCACGGATCCGCAGAACCACCGCCGGAGGAAGATCATTCTCCTACCTGGCAGCCAAAGCATGGAACTCCCTCCCCGCACACCCAAGAACTACCCAGGACCATCTCGCCTTCAGGAAACACCTCAAGACATGGCTCTTCGAGCAGCAGTAACACCCCCCCCCTCTCCAGCGCCTTGAGACCCTCACGGGTGAGTAGCGCGCTCTATAAATGGACTGATTGATTGATTGATTGATTGATACAGGGGGATGCCATGGTGTGTGGGTGGGTGTCTTTTGGGATGTTAACTGCTGGTATGGTGGTTGTGCTGCATGTAGGGGTGTCTGTGGTTGTGGTGTCTGCGGATGTGGTGACTGGGGTGGATGTCTGAGGGTCTGCGGGTAGGATAGGTGTGGTGGCTGTATCAGTGACTGTTGATGTGATGTCTGTAGGTGTGCCAGATGTCGTGTGTGTGATTCTGGGATTGGTGGGGGGTCAGGGCAAGTCGTCACTGTTGCTGTGTCTGCGTGTCGTTATGTCTTGAGTTGCTTCTGTTTGTGTGCGCTACTCTTGTCTGTTGAGGTGGATGCATGCGAGTCTGTCTGTGTGCTTTGGGTGGGTTGGAGAAAGGGGGAATTTGGACTGGGAAGAGGAAGGTTGAGGGGGGGGGGGCGGAAGACAAAGGGTGACTGGCTGCTGTCACTGTGGAGGCCAGAGCCTGAAATGATCTTTGTAGGTCCACCATTGCACTGTGAATACCCTCTAAGAACGCATTGCTCTGCCAAACATGGGTTGCTAGTCTCCGGATGACATTCACTGTGGTGGACTGACCCACAGAGATCGACCTCAGGAGGTCAATAGCGTCTTCAGTGAAGGCAGCAGGGTAACAAGGGATGAGGCAGAGGTGCCTGCTGCAAAGGAGACACCCACCCTCTTAGTTAAGCGGGCACGGCCAACTGGGTGGGGAGCAACATGGACGGCGGTTATAGAATAAAGGGTGGAGGACAAAGATGTTACTGGGGTGGTCCCTGATGGGTCCGCCACCACTAGGGAGTGGCCACTGTAGGAGGAGTCCGAGGATGTAGATGCAGATCCAGTCTCCCCCGTGGCACTCCCCTTTCCCTCCAGGCCACTGAGTCCCTCTGTGTCTATGGTGTCTTGACCCAAGGTCCCGTGGCCAGATGCTTCCCCACTCAGCTCGGCCCTGTCTCCGTCGCCTGCTGGTGCTGGTGCTGCCAAAAGGAAGTGAAGTAGGGTCATAACATGGACATGAAAAATCTTCAGTCACAACTCTGAGACACACAACATACCATCATGTCAAGTGGTGCCTCACATGAAGTGCCAGCAAATTAGCACCATCCTGTGCCAATACAAAACCATGCATGCTATCTGGAATTACAAAGGTAACACAAGTGCAAATTTTGGTCTCAGACAACTACAATAGTATGGATGAAGCCTAGCTACCACACTAACCATACCACAACTAGGTGACGACTCCACCCCAAAACTGTGCCACATATAGCACACCCCAGTGAACCAGCAGCCAACAATTGGATCCCATTGTACGGGACCCTACAAATTACACAGACAGAAGTTTATGTACACATCCAACTTGCACTGATGTAATGTATCAACAATAACAGGTGTTGCTAAGGAAATGCGGACAGCACTGATAGAAGCATGCCATACCTGGATTAGGAGACATGGAAACATTCATGTCACCATGGACACATCTCAACAATGTACAGTCCTTCAAGTGACACATGCCCAAAATGAGTCCAGGCGGTAGTAGCAAGGCCACTCAGATGTGCGCCACATGTGGTGTTGCAAGGCACAACATTGTAGTCAGGTCCTAAACATCATGGAGAGATGTCTCCAGAATAAACACAGGAATAGTACTGTAAGGTCCAGGATCGCCCCCAACAATGTCTCACATCCATTTCCATGTTTACTTCTGAGTGTGTTTGTACAAAACAACTGCACCATGCAGGAAGGAGGGACACAGACCTTGCAGCCACTAACTGAAGGCACCAAATTGTTGTACAACAAGAAACTACATCAATACCCACATAGCAGACATGGCAAGTATGGATTCTGTCTGTGGATGAATCCCTGAGCCAAAACACGTGAGGCAAACATCACTGCAAGTCAATCCATTATGCATCCCAAAAATCAGGGCACAATCCCCAATAAACACACAGCACCCATAACCAACATTCCACATCAAGGGTACAAATGACCATGAAGTGGATCCCCACTCTGGCCCTACCTGTCACGGCCATCATGGCCATCATGGCTACTGCAGTTACACATGCCTAACGATATACTATGAGGCATGAAAAAATCTGTCTGACAACATATGATGGTGACACAGTCCTGTCTTGGGCATCACAGTAAATGGACAACCAGTGCAGATGTACCTCTAGGACAACAAGACCCCATGGACATATATGTTAGAGATTCCAGACATCATCCCATCTGCATGGCTAGCGCATGCCTACATCTAATGTTAGTTATCTATCCTAGTGGAAATGGAGCACATGCAGGCACGTAGACAACTGGAATGTTGGCTACACTGATGACACATCACCATTGACAATGCACATTCCCCACTTACCAAGGGAAGGTAGTATGTTACAGCTGCCAAGATTTTGCCATGTAAGTCATGTCACATGTATGATGGGCACCCATGCATCACAGACTGCTGTGAGGCACCAGCACCCAACGTACAATGGAGAAAACCTGCCAACAGGTTCCAGATGTCAACCTACACATATCCCCTGACACATGGCAGTGGACAGTGAGCCACAGTCTACCTACCTTTGGACTGTGACTTTTGGGAGGAGTGAACTGTTGGTGGAAACTAACTCCCATCAGAGTTTGTAAAGCAGAACATTTGTACACTAAACACAGTCATATATGCTCCCTACTGGGCAATTGGACTGAGGGTTCCCAACAGCTAAGTCCTAGGTCCCAGCTTCAAAACAAGACACATTGCCCATCTACACCAATTTGATCCCAGTTGATCTGTGAGATATGAAACATCTAACATTGTCAGGGAGAGCAGTCTGTCCCTCACTCAATCACCTGACAAAGGGTCAAGCAGGAATTTGCTTGTACTCACCCCCTTGTGGCTGCTGTGCTGCCCTCAAATGCCCATCCAACTCTGGGTTGGCCACCGCCAAAATGCAGGCCATTAGGGGCGTCATGGTCCGATGGGCACCCCGTCCTCGTTGGGAGGACAGCCCCAGCTGGGCCTCTGCAGTCTTCCGGGCCCAGCATCTCAGGTCCTCCTACCTCTTCTGACAGCGGGGCTTCTGACGCCTGTAGACCCGCAAGGTCCGCACTTTCTTGGCAATGGCTCTCCAGATCATCTTCTTCTGATGAGCGTTGACCTGCATGGATGCAAATGACAAGACAGCATATTATGTTCACAAGTCCCATGCAAAATGGCTGAGTCACATTTATGTCAGTGCACCAAGCTATTAATATCGTGTCTTGACCATCCTGTCCACCTGTGGCACTTAGCAGTCTTTGGACACAGGGACATGACTAGAAACACTCCCCAATAGGGTACCCTACACCCACCCACCCAGCTCAGGCCCTGCACTGACCAAGTAGGCCAATTGTGACTTTTGTGGGACATGAGCTAGCAACATGACATTCACCAGGAACACAATGGAACACATCACACCAAGTGGGAAGTGACATGTAAACCACCCAGCAAAAAACGTACACAAACATCCACTACCTATGAATGTCATCCGCTGCATAGAGTCCCTACATGTCACAGACAGCCTAAAGACTGACCCATTGCGTTTCAACTACAATGAAGGGAGTGACATGTAGAGCACACAAAGGGGGCCATTATGAACTTGGCGGGAAAACCCGCCGAGTTCGGTGCTAGCAGTCAACAAAAGACCGCCAGCGCGCACAAGACCCCACCAGCCACATAATGTACATTCAGCTGGGCCGACTGGCTCGGCCCAGCTGAATGCAGGGCCTGCCTGGTCCTTTCGTGTGATGGGGCTGTGCACGGGGGCCCCTGCACTGCCCATGCTAAGTGGGCTGGTGGGCTGGTGGAACCAGGAACATTATCCGACGGGCAGCACTGCTTGCAGCACTGCCCTGACGGATATGTAACTCCACCATCGCCAGGCTGCCTGGTGGCGGTGGAGTTAAGATAGTGGTGGTTCTGCCACGTATATTATATGGTGGCCAGAACCATCCTCAACATCCAGCGGTCCAGGAGTGTTCTTTTTACTGAGGGCTTCATCCATAGGGGTAGTGGCAGCCTCCTCTGTGGTGTCGGTAGTAGAATTCCCAGTTGTAGTGGCAGCACAACCTGTTGATGTGGATAGATAATGTTAGTGGTTGTATTGTGATAATGTTAGTGGTTGTATACTTCCAATAATTGACAGTGACTATGGGCTACGGCCATGTTCACATTGTATTTGCTGATTTCCCTCATGTGACAGGTTCACATATTGTCGTTTGTACTGAGCTGACATTGTAGCCACATGCCAATTCCTGTTCAGTGACCTAGCCTCAAACTGTCTGGAATCCTTAGCTGTTGAAGGGATGGTAATAGACTCATGTCTTGTCAGTAGTGCAGGCAGGAGATTGGCTGGGCAAAATGTTGTTTGAGTCATCTTGAAAGTTATTTGTCATGCAGGCATTGTCAGAACCTTGGTTGATGTGTGATAGTTGTCATCCTGTGGTCAGTGCATTGTGGATGTGACTGCTGCCAATGCCGTACAGCAGACACCATTTTGGGGCCGTTGATCTGTGTAGGAAGTTCCTACCAGACACTTTGAGCTGTCCTTCCTATCTACACTATTTTCATCTTGGCATGCCAGCTCTAGATTAATCTGGGTGTGTTGCCACATCACAGGGTGTGCCATGACCTGTATCCTTGTCCCTCCCAGGTGTATCACATTCATTGCTGGTTCGGGGACTGTGGCATAAAATCATCTGGACAGTGGAGTGGTGTTTGGGGTGGCCTGGCTGGTCCTTCTTGAATTTATTCAGATGTTGCTCTTGACACAACTCACAGTTCACATTGTCCTTCCACTGAGGTGAGTGAACTATAATAACAAGTATACCAACAGGGATAATTGACCAAATGTAGCATGGACTGAGTAATTGGATTGAGTAGACAGAGCCTCCTGGCCTCAGCAGTCATGTAACTCCCTGTACTACATGCAGGTTTTCAATTAGACTGTCTTAGATTAGATGGAAAATGGCCATGGTAGTGGCTGAGTGTAGTGAGAGTTCCAGTGCATTCTGGCCTTACCATTCCTGTCATTGCCTCTCCTACCCACACACTATGGATTTGTGATCCCCTCAGGTGAGTACAGTTGTATGGCTGATCAGATGGAGAATGGTCATAGTAGCAGAGGACACAGTTGTGGCTGAGTGTAGTGAGAGTCCCAGTCCCTCCTGACATTAGCTTTCTTGTCAAAGCCTATCCTATCCACACACTATACAGTTGTTATCCCCTCAGGTGAGTACACTCCAATAGGGATTTGACAAACAAGGTAATTTTGTTTGGGCTACACTGTTCTGGTTTTAGTGAATGTGGAACAGTGCCTACTGGGACTTGTAGTGCTGTCAACACCTGTACTACACCCACTATACAAAGATGTTGTCCCCCAGGGGAATCTACTTGATATGTTGGAGCCCAGGCAGGGGTCTATGGACAGATGGACACTGGGCTGTTGAGTGTGGTGACATAGTACGTGGCAAGAGGTGATCAGTGAGCATGCATGCCAAGACATTTTGGTGCCATTTTTGTTGCTGTGACTTACCCGACTCCACTCCCCCAGGTATTCCTGTCAAGGCCCCAGGATGAAGGATAGCCAAGACCTTCTCCTACCATGATGTTAGTTGTAGGGGAGGAGGTGGGGGACCACCACCAGTCTTCAGGAACGCACGCTGGTGCCTGGACGCCATGGTACGGATCTTCCCCCTGAGGTCGTTTCACCTCTTTCTGATGTTGTCCCTTGTGCACGGATAGCTGCCTACAAAGTTCACTCTGTTGACTTATCCTTTGCCACATTTCCATTTTCCGAGTGTTTGTAGCTTGCTAGACTTGGGCTCCAAATAATTGTGGCTATACTCTGATACTTTCGTCCACCATGACTCTTAACTCGTCATCTGTGAAACGGGGATTTTTCAGTGTTGACATGGTGGACATCTGTGGTGAAATAAACTTAGGAAATAGATATACTGATTAAGTGTTGTGTAATGAGGAGGTGACAGGAAGTAAATGGAATGTAGAAGTGCAAATATGTGTGGTGGGTGTGTGTTAAGGGTGTGGGATATGTGCTTAGTGCAAGTTAGGTGGGTGCCTAATCTATGGTTGGTGACGTTTTTGGGCAGTGCTTTGGCTGGTATTCGGTGTGGAGATGCAAAGTATTGTAGTGTGTGAAGGGGTGTGTTTACTAGTGTGGTTTGTAGGTGTGTCGAGGGTGAATGTGTGTCAGCTGTGTTATTTTCAAATATAGCCAATGTGGTGACTGCTGACCACCACGGTTCGCACCACCATTGGAAGACTGCCATGGCGGGACCACCATGGTGATTTTTGACTTGTAATACAGTCGGTAGTTGGTTGATGGACTGTTGGTGCCGGTGGCCGGTCTGCCTATTTCCCACCCTCCAGAGTCCTGGTGGGGTCAGTAACACAATAAAAACACCACAAAAAGACTCAACACAGGTTTAGACCAAAACAACACAAATCCAATCAGTAGAAGTCGAGATAGGAAGTTTTAGAGCATAAACCAAAAATAGTGCTTAAAAGTCAATAGCGCTAAAAGGATACTTGAGGTCCCGCTGGACTAAGGTAAATCCAAAGTTCAGGCCAACTGCGATGGAGGGCAGGCTGGCTACAGGACTCACACAGAGCCCGCTGAAAAAGTACCTTGGATGGAGCAAGCGTCAAAGCCTCGGTGCATCAGTTCCGATCCATGAAGTCGGGTAGATACGTTGCTGGCGATCTACGCATAGGTGTCCTCGGGTCGTCACTGAATCATCGTCGAACTTCACAGCCATGTCCTGCGTGGTTGTCAAATCAACATTGCGCCGGAGTCAATGGGTACTGCATCAGTTCAGAGCGGCAAAAAGGCCGGGATGCGTCATTTCTTGTATAAAAAAAGCTGCAAAACCCACTTCTGAGGTCTGGGTTGGCACCTCAAGCAAGGGTAAGACTCACAGATAGCAGAGTCCAGCAGCTGGAGCAGAGTTGCAGGATGTCTTTGATATCCCTGAGACTGCAGGAAAACAAGGGACAAACCAGCAAGTACTTGAAGTCACTCTGGGTTTAAGTGAGAGGGTCCAGTCCTTGTCCTCAGCAGGGCAATGATCAGCAGGGGCAGCTCAGCAAAGCAGTTCCTTCAGAACAGTTAGTCAAGCAGAGTGCTAATCCTTGTAGCACAGGAGTCTTACTCCTGGCAGGGTTCTTCATAGGTCAAGTAGTGATCTGTCTTGGTAGGGTCAGAGCCCTAGCACTTATACCCAAATGTGCCTTTGAAGTGGGGGGTGACTTCAAAGCAGCTCCTTGAAGTGCACAGGCCCCCCTTTCATCTCAGCCCTTGCTCCAGACTATCAATAAGGGGTAATCAGCCATTTGTGTGGGACAGAGGACACTGTCTGTTGAAGTGTGTCAGCTCATCCTCCACCCTCCTTCCCAGGAAGCACTATCAGAAGGCAGATAAATGCAGATAAGTTCTCTGTCACACCCACCCTTCCTGTGTATGTGGCTGTCTAGAGGGAATGCACAAAGTGTAGCTGTCACCTAAGCCAGACGTGTATTAGAGACAGGCTACAAGGCACATAGAGCAGTAAGAGCAGAGAAATGCCCACTTTCTGAAAGTGGCATTTCTTAAATAGTAGTGTTAAATCTGACTTTACCAGTAAAGAACATTTAGCATTACCATTCAAAAGATATGAAACATGACAAAAATATTCCTTTCTGATCAGGAAATACAGCGTAAAAGTGTATTAAGGAATTCCGAATGCTGGCCTATGAGAGGAGTGGGCCTCACAGTAGTGAAAAACAACTTTGGGGATATTTCATTACTAGGACATGTAAAACTTAAAAGTACAAGCCCTACCTTCTACATAAATAGCACCCTGCCCTATGGGCTACCAAGGACCTATGTTATGGGTGACCTATTTGAAATAAAAAGGGAGTTGAAGGTTGGCAAGAGGTTTTAAAGGCCAAGTCGGAGTGGCAGTGAAACTGCACACACAGGCCCTGTAATGGCAGGACTGAGACATGTTCAAGAGCTACTGAAGTGGGTGGCACAATCAGTGCTGCAGGCCCACTAGTAACATTTAATTTAAAGGTCCTGAGTAGGTGGTATACCACTTTACAAGGGACTTATAAGTAAATTTAATATGCCAA
Organism: Pleurodeles waltl; assembly: GCF_031143425.1. NCBI lineage: Eukaryota > Metazoa > Chordata > Amphibia > Caudata > Salamandridae > Pleurodeles > Pleurodeles waltl. The sequence goes on from NC_090436.1 coordinate 81,423,713, forward strand.
TTGTGTATACACCAATGTTACCATGTTTAGGGGAGAAGCACATGCACTTTAGCACTGGTCAGCAGTAGGAAAGTGCTCAGTGTCCTAACGCCAACAAAAAGATACAGCAAAAATGTGAGGCAAACATGAAAAAAGTTTGGAGAGGGCCATTTCCAACAGTAGGTTGACTGGTTGAGTTAATCTATGGTATATATGCAAATACAAAAACGTTTTAACTTAATGAAACTTTGATTGCTGTGAGCTTTAGTGCGATTCAAAAACCTATCTATATTCTATATTTGGTGTAAGCTGAGCATACATGGGAGTTCCAATCGAAGGGCGCTTTCCTTTCAAGAACTGAGTTTAAGGTGACCCCTGAAGAGAACAACTTACATTAATATAACTACCCAAGGAATGGCTACCCTTAAACAAAGAATGGCCATGATGATGCCTCAGGTACCCAATGATGGCCAAATTGCAAAATGCCTAGAAAGCCCGCAATCTGCCAAATAAGATCACCTTGTTGAAGAGCCTCCTTATTACATGTAATACCCACAATGTATGAAAAGGAGGACTTTATCATGCTAGAACCGCTATAATGTCTAGAATACCCATGGCACACTAAGGAGATTCTTTATAAAGTTCAAACAGTTTGCAATATGCCAAATATATCCGCCTTATGGCAGTGCCATCATGCTACCTAAATGTCCCCAATGAATGAAAAATTAGGCCATGGTCAAGGCCCCTGGAATTATGCGATTGTGAAGCCGTACAATTTTAGCATAAATGTATATTTGCCACATTTGCCATATAATCCATCATCTGCCAAAAAACCTGCAGATTTTTGTAAAAAAAATTGTTTCTAACTGTTCAAAAGTTACTAAAAATGCAGCAACAGATGTTGCCGCGCAGTAGAAGCCCTTTGCAAAGGTTGGCTGGTCACCTTTCTTTAGCTTATTCCTATATTTGGGTATTCAACTGGTATTAATGAGGTGCCACCGGTGTTAACAACTTGAAAAATGCCAAAATAATAAAATACTACCATCACAAAATGTGCTGCATAATTTGCCTTTTCTTGCCCCATAATTTACTGAACTCTGCCACGTCATTTAGGCTCAGATCACAATAGTGCCTAGAGCTTCTGCAGTATGCCAAAGGGTTCCACCTTTTGCACAGGCAACCATAGTGCCTAGATGCTCACCTTATTCTCTTCAGGTGTTACTAGCGGTGGCAGCGAGTGAACTTTGAAAGTTGTGTGGCATAAACACTTACCTATAGTTGGACCTATAGTTGGACCAATTGGCTTGAGCCAACTTCTTCAAGAGGGATAAAGTGTTGGAAAGGGGTTTTAGAACTGAAATGGAGCCAAACAGTGCAGTGTCAGGACTATATATTTTCAACTCATTTTTCTTTACAGTTTGTTAACGGGCTATGATTACATTAATACCAAAATCCAGCTATTCACAAAGCTTTGCATTTTCTAGTATGTACATCTTTTCATTTCTACATGCTACCTAATTTTATTTTTCACATCTTGGCCCACCCAAGTAGATTCTCATTATGTCATCACTAAGACTTAGGCCCTCATTATGACCCCGGCGGATGGCGTTAATATGGCGGAAAGTACTTCCAACAGGCTGGCGGTACTCTCCTCCATATTAAGACATTGGCGGTTTGGCTAAAGCCAAACCGCCAATGACCCACACCAACCGCCACGCCAGTAACGACCGCCGGGCTGGAGACTTCACTCTCCAGCCCGACGGCCATCACATGCTCTCCTGCGGGATTATGACCTTGCCTACCGCCATGGTTTTCGTGGCAACCTTACCACCACGAAAACCATGGTGGTAAGCACTATCAGTGACAGAGAAGCCCTTCCCTGTCACTGATAGGGGTCTTCCCCGCCCCCCTCCACCGGTATCCCCCCGCCCCTCCCTTCCTCTCCAGACACCCCCTTCATACACGCACCTTCATTCACACACACATATACACACACTCATTTCCACATTCAACCATGCATGCATTCATCCATTCACACAATTACATAAATACAAGCACACACACATTCACACAACACAACATACATGCACTCACACATCCATACATGCACACACAAACAACACGCAACACACACTCACATACATGCACAGACAAACACACACACCCACACAACACTCCCCACCCCCTTCCCCTGTGCTAGCACCCGTCTTACCTGTTGTCAAGGGGCCCTCTGGCAGGAGACGGGATGGGGCGCCGCTGCCAGCAGCAGCATCCGCCAGCAGAACACCGTCAGGCCTTATCATGTGTCATGATACGGTTGGCGGTGGTCTACTGGCGTGGCGCTGCTGCTGGCAGCAGCATCACCTTACCGCCATCCGCCGGCATGGCCACAGCCGGATTTCCGCCATCCTTCTGGCTGAAATCCGGCTGTGGTCATAATCTGGCGAACAGCTGATAGCCGCGGCGACGATCTTTTGGCAGCTGTTGCCGCAGTGGCAGGTGGTATTTACCGCCATTGTTGTAATGAGGGCCTTACTTTGGCAGTTCTGGCTAGATTGTTCCTTTTGGAGCAGGACCAAGGCTGATTTGCCTATTGCTTGTCTAATTTGAAGCTGCATGGCCATAACCAAATTTACTTCTTTCGCAAACCGGTTCTCTAACCTTTTTATGGCCTCCTTGTAAATGTCATCCACAGGTTAACCATAAGGGCCCAAAGCTACTGGCAAGTACTTAAAAATTCACTGCCCCTCATTGCCAAGAGCACACAATAAAATTGCTTTTTTCCTGCCCGGAGAAAAGTTCTGACCATCAAGTGCTATGATGTAATTTAGTTCCAGGATGACATTCTGGTCAGGGGAAAAACGAAGGGTGAACATAACACCACCTTACGCTTAGTTTTGAGAAAACTGGAGGAATGTGGTCTCACGCTAAGTCAGGAGAAGTGCACCTTTCTGGCCAAACAGGTAGAATATTTAGGTTATAATGTTGCTATGGTGTCGATCAAACCTAAGCGCTCTTTGTTGGATGCCATAAGTAAAGCACCGATCCCAAAAGATTGAGACCAACTAAGATCGTTCTTGGGGTTGGTAGAGTACTATGATAAGTTTGTTGAGAAATTCGCAGAAAAAACAGAAGGTCTTAAAAAAATGTTGCGCAAGGGCAGCAAGTCTGAGTGGGGGAAAGACAGCAACTTTGTTTTGACAACATTAAGAAGGAAGTATGCCAAGCGGGCATATTAACAGTGTTTGATAGAAGTCTGAAATCTGCGCTTACAGTAGATGCCAGTGCATCTGGTTTGGGTGTGGTTCTTTCTCAATGTCATGGTAGTGATAAAAGGACTGTGGTGTTTGCCTCTCGTACACTGACATTGGAAAACAACTATTCGGTTATAGAGTGTGAAGCTTTGGCAGCAGCCTGGGGGTGCTGAATATTTCCGTGTGTACTTGTGGGCTTACCATTTGTTATACGGACAGATCATAAGCCACTCGTAAAAGTTTTAGCTCCAAGTAGTGCAGGAAATGGTTCAGCCAGGCTGGCCAGGCATGCAGCAAGACTTCAGGAGTATACCTACACTGTTAAGTTTTTACAATGCTGGAAGAATGTTCAAGCAAATTGCTTGTCTAGATTGTCAATGAACTGGGAAGAAGCTGATGATGTTGGTGTGAGAGATACAAGCGTGGACGGGGCGGTTGCCACTGTACAAGATGCAATGGATAGTGGGACTGGTTCATTTTTGGGGTTGCAGTGGAAAGAGGAAATGGAAGAGGATCCAGTAATGAGAGATGTAATTAAAATGATTAAGTGTGGAGAGGTGAGAGAGAGCACTCTGGTTCCAGCTGTGAGACCCTATTTGAGAATGCTGGAGGAACTCTGTTTGTGGTGATGGTGTGATCATAAAGGGGGATAGTTTTGTTCCTCCTGTGGGGTTGCGATTCCAAATTCTCCAGCTGGTGCATGAGGGTCATCTTGGGCAAGGAGTGACCACCAGGAGGGTGAGAGCAACCGTTTGGTGGCCAGGGATGGACAATCAAATCAAGGAATGGGTGCGAAATTGTAACTTATGTAGAGAGTGTGAGAAGAGGTTGGTTCTTGAGAAGTGCGAGAGTGGACATTTAGGAGATCCTGGAAAGGCGTGGCATATGGTCTGTTTGGATTTTATTGGACCGTTGAGGGAATTGTCTCCAGATATGAGATTTGCAGTGGTGGTTGTGGATATTCATTCGAGTTGGTGGTGGAATTTTTGAGAGATGTCACCACAAAAACCACCATTGGTGCCTTAAAAAAAACTTTCAAAGGAGAAGGAGCCCCAGCAGTCCTTATTACGGACAATGGCACAAAACGTATCTCACATGAGATGGTAAGATTTTTAAGGGCTTGGGGAGTCAGACATTCCTGTACATCCTTATATAATCCAAGGGGTAATGGAGTGACTGAGAGAGCTGTCAGACTTCTCAAAGGAACTATGCAGTTGGCATTGGCGAACCGGTGTGATGTCAAAGAAACCATTTCAGACATGGTGTGGGCATTTTGCACCACACCACACAGTGTTACACAGAGGATCCCTTTTGCGGATGTGAGGGGCCGATTGCCCGGTACCAAACTAGTGCCAGCCTGGTTGAAGGGGATCTTGTATGATGTGGTGGCTATCAGTGATCCAGTTAAGTTTCCCAAGAGAGACGTGATGCAAGTTAGTTTACGAGTAGAAGTAGGAGATTGGGTCAAAGTGAAGTCAGGTAGGATACAGGGAGGTTTAATCAAGTTCAGGGGTCCTTTCCGCGTTCAACAAGTTAGGGCACATTTTGTGATTCTGGAGAACGGTGAGAGGTGGAATTTTCGGAATGTAGCTCTGTATCAAAAGAGTGGGATGTTTGAAAGGGATATTGGTGGAGGTTGCTGAGGAATGATGTTTATGGGTGATGGTGAGGTTGTCAGTGAGAAGGGTGGAATGCCATTGGATGATTGTGTTGAGGAACAGGATGTTGGTGGTGGTTCTGTTGAGTGTGGTGATGATCCTGTTCTTCAGAAGAGAATTAGGAAACCACCTTCTTATATGAAAGATTTTGTTAGATATGAGATGCTGTTATTATTCTTATTTTTACATTTAGTTTTTTCACATCCTGATTTCTTGTATGTTGTTATTTTAATGTGAATTATCTTTCTCATTTGTAATTTATGGATGAACAGGAGAAGATGTGTTATGATGCATCCTAGGTTCGATGCATCATACATTGTAGAAGGTCAGGCGGGTGAGGCTCCGAGGTCGTCGGTTGACCGGGAGCCAGAGAAGGGGCCAGACGCCAGGTTGTGTCGTTTGTCCAATAAACTTGTTTTTCCAAGTTTATATGCCTCTCCGATATTTGATCTCAACATGGTCATAATTCGGCAGACAGCTGGTATCCGCGGCGACGGTCTTTTACCGCCATTGTTGTAATGAGGCCCTTAGTTTGGCAGTTCGGGATGGATTGATCCTATTGGAGCAGGAGCAAGGCTGATTTGCATATTGCTTGTCTAAGTTGAAGTTGCATGGTGGGCAAAAAACTATGGATTGATACGCTTCCCAAAGCGATTGCCAGTGGTTAAACTATTTGCAAGCATTCCTTCCATCCCCTTTTGTCTGTAAAGTAAAAATCACCCTTAAATGCTGGGTGGAAAAGTACAACGCTATTTAATTCTTTTTGTGATCCAGTAGCCCAACAGCCTGGCAACCTGACCTTATGCCCACTTCTTTAATGTACCCCTAAGGAATCTTAAATGTTTGTAACAACAAACACTAGCGAGACTCGGGGAGGGTCTGCCAGGTCTGTATATATGTATGCGCCAGCCCCTACAGAGGGGGTGCTGGCGATTTGGGGCATGAAAGGAGGCCTATCCACGGCTGACCACTGTCAGTACAGTATTTGTCTCCATCATCATGCTATTCAGACTCGCTGACTGGCAGGGTGGTGGAGGCAATTGGCAGGCAAGGGAGTCTGTTGAAATGGATAATATCGGGCACACGTACAGCTATGAGACAGTATTATGGAAACCCAACAACTTAGGGCAGAAATCAGGCAGGATGCCATTATCCTTCCTTCCTTTCTGATAGAAAAGGAGTTGGGGGCCAGGACATATTTAAGAAGGTGGCAGGGCCAACATTACATCCCAAAAACAGACAGCTTTTCACTTTTAGTAAATATATATTTGGTCTCCAAATACCAGCTTCCTTTTTCATCACCTACTCGGAGAAACCCATGGGCAGATTCCCCCTTTCATGCTGATTTACCATCACGTCTTGCAGAGGTTTCGAGATTTTTCAGATGCCAAGGAAAGTCAGACGTATGTCAAGGAGGCCTGCTGTTCATCAAGGATTAGCACCATCACATGAAGTGAACAACAGTTATGTCAAAGTCCTGCACTTTGTCAATGATGGGCATCATTATACTAGGGCCAGCAGACTCACTTGAGCCCAACGGAGCTACAGCCAGTGGGAAGAACGTCCACATAATGGGCACAATCAGAAAATAATGCCATGTGCCAGTTACAGCCACTAATGTCAAATAATACCTGGAGTATGTCAAGACTGAGCACCATGGCAGACCCAAGCATGCTGAGAAATCACACAATATGTCAAGGTTGTGTCCTATTATACCTAGTTTATTAGCAAGTAAAGAGCCCCCTAACCTTATTTGGATATTAAAATGCAGCCTTAATTGCAGTACAGTGGCACTCTCACAACCCACGTTCAAATACACCTGCTGCACTAATGCTAGCCACCCCCCGCCCCTGAGTGGGCACACATCAATTTTAGCTCAAAGATAGACTTTGTACTGTTTGTTTGCTGGGAATGTGCTATACTTTCCTATATAAACGTACCTTGACAATATTTTTATTTTGTAGAATGATATTTAGGATGCGATATTTTGGGACCACACCTTTTGCACTACCATATTTAGCTGTACTCAGCATCGCTAATCAGACAGAATCTTTTCATCAATCAAATCAATTCCCTCCTCAATGATCACTCAGCCTAGCCGTCAATCACAAGGTGCCATCTAAGTTCCATCTCTTTAAAAGCAGTCCTTATTGCCGACTGTTTCTAGACTAACCACTGTGGAGGTATAACCAGCTCTCCCTGCCAAACAGCCGTGACTTTGAGCACAAGATGATGTTCTTTAGAAAATAAGCGACACCTGATGTCCATGTCGTCACATTCTTCTTGAAACACATGCCCAACCCAGTGCCTGGGTGCCCAATAACAGTGACCGCAGCCATGAGTTGTGTAGCATTGCTGCGAGATCCTAAAGCATAGCTCTTAGGCCATAAATAGTAGGCCCTAAATTGCAAATCTGTAGTAGGTTCTTTAAATATATCCTTCGATTCCAAAGACAAATACCATCATAGTGTGAAAGGGAGTACCCACCCTAACTGTTCTTGGGAGCACCTGCACAATCGCAGCTAAATGAGTAAGGTATTGTAATGATGGAAAGTAGTTCCATCTCCGTGTCTAAGAGTAAACAGGACATTTGTATCCTATGCTACAAGGCAGCCTAGGGCCGACCTCAGTGTGGACTTAAAATAAATACAACTTTACCTGCAGGGTTTAGCTCTCAAGCCTGACCTCCCACCCTAGCCACCTTAGAAGATATGTTTTGCACTGTGAGATCCTGAAGGAAACACAACACACTTTGAAGAAAGGTCGTAAATGCTATTTGTGGAAAGTCCCTGCTGAGCAAATGGTATCGTCCGTAGACCCGCTAGCATCTAAAGACAGCGGGCAGACCACCTAGTAGGTGGACAGATTTTCCGACGGAAAAGTGATGGCGGGACCAAATCCACTAAGATCTAAATCAGACCCTTAATCTTAAACAAATACTTTAAACATGACCCTTGGTACAAAATACAGTTCTGAGGATCTGATTACTTTTTCTGTTTAGGAAGTTTAACAGTTTCAGTCTTTTATTTCGATGCTTGCCTTCTGCACAGCATGACTCTAACCCCCACCACTGGCCATGGCTCCAAAACCCCCAGACGTCTGCTGTCTATTTTAAGGCAAGAAATAATATAAGGCCCTGAGCCTTGCCCCTTCCTGGGCCATTATTAGAGGTCCCCAGAAGGCTACTTTTTTGGAAACAATTGAGCCACTTCCCTGGGCCATCACTCCAAGGCCCAAAGCATGCTGCCCCTTTGCATCTTCATAATATTAATGCCTTTTATCTACTGCTTCATATCACACTTCTCCCTTTACTAAGCACTGTAAACAACAGATGTTATTATAAAAAATAGCCTATGTGCCTTGATCCATCCACAGGGGCATCACTCCAAGGAACTTAGCAATCGATCCCATGGTCTTTACATAAATAATTGAGATGCTGAGCCTCACCAGCCTTCCCTGTGCCATCAGTCAAAGGCCCACAGCAGGTCAAACATTGGGCTGCTCTGCGTGGGAGTGTACGTACCTGAAGCCTCTGTGGCACACAGGGCCCCCATAGGAGTGGGGAGCGGGGTTTTGTTGGGGCGGGGCAGTGACAAATTAGAAAAATAATTGTTTTAAAAAATCACCTGTGCTTCCCCCCCTCTGCCTCGCTGCTCCTCTCCTGTACTGCATCACAGGCTCCCAGCCTGCCCTGCGGCCAAACCTGATGCTGCTCAAACCAGCGTTAAGATTGGCTGGGAGTGTCCAGCCACGGCACTCCCAGGCAGACTGGGAGCCTGTGCCTGCTCTCCGGGCTGGAAAGAGCATACTGCGCATGAATGTTTGGTCGGCCCGAGACAGCCGGTCAAACATCCATGCGCACTGAGGGGAGTGCACATTGCACTCCCCTCATCGTCGTCATCCCCAATCCCCCACCCCTTTAACAAATAAAACAATAATAAACATGGTTTATTATCATTTTGTTTGTTAAAGGCTTTGCTGCTGGCGGGGGGGGGGGCGATGCTCCTAGGCCCCCACCAGTCTGGGGGGCACCCATTGATCTCCAAACCTATAAGTATCTGTGAGACATGGGGGAGACAGAGGTCCCTTAGTATATTCTGCAGGGAGGACCCCATCATTTTGCTTCACCCCACTGATGGAGGCCTGCGCTGATCTGGTGCTGCAGCCATCGGACTCCCCCCTCACCCTGAACACCTTCTGCATTTTAACAAGAACCGCCCATAAATGTGCAAAACAAACAAGGTTGTATGCACATCCAGGCTTTCTTCATTTACAAGGACTAGGAGAATAGCCCTCCTTCAATCCCTCCATTTACAAACAATGGAGAACTGGCCCTCCTCTAACCGCTCTATTTACGAGCAATGGAGAACTGGCCCTCCTCAAAACCCCTCTATTTACGAGCAATGGAGAACTGGTCCTCCTCAAACCCATAATGCAAACTGAACACCTTTCTTTCACACCCATCAGTGCTGCAAAACAATGATGCCCAACGTAGGTCAGATACAGGACTGCCTGCTTTTCAAGATATAATTGTAAGATACATTTACATGTCTTATCTAAGTCGAATTAAATTACCCTGGTGGATATTCATAAAATCTGGAATGGTTCCACTCCCCTAACAGATTCCCTTGCTCCGAGGCACAACTATGCCTACACATCACCTAAATCTTTGTTTCAAACCACAACAATGGTTTTAGCTCTTGCATAAAAATTCTGCAAAACGAGAGTATAACTCATGTCATCCTTTTGGCTCAGAAATGAGCTCTTGTCTTCCTTCCCCATGCAAAGTCCTCCTTTTTCTCTAATAAGCTTTAACAAGCTTCGGTAGCTGCTGCCAAACTCTGGAGCGCCTCATCTGTCTTACTTATAAAAGTTTAGCAAGTCTTTAAAAAACCGTTTTTTCTAATCCAGCATTTTACATACTCTATACAAAGTGCTCTTCTTCATCAGTGCCTAGAAACTTTGAGGGAGGTGTGCTTCATTAATCAAGTGTGTTTTTTCAGAGAATGCCAGTGTACGTTTGGCTGAAATGAATATTAATAAGTCCGGAGCAGGAACTAGCTAATGTGCAGGTCACCCTGTCTGGTCAATGTGGAGCTGTGGAAGGTTTTTTCTCATTGCATCAGCCTCAGACTGCTGTCACACCGTTCGATTGCTCCACGCTGACCACCAACATCTGTGTGCTTGGCCTGACAGATATAAACAAGCATTTGCAATGCAACAGGTCTCGCATATTTCGAACAAGTTAATTGTCATCTTTTGACAACAGCGCCCACGAACAAAAAAAAAGAAAACATGGGTGGAAACTGAGAAAATGCGACTTGACAAAATAAAATGAAGCTAGCTTTAAAAAATAAAACTTTGCAATTTTCTTTGTCCTCCTGAGCACGTTTTTACCAGTCAAGCTTTCTGTTTGCGGGGCTCTGGCAGTAAAAAAAAAGAAAGAAAATAGTACCTTGATTACGTCAGGAGCAGCGGACATGCACTAATTGAGTAAAATCAATTAGTGCTCGAATCCTGCTCCACGCAGAAGACTGGAAATGATGCCAGGCACTCCTCCAGGAAATACAAGGCTGTAAAGAAGAGTACCACGCAAACCAACAACTGGTGAGCAACAGGCAGCCTCCAAGCGCTTGCACTCACAGGCTCGACCCTAAAACCAGAAGCATAAACAAAGACAATAGGTCTGGACTTTTCTATAATAGATGTGCTCACATAGTGTTTTTTACACACACTCCCACTTCACCCTTTCTTACACACACAATACTGTCAAACAAAATGTTCTTATACACACCATCCCAAAACGATTTTGTGTTAATGGTATTAGCGGTTTTAGTAGTAGTGATGTTGAGGGTGGTGGTGGTGGTTGTGGTGTTAGATGAAATGGTGTTTATAGTTTAGTGGTAGTGATGGTGATGCAGTGGTGTTAGGAGGTTACAGTGGTAGATGTGGTGATGGTAGTAATGGTGGTGATATTAGTGATAGTGGTGGTGGTGGTGGTGGAGTTGTGGTGTTGGTAGTGTAGGAGGCTGGACTGGCTTGTAGTGAGTACCAAGGGGTACTTGCACCTTGCACCAGGCCCAGTTATCCCTTATTAGTGTATAGGGTGTCTAGCAGCTTAGGCTGATAGATAATGGTAGCTTAGCAGAGCAGCTTAGGCTGAACTAGGAGACGTGTGAAGCTACTACAGTACCACTTAGTGTCATATGCACAATATCATAAGAAAACACAATACACAGTTATACTAAAAATAAAGGTACTTTATTTTTATGACAATATGCCAAAGTATCTTAGAGTGTACCCTCAGTGAGAGGATAGGAAATATACACAAGATATATATACACCATAGCAAAAATATGCAGTATAGTCTTAGAAAACAGTGCAAACAATGTATAGTTACAATAGGATGCAATGGGGAAACATAGGGATAGGGGCAACACAAACCATATACTCCAAAAGTGGAATGCGAACCACGAATGGACCCCAAACCTATGTGACCTTGTAGAGGGTCGCTGGGACTATTAGAAAATAGTGAGAGTTAGAAAAATAACCCTCCCCAAGACCCTGAAAAGTGAGTGCAAAGTGCACTAAAGTTCCCCTAAGGACAAAGAAGTCGTGTTAGAGGAATAATGCAGGAAAGACACAAACCAACAATACAACAACTGTGGATTTCCAATCTAGGGTACCTGTGGAACAAGGGGACCAAGTCCAAAAGTCACAAGCAAGTCGGAGATGGGCAGATGCCCAGGAAATGCCAGCTGCGGGTGCAAAGAAGCTTCTACTGGACAGAAGAAGCTGAGGTTTCTGCAGGAACGAAAAGGGCTAGAGACTTCCCCTTTGGTGGACGGATCCCTCTCACCGTGGAGAGTCGTGCAGAAGTGTTTTCCCGCCGAAAGAACGCCAACAAGCCTTGCTAGCTGCAAATCGTGTGGTTAGCGTTTTTGGACGCTGCTGTGGCCCTGGAAGGACCAGGAGGTCGCAAATTGGACCAGCAGAGAGAGGGGACGTCGAGCAAGACAAGGAGCCCTCTATGAAGCAGGTAGCACCTGGAGAAGTGCCAGAAACAGGCACTACGAGGATGCGTGAAACGGTGCTCGCCGAAGTTGCACAAAGGAGTCCCACGTCGCCGGAGACCAACTTAGAAAGTCGTGCAATGTAGGTTAGAGTGCCGTGGACCCAGGCTTGGCTGTGCACAAAGGATTTCCGCCGGAAGTGCACAGGGGCCGGAGTAGCTGCAAAAGTCGCGGTTCCCAACAATGCAGCCCAGCGAGGTGAGGCAAGGACTTACCTCCACCAAACTTGGACTGAAGAGTCACTGGACTGTGGGGGTCACTTGGACAGAGTCCCTGGATTCGAGGGACCTCGCTCGTCGTGCTGAGAGGAGACCCATGGGACCGGTAATGCAGCTTTTTGGTGCCTGCGGTTGCAGGGGGAAGATTCCGTCGACCCACAGGAGATTTCTTCGGAGCTTCTGGTGCAGAGAGGAGGCAGACTACCCCCACAGCATGCACAAGCAGGAAAACAGTCGAGAAGGCGGCAGGATCAGCGTTACAGAGTTGCAGTAGTCGTCTTTGCTACTATGTTGCAGGTTTGCAGGCTTCCAGCGCGGTCAGCAGTCGATTCCTTGGCAGAAGGTGAAGAGAGAGATGCAGAGGAACTCGGATGAGCTCTTGCATTCGTTATCTAAAGTTTCCCCAGAGACAGAGACCCTAAATAGCCAGAAAAGAGGGTTTGGCTACCTAGGAGAGAGGATAGGCTACTAACACCTGAAGGAGCCTATCAGAAGGAGTCTCTGACGTCACCTGGTGGCACTGGCCACTCAGAGCAGTCCAGTGTGCCAGCAGCACCTCTGTTTCCAAGATGGCAGAGGTCTGGAGCACACTGGAGGAGCTCTGGACACCTCCCAGGGGAGGTGCAGGTCAGGGGAGTGGTCACTCCCCTTTCCTTTGTCCAGTTTCGCGCCAGAGCAGGGCTAAGGGGTCCCCTGAACCGGTGTAGACTGGCTTATGCAGAATTGGGCACCTCTGTGCCCAACAAAGCATTTCCAGAGGCTGGGGGAGGCTACTCCTCCCCTGCCTTCACACCATTTTCCAAAGGGAGAGGGTGTCACCCCCTCTCTCAGAGGAAGTTCTTTGTTCTGCCATCCTGGGCCAGACCTGGCTGGACCCCAGGAGGGCAGATGCCTGTCTGAGGGGTTGGCAGCAGCAGCAGCTGCAGTGAAACCCCAGGAAGGGCAGTTTGGCAGTACCAGGGTCTGTGCTACAGACCACTGGGATCATGGGATTGTGCCACCTATGCCAGGATGGCATAGAGGGGGCAATTCCATGATCATAGACATGTTACATGGCCATATTCGGAGTTACCATTGTGAAGCTACATATAGGTAGTGACCTATATGTAGTGCACGCGTGTAATGGTGTCCCCGCACTCACAAAGTTCAGGGAATTGGCTCTGAACAATGTGGGGGCACCTTGGCTAGTGCCAGGGTGCCCTCACACTAAGTAACTTTGCACCTAACCTTTACCAGGTAAAGGTTAGACATATAGGTGACTTATAAGTTACTTAAGTGCAGTGTAAAATGGCTGTGAAATAACATGGACGTTATTTCACTCAGGCTGCAGTGGCAGGCCTGTGTAAGAATTGTCAGAGCTCCCTATGGGTGGCAAAAGAAATGCTGCAGCCCATAGGGATCTCCTGGAACCCCAATACCCTGGGTACCTCAGTACCATTTACTAGGGAATTATCAGGGTGTTCCAGTAAGCCAATGTAAATTGGTAAAAATGGTCACTAGCCTGTTAGTGACAATTTGGAAAGAAATGAGAGAGCATAACCACTGAGGTTCTGATTAGCAGAGCCTCAGTGAGACAGTTAGTCACTACACAGGTAACACATTCAGGCACACTTATGAGCACTGGGGCCCTAGGTTACCAGGGTCCCAGTGACACATACAACTAAAACAACATATATACAGTGAAAAATGGGGGTAACATGCCAGGCAAGATGGTACTTTCCTACACAACCCCCCCCAAACGAAGGACAATAAGACTAGCCATGACCTGATGAGTCTTCATTGTCTAAGTGGAAATATCTGGAGAGTCCATCTGCATTGGAGTGGCTACTCCCAGGCCTATGTTCCACTGTATAGTCCATTCCCTGTAGGGATATGGACCACCTCAACAATTTAGGATTTTCACCTTTCATTTGTTTTAGCCAAAGTAGAGGTTTGTGGTCTGTCTGAACAATGAAGTGAGTGCCAAACAGGTATGGCCTCAACTTCTTCAGTGCCCAGACCACAGCAAAGGCCTCCCTCTCAATGGCAGACCAACGCTTTTCTCTAGGGGTCAACCTCCTACTAATAAAAGCAACAGGTTGATCCTGGCCCTCAGAATTAAGTTGTGATAGGACTGCCCCTACTCCTAATTCAGATGCATCAGTTTGGACATAGAATTTTTTAGAGTAACAAGGGCTTTTCAGGACAGGTGCAGAGCACATGGCCTGCTTCAGCTCCTCAAAAGCTTTCTGACAGTTTGCTGTCCATAATACCTTTTTAGGCATTTTCTTGGATGTGAGGTCATTAAGAGGGGCAGCAATGGAGCCATAGTTCTTAATGAACCTCCTGTAATACCCAGTGAGGCCTAGGAAGGCTCTCACCTGAGTCTGAGTGGTAGGGGGAACCCAATCAATAATTGTTTGGATTTTCCCCTGAAGTGGTGCAATCTGTTCCCCACCAACAAGGTGTCCCAGATAAACCACCTTACCCTGCCCTATCTGGCACTTTGAAGCCTTGATAGTGAGGCCTGCCTTTTGCAGGGCCTCCAAAACTTTCCATAGGTGGACCAGGTGATCATCCCAGCTGGAGCTAAAGACAGCTATATCGTCCAAATATGCTGCACTGAAAGCTTCCAGCCCTTGCAGGACTGTGTTCACCAACCTCTGAAAAGTGGCAGGTGCATTTTTCAAACCAAAAGGCATTACAGTAAACTGGTAATGTCCTCCAATGGTAGAAAATGCAGTCTTAGGTTTAGCATCTTCTGACAATTTGATCTGCCAATACCCTGCAGTCAAATCAAAAGTGCTTAGATACTTGGCAGATGCCAGTGTATCTATGAGCTCATCTGCCCTGGGTATAGGGTGAGCATCAGTTTTGGTTACTAAGTTGAGACCTCTATAGTCTACACAAAACCGCATTTCCTTCTTTCCATCTTTGGAATGGGGTTTTGGTACCAGTACCACAGGAGAAGCCCATGGACTGTCAGAGTGCTCAACCACTCCTAGTTCTAACATTTTCTGGACCTCTTGCTTTATGCAGTCCCTGACATGGTCAGGCTGCCTATAGATCTTACTTTTGACAGGTAAACTGTCTCCAGTATCTATAGTGTGCTCACACCAAGAAGTGGTACCTGGCACAGTAGAGAAGAGTTCAGAGAATTGATCTAGGAGATTTATGCAATTATCTTTCTGCTCAGCAGTAAGACAATCAGCCAAAACTACACCTTCCACAAGAGCATCTTGTTGTGTGGAAGAGAAGAGATCAGGTAGAGGATCACTGTCTTCTTCCTGTCCCTCATCAGTTGCCATGAGCAGGGTGAGATCAGCCCTGTCATAGTAGGGTTTCAGGTGGTTGACATGGAGCACCCTAAGGGGACTCCTGGCAGTGCCTAAGTCAACTAAATAGGTGACTTCTCCCTTCTTTTCAACAATTGTGTGGGGACCACTCCATTTATCTTGGAGTGCTCTTGGGGCCACAGGCTCCAAGACCCACACTTTCTGCCCTGGTTGGTACTGAACCAAAACAGCCTTCTGATCATGCCATTGCTTCTGGAGCTCTTGGCTGGCCTGAAGGTTTTTACTGGCCTTTTTCATGTACTCAGCCATCCTTGATCTGAGGCCAAGTACATAATCCACAATATCCTGCTTAGGAGCTTTTAAAGGTTGTTCCCAACCCTCCTTTACAAGTGTGAGTGGACCCCTAACAGGGTGTCCAAAAAGAAGTTCAAAGGGGCTGAAGCCCACTCCTTTCTGGGGTACCTCCCTGTAGGCAAAAAGGAGGCATGGTAGAAGGATATCCCATCTCCTGCGGAGTTTTTCAGGGAGACCCATAATCATGCCTTTGAGAGTTTTATTAAATCTCTCCACCAGTCCATTTGTTTGTGGATGATAGGGTGTTGTGAACTTGTACGTTACACCACACTCCTTCCACATGGCCTTTAAGTATGCAGACATGAAATTGCTTCCCCTGTCTGATACCACTTCCTTTGGGAAGCCCACCCTGGAAAATATTCCCAGGAGGGCCTTTGCCACTGCAGGTGCTGTAGTGGTCCTTAAAGGAATAGCTTCAGGATATCTTGTGGCATGGTCCACTACCACCAAGATAAATCTATTGCCTGAAGCAGTAGGAGGGTCAAGGGGGCCAACTATGTCAACCCCTACCCTTTCAAAGGGAACCCCAACCACAGGCAGTGGAATAAGGGGTGCCTTTGGGGTGCCACCTGTCTTGCCACTGGCTTGACAGATTTCACAGGACTTACAAAATTCCTTTGTGTCCTCAGACATCCTAGGCCAATGAAACAATGGATCCAATCTGTCCCAAGTTTTCATTTGACCCAGGTGTCCAGCTAGGGGAATGTCATGTGCCAGGGTTAGGAGGAACTTTCTGTACTCCTGAGGAATCACTAATCTCCTGGCAGCTCCAGGTTTAGGATCCCTATGCTCAGTGTACAAGAGGTTGTCCTCCCAGTAAACTCTGTGAGAGTCACTGACATCCCCATTAGCCTGATTGACAGCTTGCTGTCGGAGACCCTCTAATGTGGGACAGGTTTGCTGTGCCACACTCAGCTCCTCTCTGGCAGGCCCCCCTTCACCCAAAAGCTCAGCAGTGTCTGCTTCCAGCTCCTCTGGTGTAGGTTCTGCACAGGGAGGGAATTCTTCTTCCTCAGAAGTTGAATCCACTGTAGAGGGAGGGATAGTAGGAAGTGGTTTGCTTCTACTAGCCCTAGCTTTAGGGAGCACTTGGTCCATTGTTCCAGGATCCAAGCTTCCCTGTCCTTTTTGCTTTTTGGCCTGAGCCCTTGTTAAAGCAAAAATATGCCCTGGGATGCCCAGCATTGCTGCATGGGCCTCCAACTCCACATCTGACCAAGCTGATGTCTCCAAATCATTCCCTAATAGACAGTCTACAGGTAAATCTGAAGCTACCACAACTTTCTTTGGACCAGTAACCCCCCCACAGTTGAGATTAACAACAGCCATGGGGTGGCTAAGTGTGTTGTTGTGAGCATCGGTTACTTGGTACTGGTGACCAAGTAGGTGTTGTTCAGGGTGGACCAGTTTCTCTATGACCATAGTCACACTGGCACCAGTGTCCCTGTAGGCCTGAACCTCAACACCATTTATTAGGGGTAGCTGCTTGTACTTATCCATATTAAGGGGACAAGCAACTAAGGTGGCTAAATCAATAGCCCCCTCAGAGACTAACACAGCCTCTGTGGCCTCCCTAACAAGGCCAACCCCAACTAAGTTACCAATAGTGAGCCCAGCTACTCCCTTGGATTGGCTATTAGTAGGTTTGCTCCCACCACCACTGCTATTAGTAGGGACACTAGGTGTAGCAGTAGGGGTTGTAGTGGTAGGAGGCTTGGTGCCTTTCTTTGGACAAATGGGATCTGTTGTCCAATGGCCTTTTATTTTACATAAATATCACCATGGTTTATTTTCCTTGTTCTGATTAAAAGAGGATTTGGGCCCACCACCCCCACCAGAGTGTTTTTGTGGGCCTGATGAAGACTCATTTTTAGATTTGTCCCCACCCTTGTCAGAAGACTTACCATCCTTCTTTCTGTTGCCATCTTTGTCACCCCCTGTATGAACTTTTCTGTTCACCCTTGTTCTGACCCATTTGTCTGCCTTCTTTCGCAATTCTTGGGGAGAGGTCAGATCAGAGTCCACCAAGTACTGGTGCAACAAATCAGACACACAATTATTAAGAATATGCTCTCTCAGGATCAAGTTATACAGGCTGTCATAATCAGTAACTTTACTGCCATGTAACCACCCCTCCAAGGCCTTCACTGAATGGTCAATGAAATCAACCCAGTCTTGTGAAGACTCCTTTTTGGTCTCTCTGAACTTTATCCTGTATTGTTCAGTGGTTAAGCCATAACCATCCAGGAGTGCATTCTTAAGAACTTGGAAATTATTAGCATCATTTTCTTTCACAGTAAGGAGCCTATCCCTACCTTTTCCACTAAATGATAGCCATAGGATAGCAGCCCACTGCCTTTGAGGGACATCCTGTACAACACAGGCCCTCTCAAGTGCAGCAAACCACTTGTTAATGTCATCCCCCTCCTTGTAAGGGGGAACTATCTTGTGCAGATTCCTGGAATCATGCTCTTTTACAGGATGACTATGGGGAATACTGCTGCTGCCACCATGGGTTTCTAAACCCAGTTTCTGTCTCTCCTTCTCTACTTCTAAAGTCTGTCTATCCAAATCCAGCTGTTGCTTCTTGAGCTTCAGTCTGGTTTGTTCCACTCTCAATCTATTGAGCTCCCTTTCTAACAATCTGTCATCAGGGTGGGTGGGAGGGACATGCCTTGAAACAGAAGTATGGTGAGAATGGACAGAAGGAGACCTGTCCCTTACAGAAGCCACCCTAACAGCTTGGCTAACAGAAACATCACTACCAGTATGGTGAGAATAAATGCTTTTGCTATGATGTGAGACAACACTATTTATATGGTGTGGCTCATCATCATTACCAACTATGCTAGACTGTCTAGTAATGGGCAGGCTAGGAAGTTTCTTTCCTGAATCTTTTCCTGGGGGAGTCCCTGGATCAGATTGAGAACCATTAGCTACTTTTTCACCAGATTGGGCACTTATGGCCTTATCTTGTACTCTAAGCATGTTAATTAACAGTTCTAAGGAAGGATTCTTCCCTACACTCAAACCTCTCTCTATGCAGAGATTCCTTGCTCCTTTCCAGCTAAGGTGATCATATGCAAGTTTGGACAGATCAACATTTTGGCCTGTGCCAGACATTTTTAGAGAGAGTTAAAGTGATAGTTAAAAGATAAAAAGTTTGTCAGAGCTTTTAGAAAGACCGAGAAAAAAACTTTTAAAACTTTTTAGAACTTTTTAGAAAGTTAGCAGTACTTTTCAGCACTTAGAAAAGAGTGAAAAGAGGAAATGCAAAACTTTTTGGCTATGTGTATATACACTGACCTTGTTTTGTATATTTTTCTCTTATGAAAAGTACAATGACAAGAGTGGTAAGTAGTCTCAAAGCACTTATCCCACCGCTGCACAACCAATGTAGGAGGCTGGACTGGCTTGTAGTGAGTACCAAGGGGTACTTGCACCTTGCACCAGGCCCAGTTATCCCTTATTAGTGTATAGGGTGTCTAGCAGCTTAGGCTGATAGATAATGGTAGCTTAGCAGAGCAGCTTAGGCTGAACTAGGAGACGTGTGAAGCTACTACAGTACCACTTAGTGTCATATGCACAATATCATAAGAAAACACAATACACAGTTATACTAAAAATAAAGGTACTTTATTTTTATGACATTATGCCAAAGTATCTTACAGTGTACCCTCAGTGAGAGGATAGGAAATATACACAAGATATATATACACAATAGCAAAAATATGCAGTATAGTCTTAGAAAACAGTGCAAACAATGTATAGTTACAATAGGATGCAATGGGGAAACATAGGGATAGGGGCAACACAAACCATATACTCCAAAAGTGGAATGCGAACCACGAATGGACCCCAAACCTATGTGACCTTGTAGAGGGTCGCTGGGACTATTAGAAAATAGTGAGAGTTAGAAAAATAACCCTCCCCAAGACCCTGAAAAGTGAGTGCAAAGTGCACTAAAGTTCCCCTAAGGACAAAGAAGTCGTGTTAGAGGAATAATGCAGGAAAGACACAAACCAACAATGCAACAACTGTGGATTTCCAATCTAGGGTACCTGTGGAACAAGGGGACCAAGTCCAAAAGTCACAAGCAAGTCGGAGATGGGCAGATGCCCAGGAAATGCCAGCTGCGGGTGCAAAGAAGCTTCTACTGGACAGAAGAAGCTGAGGTTTCTGCAGGAACAAAAAGGGCTAGAGACTTCCCCTTTGGTGGACGGATCCCTCTCGCCGTGGAGAGTCGTGCAGAAGTGTTTTCCCGCCGAAAGAACGCCAACAAGCCTTGCTAGCTGCAAATCGCGTGGTTAGCGTTTTTGGACGCTGCTGTGGCCCTGGAGGGACCAGGAGGTCGCAAATTGGACCAGCAGAGAGAGGGGACGTCGAGCAAGACAAGGAGCCCTCTATGAAGCAGGTAGCACCTGGAGAAGTGCCAGAAACAGGCACTACGAGGATGCGTGAAACAGTGCTCACCGAAGTTGCACAAAGGAGTCCCACGTCGCCGGAGACCAACTTAGAAAGTCGTGCAATGCAGGTTAGAGTGCCGTGGACCCAGGCTTGGCTGTGCACAAAGGATTTCCGCCGGAAGTGCACAGGGGCCGGAGTAGCTGCAAAAGTCGCGGTTCCCAGCAATGCAGCCCAGCGAGGTGAGGCAAGGACTTACCTCCACCAAACTTGGACTGAAGAGTCACTGGACTGTGGGGGTCACTTGGACAGAGTCCCTGGATTCGAGGGACCTCGCTCGTCGTGCTGAGAGGAGACCCAAGGGACCGGTAATGCAGCTTTTTGGTGCCTGCGGTTGCAGGGGGAAGATTCCGTCGACCCACGGGAGATTTCTTCGGAGCTTCTGGTGCAGAGAGGAGGCAGACTACCCCCACAGCATGCACAAGCAGGAAAACAGTTGAGAAGGCGGCAGGATCAGCGTTACAGAGTTGCAGTAGTCGTCTTTGCTACTATGTTGCAGGTTTGCAGGCTTCCAGCGCGGTCAGCAGTCGATTCCTTGGCAGAAGGTGAAGAGAGAGATGCAGAGGAACTCGGATGAGCTCTTGCATTCGTTATCTAAAGTTTCCCCAGAGACAGAGACCCTAAATAGCCAGAAAAGAGGGTTTGGCTACCTAGGAGAGAGGATAGGCTACTAACACCTGAAGGAGCCTATCAGAAGGAGTCTCTGACGTCACCTGGTGGCACTGGCCACTCAGAGCAGTCCAGTGTGCCAGCAGCACCTCTGTTTCCAAGATGGCAGAGGTCTGGAGCACACTGGAGGAGCTCTGGACACCTCCCAGGGGAGGTGCAGGTCAGGGGAGTGGTCACTCCCCTTTCCTTTGTCCAGTTTCGCGCCAGAGCAGGGCTAAGGGGTCCCCTGAACCGGTGTAGACTGGCTTATGCAGAATTGGGCACCTCTGTGCCCAACAAAGCATTTCCAGAGGCTGGGGGAGGCTACTCCTCCCCTGCCTTCACACCATTTTCCAAAGGGAGAGGGTGTCACCCCCTCTCTCAGAGGAAGTTCTTTGTTCTGCCATCCTGGGCCAGGCCTGGCTGGACCCCAGGAGGGCAGATGCCTGTCTGAGGGGTTGGCAGCAGCAGCAGCTGCAGTGAAACCCCAGGAAGGGCAGTTTGGCAGTACCAGGGTCTGTGCTACAGACCACTGGGATCATGGGATTGTGCCACCTATGCCAGGATGGCATAGAGGGGGCAATTCCATGATCATAGACATGTTACATGGCCATATTCGGAGTTACCATTGTGAAGCTACATATAGGTAGTGACCTATATGTAGTGCACGCGTGTAATGGTGTCCCCGCACTCACAAAGTTCAGGGAATTGGCTCTGAACAATGTGGGGGCACCTTGGCTAGTGCCAGGGTGCCCTCACACTAAGTAACTTTGCACCTAACCTTTACCAGGTAAAGGTTAGACATATAGGTGACTTATAAGTTACTTAAGTGCAGTGTAAAATGGCTGTGAAATAACATGGACGTTATTTCACTCAGGCTGCAGTGGCAGGCCTGTGTAAGAATTGTCAGAGCTCCCTATGGGTGGCAAAAGAAATGCTGCAGCCCATAGGGATCTCCTGGAACCCCAATACCCTGAGTACCTCAGTACCATATACTAGGGAATTATCAGGGTGTTCCAGTAAGCCAATGTAAATTGGTAAAAATGGTCACTAGCCTGTTAGTGACAATTTGGAAAGAAATGAGAGAGCATAACCACTGAGGTTCTGATTAGCAGAGCCTCAGTGAGACAGTTAGTCACTACACAGGTAACACATTCAGGCACACTTATGAGCACTGGGGCCCTGGGTTACCAGGGTCCCAGTGACACATACAACTAAAACAACATATATACAGTGAAAAATGGGGGTAACATGCCAGGCAAGATGGTACTTTCCTACAGGTAGCACTGGTGATGGTGGTGAAAGTGCTGTTGTTGCTGATGGTCTTCTGGTTGAGGATGGTCCTGGTGGTGGTATCAGTGGTGATGGTAATGCTGCGGTTGGTCTTAATGGTGGTGGTGGTAATGGTTGTGGTAACATGTATGGGTGCGTAATTGTTGGATGGGAGAGGACGTATTTTCTCAGGTAGGAGAACTCACTTGCTCTGTTTTCGGCCATGGGCCTTCCATTTACCTGAGGCCAGATATTGGTTCAAAGACCCAGCATCTTCTCCATTTCTCACAGACATTCAAAAGGCCACTGAATTCAAAGCACTGGTCTTAAGAACCACTCAGTGCGAGTGAGAAGAATTCCAAAGTATGGTGGTTGCGGAAGGAGGACACCGCTACATAACTCCTCCTAAAAGTAGAATCCTGCCCTCGGCATCTGTGCAGGAGACGGGGTTTGACAATTTCTCCTGTTTGGAGATAATAATACATTATGTATATGTGAGTGTCAAACTTGCATAAAACCGGGCAAGATGGAGGACCATCTCCCCAAACTGTGAGGCTGCACATGAAGCTGCTTGTGCTGTTTCTGCTTCTTTGCCTCAGAAGGGAAAACCTGTCTCCCAAAAGCAATAAAGAACCAACAAATAAAGTCACAAACACATTTGAAAATGACAAAAACAATATATCGAGGCTTACTGACCATGTGATTTTAGCATCTCTAAATAATCTAGCAAATGTGTCTATCCAGAGCTCAGGGAAAGGAGCCGTGTAAATAGTGATCAGTAGTAATCAGTGGCGGGGGGGAGGGGGGGCGACAGCATAATTGCAAATGCAAGCCTGTGATGACGAACGAGGCTCAGTAAAAGGATAATGTGTTTATTAAGGGCTGCTTTTTCATCAAAGCTTTCACAAGAGTCTGTCCAATTGCTGTAGGCAGGATGTACATTATTAAAGGTGGGATTGGTAAACAAACATAACACCCCTTCAAATTAAGTCCAAAACAATCATAATCCGCAATCACAACAGAAGGCTTAGAAGAACAGAACAACACTTCTGTTAACTTAAAATCGTACCTGCAGTTTATCTTTCTATTGCAGGGCAGGGATGCAGCTCTCACCACTGTCTAAACTAAAGGAGTGGAGCACATCAACTGACAACAACAAACTCTTGCTGCTCAGGCCAAGCTACCAAAGGTGAGCCAAGGCTGCACTCATTGAATTGGTTTACCTTCCTTACTGAGCAGTGGGCTTAGTTCCAGCTCTCGGGAAGACTGTGGCCACTTTCCCTACAGCCTACCAGGCCATTTCCCACAAAGTCTGAATACATTTTACCAAAGGACTCATTTTCGTGGTACTCTGAGGTTACTCCAAATAGGTATCTTAGTTTGTGTTGTTAACTTAGTTTAATGCTTAAACCTCACTCTTAAAATGCTTAACACTTTGCACAAATCAAGGCCATATTCTCGTTCTGCAACTCTTCTTAGAAACAGAAAATTCATGTTAATTCCCTGAACAGTTCTTCCATTGAATCTCCCATCTATCATAAGGATGAGCCGCAGAGGAGCCTGTGAGGGGCAGAAAGAATAGACCTCTGCCCTAAGATGCGCAGGCGACGTGTCTTGCAAATTGTAGTTAAATTGTCTGCTACATCTGCCCACAGATGCCAGTCAGTACCTAGGCTACCAATGAGTGTCATATCAGTCCACACAGACATGCAATTTTCCACCCATTTTCATGTGGCCACCAGCAGACCAAGCCATATGGTAGCCTCAAGGGGTTCCATTTTTCTGTTGCACATACGTTTTCCTGATAGTTTTCTATATAGTGAGTGTAACACAAGAATTCACACATACGAATGCCAGTGCTTCACTTACTCTTGGAGTTTGGGTACTACTCAAAGAAAGATTTTAACATTAATTCCTCTTGGTTCCGAATGACGTGGATTCCAGATACGTCAAGTAAAGCCCTCTTCTGCTACGGTGAACAGATCCTGTAGTGTTTCATCAGGCTCTAACAAGAGGTATAACAATGATTTCCCCCAGTTGATATTGCATCCAGGGTATGTCCCAAAACATTTCAACATCTGGAGTAAGCGTTGTACTGTTTCTCCTGGGTTTGCCGCATAAAGCGAGATATGTTCCTTCCAAGTCGTGGCCAGGGCAAGCCCTGAACCAATGCATTCTTCCATGTTCAACATGCTGATGGCTCCAAGGCCAAGACAAATAACTGACGAGAGAGGGCCCCCCTGCCCTCGTCCCTCTCTCAGGGGGAAATGCTCTTGGCAGCATTCCATTGACCTTCACTGTCGCCAGGGGGCATTACAGTATTCATAATTTTGCCAGATGTTTGGGTCCAAAACCCCATCCATTTAGAAAACCTCGAACATATATGGCCAATCTAGGGTGTCAAATGCTTTGGTGGCATCAGGGGAAATCTCTGCTGATTCAGGCGGATGCCTCTATCTGGCATAAACCCCAATTGATCCGGGTGTACCAATGATTGTATCAGTGTACGCCGCTGCGTGGCCAGTATCTTGGCTAACATTTTTACCTTCACACTAAGCAGTGACATTGGCCTGTAAGCATCCCAGTCATCACTCAGTTTCTCCTGCTTATGGATTACCACTACTGAGGGCAAGCGAAGGTCGCATGGTAGGATCCCGTCTTTTTTAGCTCCCTTAGGCTTACCTTACTAAGATTCACATATATGTACCTTGATGATGAATATGATCAATGTACATTGATGTGAAGTGAGGAATAGTAAATCTATACTTACATATGCTGTTACCTTCACAATATTTTTGTTCTCAATATATAGGACTTGATATTTTAGCCCCCCACCCAGTCTCACGCACCAGCTCCAGGTGAAGAGATTGTGTCCTCTGCATGGTCCCCCAAACCTTCACCCTTCCTCAGCACCACTAACCGTGGCCTCATTCTCAGTCACTCGTACTTAGTTTCACTCACTCATTTATTTACACTCGCTCACATTCACCTCTATTGATACTTCTCACTCACTTGCACCCGCATGTACTTTCTCTCAATCTCATTAATGCTCACTTGTACTCTCGCTCATTCTCACTTATTCTTACTCATTCTCACTCCAAGTTACATTCACTCACTCATTCTCACTCACACTCATTTTCACTCACATTCTCTAACTCTTCTTCACACTCAGCCTCACCTCACTCTCACTCACTTTCATTCACTCTTACTCTACTCACTCATTCTCACTTAGACTCACACATACTGACATTCAGTCTCATTCATTCTCACTTACTACCCATCACTCTAACAAAAATGGGGTAATGAAACTTGAGGGACCCCCTGCAAAGTAACTAGAGGGCCCGCCCTCCCACTTGGACCCAATCAGAGGCCTGCCACCCGTGCACTGTGTACTGTGCTAAGGGGGCCCCTTGGAGCTCAGGATTCCCCCGCACTGCAGGGACAGCAGGGTCCTTAGTTATGCCACTGTCTCACAGTCACAAAGGCTTACTCATGCACAAGCTCTCACACACAAACACACTCGCCTACAATCACACAACAGACATTTAATAGCATGTTTTCACTTATCTCTGCTGCCTTTGAAAGTACCATTCAAATTCCTGATTCTCCATTTCTTATTACAGTAATAGCGAATATTACGCATTGTTCAATATTAGTGTAATATAAAAAGGTCAGAAAACAAGGAGGGTGATCTTGGCACAGATTATGCCATCTCTAGAACAAGGGGTCACAAAAGTAGTGTGAGGGGTTGTGAAGGGCAAGTCAGGGTTTTCAGGTGCCACCACTAAATGACATCCATGCTATGCATTTTTAAAGTGTGCACAAGATAATGAGTTTAGAAATAGTGGTAATTTATGCAACTCTGGATTTGGGGTTACCCATAATATCATACGATTCAGATGCCATTTTGCAAAATGTGTTCTTTCTTGCACACTGGCTTACATTTTGAAGCCAGAAATGGAGAGTAACGTAATAGATTAAATGAAACCTTTTACGACTCTGTGTTTCCACACTTCCCTGATGCACAACCATACCCTATTTGTGATGATAGGCCTGTCACCCATGATTGGAAAGGTCCCAAAATGCAACAAGAAAACATGAAGATTTTGCTTGTTCTAGATATGTGGGTAGCTGTGGAATTTGGGCCCAGGCTCACCTGCCAGTCTGGGCCCAGCTGCCAGTCATTGAGACCTACTAAACCCAGACATTTCTGAAAAGGAGACACTCAGGTGAGTCCAGGGTGGTCTGACTTGTGTGTATCCCATCATGTTCTCTTATCCAGAATTTGCTGCAACTGTCAATCTTTGGTTACAATCACAAATTGTCCAAACACTCCTGTGAAAGAAAACTCAAAAATATGCAGGAATTGCTGACATTCCAATCACCAATGATCCCCACATTTCTCCTGATAGAAATCCTACCACACTTGAGTGGGTGGGCCTTTTCCCTGTGACAGGATAGCTCCCAAAATGCAACATGGAAACATCAGAAATTCACTCATGTGGGTAGCTGAAATATTTAGTCTCAGGCTTGGCTTGCCTGAACCAGTGCTAGGATCCACACATGCCACATGAATCCTATATTCCCTCATTCTTTAGGTTTCAGAAACGCCCAGGGTTGGTAGGGTTCCTTGGTCTATGACTTACTGAGAGCCTGGGTAGTGCAATCAGTCACTATGGCAATTGAAAATAAATTTGGATTTCTTTGGGCACAGTTATGACATTTAGCGGGGTGAATCACCCATTCCGCATGTCCTTGGGGCAGAAATACTGTCTGGTGCTCAGGTGAGGCTGATGCCAAAATGGCCCACTGCCCCATTCCCTTACTTTTTCCACTTTTTTCCAGGGTAGGCATATTACAGTGAATAATTACCAATCTATCCTGTCCAGGAGGGGCCAGAAAGGCCCACTGGTACATTAGGGAAAAATGTATAAACAGAATTGGGCATGTGATTTGCCCAGCCTAGCACTGTACTGCAGCGCCCACCCCCGGACAGCAGACAGTCTTTCTGCCTACCAATATGTCAAAAGTATACGCAAAAGAATCCAAATTTCCTTTCTTCTTGCCATGGTGAGACATGCGATAGTCTAGCAATTTGGATTTGCACACCGTCTTTCCCCGTGAGAAGAACCAGGCCATGCCAGCCATCCCTAAAGCACCAACAGTCTTTTTGCCCCACCTGTCCACAGGCAGCTCTTTCATTTCATTCTAGGGGAGAGGTCATGAACTGAAAACAAACTTTACTGATGACAAGGTTATGAAACGTTAGCACCTTCATTGATTATTGACAAGAGTGATAAAGACTGGTGAATGTTCTTAGTAGAACCCAGTATGTAAATGCAATCTAAAGGTTTATAGCTTTGAAGAAATTGGAGCTAAAATCTGGAACCAGCAAAACAGCTCATCAACTGTATAGAAGTACTCTTTATACAATGCACACTGAATGGGTGATTATATTATCACAAATGAAGCAATCAAATGGCTCAGACAGTCATAGTTAAATTTGTTTTTAAAGGCTTTTTGTGTTTTTCCTGGGAATCCTATCTCAATATGTATTGAAAGATTTTTTTTTTAGTTTGATTAATTGTATTGATTGTGATAGTGTTTTGATATAAAAAGCAAAATATATTTTACATTTAATAACTTTTCAGTATGGGTTATGCTATGTTAGGAGTATTCGTAGAGTGCGCTATCACCCATGTGGGTATCCTGGCAGAAAACAATTATGGGTTGATTGCTTGAATTAATTCCAGCCACGGGTAATTACTCTGGGATGCAATACAGCCTATCATTTTTGTTGACAATGTTACCATTAACAGGAACATCAGACCAGTTTCAGCCTACTAAGGCCTCAGCAGTTTGGTGCAGATTTGGACCAACTGCACAGTCAGCACGATAACCTTGTTTGGGCCTACCCATCACACTTATGGAGTCACACTGAGGAAAATAAAAAAGTGAAGAGTGGATAGCTTGCAAGCATCTTAGCCATTAGTAATTATTTTGGGTCACAATCAAGTCCATCTTTTTTCCCCACTATACCACTTCAGAGAGGAACCAGTCATATGCAAATCAACCTTGGTCTGGACCTAAAAGGAACAGTCCAGACCTGCCAGTTCAAGTCCCCACTAAACTGAAACACAATCAACCCCAGACTGGTTTCAGCTTATTTTGGCCTCAAAGTACCTTAAATCCTGATTGTGGAGCATTGCGTTGGTTCCGAAATCACACAGCAGAGGTGATGCATCAGTTCTTCTCCACGCACTGGCAGCGATGCGTTGGTTCCGAGAAGTGGAAAGGCTATGGTGCAAGTTCCTGCTGCGTTAACGTTGAGGACCCAGGCACCTGTGTCGAGGATGCTTTGTGCAGTAGAGACAATACATTGGTTTTGATGAGTGCAGAGGCTGAGATGCAGTGTTTCAGTGCCATTGAAGCTGACGTCAATGGGGCTACGAGGACCTTGTGCCTGGAAAAGCATCTCAGAGGTGGTCCCAAAGGAAATGCGACAATCCCAAAATGTGAGGTGTGGCGGCGATGCGAGTTTGGTTGCGTTGGTTCCGACCCACACAGTACAGTTGAAGTGCCAGTTCTGTTCCTCGCAACAGTGGCAGTGTGCCGATTCTGCTCCCACAGCAGAGGTGTTTGTTCTGCAGAAACAAATGATTTTGGCCCACCTCCAAGGGTCCAGGACTGGGGTGACACTACTTGGCAGGGCAGATTTACAGATGACAGAATTCCAGGTGCAGAAGCAGGGTGGTTGGAAGTCTTTTATGTCCCTGAGGCTTCCGATCAGGAGGCCAGCCAGCTAGCCTTTGGAGTCACCCAGGGTTCTGGGTTGGAGAGATGCAGATCTAGTCCTTCTCATTCTAAGCCAAGAGGGCAGAAGGCACAGTAAAGCAGAGGTCCAGCAAAACAGCAGTCCAGCAGAGTGGCATGCCTGCAGCACCTCAGCAGTCCTTCTTTCTGGCAGAGTAGCCACAGGTCCAGAAGTGCCCTGAAGCAGTGGTGTCAGAGGTCCAGTACTTATACCCAGTTGAGCTTTTGATAAGAGGGAGACTTCAAAGATATGCCTTTGAAGTACACAAACTCTCTTCTTCTCTTCCTGCCCTGGCTGCAGACTCATTACATAGGGTTATTCAGCCTTTTGCTGACCGGACCGGACATAGCCGGTCAACTGGACATAGCCTTTTCAGGTGTAAGTGAGGCTGTGCCCTGCTCCTCCCTCCTGTCCTGGCCTATTAGGTCACACCTAAGCTCCCATTGTGTGTGGCTGTCTAGGGGGACTTCACAAAGCCCAGATGTCACAACACTCCAGACATGTGATCAGACAGTAGGCACCAAATGGCTAAAGTAAGAACATACCAACTTTCTGAAAGCTGCACTTGTGTAATAAGGTAATTTAAATGTTATCCAATTGGAGACAAAGGCCTTGCCATAGTGAATAACAAATGTAGGAGTTTTTTCACTACTAGGACATGTAAAACATAAAAGTACATGTCCAACCTTTTATAAATACACTGTACCCTGCCCTTGGGGCTGTCTAGGGCCTACCTTAGGGGTGATATATGTATTAAAAAGGAAGGTTTGTGCCTGGCAGAAGGTTGACCTTGCCAGGTCAACATGGCAGTTTAAAACTGCACACACAGGCTCTGCAGTGGCAAGCCTGTGGCATGCTTAGAGGAATACTGAAGTGGGTGGCACAATCAGTGCTGCAGGCCCACTACTAGCATTTAATTTACAGGCTCTGGGCACATGTAGTGCACTCTACGAGGGACTTATAAGTAAATAAATTAAATATGCCAACTGGGGATAAGCCAATGTTACCTTATTTTAGAGGAAGAGCACCAGCACGTTAGCACTGGTTAGCAGTGGTAAAGTGTCCGCAGAATCCTAAGGCCAGCAAAAATGAAGTCCGCCATAAACAGGGGTCTGAAGGCAAAAGGTTAGGGGAACCCACACCAAAGATGCTAGGTCTAACACTATTAGTATATGAAAGCTTGAACATCTCAATACCTTAATGATGCTGCTAACTTGTGTGTTCAAATGATGTGCATGTGAAAATGGATTGTTAGTTGGGGTGGTTAGTATTCCACCCAAGCAATATTGGCACTGTTTTTGTTAGGTCCAGTAAAGGTTTCAATAAATGAAACCTGAGATCAACTTCTGGTAGCTATAGCACAGAGGAGATAGGCTTAATTAAGAAAATGTGTAAATCATTTGGAAGTACAAAAACAGTTAAAAAGTCAAAGTAAAAAATACAATACAATAAAAAATCCCACTCTAATGTATAAAGATGTATTAAAGCAGGGGTTATGGCCCAAACACTACCAAAACAACAAAAACCTCAATAAGGGGAACTGTAGATATGATTTTTTAAATTTTTAAATGAAAATAGCACCAAAAAGCGCAGAGTCAACTATGGACAATGGGTCGTGCTAGGCCAGGTCAAAGTAAAAAGTTAAGGGTGACTACGATGGATCGCTGGTCAGATATAGGGACCCGGTTAATCTTCGTGGTAAGTTCACCTTCTGACTCAGAAACTTTTATGGAGAAAAGTGGTTGTCAAAGTGTCATCAGCGGGGAAAACTGCAAGTTGAATTTGAAGTATGGCTCGACAACAGCAGGTTGCTGAAGAGTGCGGTCCCTATGCGGTCCTCACCAGGGTATCTATGGATTACAGAGAAAAGCAGAAGAGTCTCCTTGAAGTTTAGGTCTACTGAGGTCATTATATATCAACATTGGCATCCTTGAATATTCAACAATATAATATTTGCACTGCAGCTATTATCCTGCATGGCAATCCAAACTCTTCTTTTATACATGATTTGGACAAATGATACTTTGGCCATCATTGACCTAATGGTATCTAAGGTACTATGTCAAACTGACTCTGTATATTAGACCTACCATTAATCTATCTGTTATGGCGTTTCCATGCTCTTGGTGCTAAATGTGAACCATTATGAACTGCCATCTTGTTCTATTACTCTATGCAAAAAAGTGATGTATAGGATGCTTGAATTAATACCAGCCACAGGCAATTACTTGGGGCTGCATCTTGTTCCATTAAAAGCGCTGTGTATTTGAAGCCCTGATGTGTGAAATCTGCCCACTAGTACTCTCTTCAATATGGACTGGTTCATGCTTTACACAACTTAAATAAGTAGTTATAGCACCTTGTGTAAGACAAAGCAATAAACATGGATCCATCTAAAGTGCAGGCCCAGAGAGGAAAGACTTGGGGTTCTGTACCTACTACAGCTCAGTTTACTGAACCAATATGCTAATACTCACCTGAACTAGAGACCATCAGAGAAGGTAAACACTCGTCTGCCTGAACAGCTTCATTACAACATCTGAGAGCTCTTTAGAACCAGGTGGGCCCTAATGTGATTATGCATTAGGAACATTGACTGATACATTGTCTACTGTTGACTTTGGAAACACATCAAAGCCTAACTTAACCATGTAGAGCCAGCTTTGAGAGCCAAATATGTAGATCCAGGCTTTGAGAGGCCAAACCCTACTCCCTTCATGAAGAAGTCAGCTTTAGGAGGCTAAACCCTACTTGCTTCATGCAGAAGCCAACTTTAGGAGACTATGTGCTGCTCTGTGCCAAGGGAGACCTGGCCTGCCAGAGTATCTTCGGAGGGAGGGAAAGTATCTGATCCACAAGCTCCCACCCCTCACCTTGAATGATGACCCAGAAATTCCATGACTATAACTAGAGAGCCACACTCTTATGCTAACCTAACCGTATTGGGTGCAACTGTCCACTGCAGAGGTGAAGGCGCTCTGCAAAGCAGTGGACATGCAGCCTGTACACGCAGTGACCGAACACCAGAGAGCAGTAGACATCCTGGTAACCAGTCCACGTGCCCATCAAAGGACCGTCAAAGGAAGCGGAATTTAGCGACTTTTCCCCAACCACAAAACAATTATTGTGCCACATAGTGGAAGCATCCCAGAAAGTCAGTCCATTTTCAATGCAAGGAAGATGGGCAACTAATGCGCACAGCCAGAGACCTGTATCATCGTCTAAGACCGAGACAGCCTGATCATATAAAAACCCTGCACATTAAATTGTAATTTGGAAAGGTGGGAATAATGAAATGTGTTTGTCATGGAAACTGCTGCATTTCCTTGACCGAGCTCATAAATGCAACCAGTGTGCCCATTAGACCCGATCTTCAATATTTGTCTCATTGAATCCTGCTTCTCTTTCAATTTCTGACAGCTAAATTTGTTTCTATAATACTAATATCTCACTGAGTGTAAACTGGTTATTAAATTTGAATGCAAGCTACCACAGTTCATCTTATTTCATTGAAAATGCCATTTATGCCTTTTATTTCTATTTATCTGTGCATGTTGCGCAGTTATCCACATGGTGACAGGTATCTTTCTCATCTCCCTTCTTTAATACCGTGAAACATTTTGGGAATCCACTGTGACACTGTCAAAATGTTCTGAGTTGTACATCGCTGTGAAGCCCATTCTGGGTGGAGTTTCCCCTATAGAAGACAACACATAAATAAATACATTCATGCTGTCTTTACACACTGTTCTCAAAGCAGTACTTATTTAAATGGAGAATTTTAAAAATCTTACCTGAAATATTCAGCATCTCTTTTTTTAAATCTGGCATATTGAATCTTCAAGTGCTTACTAATGAGATCTGTGGTTAATACCCCTGCAGTACATAAGGATATTGCGAGTCATCAAGGAGTTCCATTACCATGTAGAGGAACAAGGCCAAAAGTGGAGTTCCTTTACAAGGTTATGGAACTCCGAGGTGATTTGCAATAACCTCATCATGTACAGCAGGGGGTAGTTTATTCCTTATAATACATGGTTGCATCATCACACAAACCACATAAATGCTTGGTGCACATCTCTTTCATATGAAAGAGATATCATGTTTGCAAACATGAAGTCTAAAAATAGAATCTCTAGTGCAAAATTAAACACATCAAAAGAAGCTATTAGACATTTGTTGCAAAAAGATAATAGAGTCAGTTCAATACAAGTCAGTTCATTTTTTTTTAAAGGCGTAGTAGCACAGAATGTGTAGAAACATTCAGAAAGATTCTAACTTTTCAATAAATACCTTAGCAACGCAAAATATGAACATATTGCCATAAATATATAATATTTGCTTGTCAGTGTACTGCTAGAAAAACAGAGCAGAAGAAAGAAAATTACCTAGAGGTTCTGAGGGACATTAACGCCGGCTTGTTCCCTACTGCCGAGTACAAGAATATACACATTTTGCATTCTGTGAGAAAGAAGAATCTCTGCTTTCATGAGAAAACAAAATCATTATTTGTTGGAGAATGATATGTTTAATAGGATCTGCTAACTCTGTTGCCTAATTTGTGTTTTAGCGAATATTTGCTCAATCGATTAGTCAATCAGGTGGCTGCTAGCTGGTTTGGCATACTTAGATGTTTGAGGAAAATAATTTGGCTCTAACCTTGCCCTACCGAAAGGATGACTGAGCAGGCTTTAATCATTTTCAGACTTAATTATGGCAATATTCTTTATCTGTATGCCACCAAATCCTCTGAACAGACTCCAGATTATCCAAAATATGTTTTGGTTTCTTCTCACCTAAGGAATCTTCATTTGCTCCTCAATGTTAAATGCATCCGGCTCAAGGTGTTGTCCTATATGCACCAAGCTATGACTCATTCTGGACATACATACATGAGGTCTGGGCAGCCATGCACTTTACAAGTCACAATAGAATGGAATCGAATCATACCATATATGGAGTTGTCCTTCATTGTCGCAATAAAAATTCCAGTGGCCCTTGGAACCCATCATATATGACATAGCACTAAGGTATTTGTAAAAGATCCAAGGTATAGATACTTTGTGAAAAATATTTGGGACCATTTTGCCTTAATAAATGCAACAATACTTGAAGACAAGGAAAAGTCTGCTGGTGTTGAACTCAAAGCAAAGGGTGCAAACTGGTTTATGTTAATGAGTTTAAACATGAAGTAAATATAGCAAGTGTAGACACCACATAGGGCATGCACTAATAAGCAGCATATTACATATATAGATGCTAAATTTAGCCAGGGCCATGTCATTATTTGGCAATGCAGAACCAAACTGACAGGAAGCATTGCCTAAATTATGGGACAACCAAAGACACAGTAGGTGGCATATTATGCGGTTCAAGGGAAACTTTTTTTTTAAATAATCAGAAAGAACAGTGTCAGTGAAATAAATGCTACTTTATGATTCGTGTCTGTGCATGAACTGGAAAAAATGTGTCCATGATGAGCAATAATTCATCCCTTCCACCCACTTTTTTTTCTCTGACTGCTGTAGATAGAACCTCTGCCTCCAGTCCATCGACTGGGGATGTTGATGCTATGTTGGCAAATGTGTCCCCTATTTAAATGCCTAAACACATCAAATGACAACTGAAAGGTGCCTACTTAACTTGTGAGCAGTGTGAGGCACTGTGCTGCAAACTGTAAACAGCATGTTTAATTACGTTTGAGCCTTTTGAACTAGAAACAGATTTTGTTTAAAATCTGCAAATTATGCATCAGATGATGGATTATGTGTCAAATGCAGAAATGTATATTTACACATCAAATGCCGGAGGCCCGGGAATGCATAATTCCAGGGATCTGAATATAACATTTCAGCGTGATAGTTGTCTTCTGGCACAAAAAGGATTTGCAAGAAGCCACAGTGGTTTCTGAAGACGGTGAAATACAGAGAATGCCTTTTATTAAAAAAAAACATTGTATGAATGTATGAAAAATATAATCCATCATACAGACAATCTGTATGATTGAGGCCTACACAGTGCAATATACACTGCAATCCGTAAGCACTTGCTTTAGAGCTTGGCAGATATGGACAGGCCACCAAAAGTCATGTGTTTACCTGTCTGCCGCCACGGAGGGGTGGTGGGTTGATGGATGAAAGTCTGTCAACCGTCTACTACCTCAGTCGCATTTTCCTATCTCCGTGGACAGTTATTCCCTAAACAAGACAGAGTGATGAAAAGCCACTACTCCATCTGTTGCATTTAGAGAACAATTGATGCAGATTGTAACATGGTGGTTCATCCTTCAGACCTGTGTCGAAGGAGAAAGAACATTATAGCCAAATCCTGCCCACAACAACCACAAAGCCTACCCTTGTTCCATCCTCAAAAGGCTATTGAGGATGCTACTGAGGCTAGCACACACCAGCTACCTCAGAAGTCCAGCGACTGTCTCCAGCCCTTACACCATATGCACCTGAGATACACCTTCACTCTATCCTCCCCTTTAGGGACCTAATTTGGAGGGAAGGCGTGGAGACATGGGTGGAAGAGGGGGTGGACTCACTTGGGTCCCTGTATCAGAATTCTGCCCTCATTCCATTTTCATTTGTATAGATGTTATGTGTACACTAGTAGGCCTGGGCATAACACTGACATTGAGCCAGATACGCGTCCTCTAGTGCGCGCACTCCACTTCATGGGAATTGGGCATAGATTGTTCATATGATTCACACGAGCCCTACCTTACACCCCTCAAGAACCACTGCAATCCATCCAACAAGCATGGGAACGTGACATTTGTTGTGCTCAGCACAGAGGGAATAGAATAGAGCCCTAGTGCGCCCGTGTAAAATCTCTTGCAATGCAAAATTTCAGTATATCCAGCACAATATATTGCACAGGGCATACCTCACACCGGCACGTTTACGAAAGATGTATGGTACCACCACAAACTGCCCCCGATGTGGCCATCATAACGAGGATAATGATGCATATGTTTTGGAGTTGCCGGTAGCCATGACGTTACATCAGAAAATCACTGACAAATATCTCAGGGCGGGAGGGATTGTGCTCCATGGAAATTGGCATTCTGGGAATATTCAAGCGCAAGAAATCTGGGAGTGCTACCTACTGTTTTCTAGACTTGGCATTACTGATGGTTCGCAGGACCATTACCAGGTCTTATCCAGTGGCGCACAGCTACACTCAAATGGGATAGGGCTGAATCGGTGGCTCTCCGGCGAGAAGAAATAAGGCCTTCCTAGAGTTCCTATAGCACTGGAGTGGGACGCTCTCTTAAATCAACTGCAAGCGCTCTTGGACGATGCCTAACCCTTGGCGAACACTTAACAGCACCTGTGCTTCCCTACATCCAAGACCGCAACTCTAATCTGCACCTTCCCCTTCTTTTTTCCTCACTACCAGCATATCTGCCTTTAAAAGAGTATATTTTGGTAATTGTATAGTGCATGCCTATTGTCCCATTTCTACCCTGAACTGTGAGTGGGAGTGTGCCCCAGAACAACAGTTGTGGTCAAAGGGAGGAGATGTCTCTTGTGAGGTTGCCATCTGTTTTGTCCTGCACATTGTGGTATATGCGGTTGCCAAGATACCTAAGTGAGTGCGGCTCCCATCCTATAGATTTATGGTTCACCATCAAAAGGTGTGGTGGGCAGTGTGGACTGCGGGGGAACAGGCAAGATTTAGGCCAGTTTACTCCTTAATCCCGAGGCAGCTCAGAATTCCTCTAGGGCCAACCCTATCTCCCAGATTCTCTGTCAGATGTCACGGATGTATATGAGCACATCATCTGCATAACGAAAGACAATATCCATTTCAACCCCTGGGCAATGCCCCATGCTGTCCATCACGTCACAATAGTTAAGCAAGTGGCTCCATTGCCAGCACAAACAGGAGTAGAGCCAAGCGTCACCCCTGGAAAGTTCCCCTGCTAATCGTGATCGAGTCCAAGATGCATTGTCCTATCTTAACTCGGGCCATAGGGTTTTAAAAGAGTCATATGAGGCATGAGAGGTGACCAGTGATGCCCATCTGGAGGAGCGTGGCAAAAATTAACTTCCAGTCCAGCATATAAAATGCTTTCTCTAGGTCAAAGATTAGACAAGCTGCATATGGCCAATGGGTCGAAGCACATTCCATCACTGAGGAGTCTAGCGGTCGAGCGCTTGGGGAGGAAGCCATTTTGGTTCCCATGTACCAGTTGTGGTCGGTGTTCAAGGAGTCGCCCTGCAATGTCTTTGCCGAGTACTTTATCATCAGTTCCTAACATGGTGATAAGAAGTCACCTTGAGAGGGTACCTACCTGACTTCAGTAGTGAGACAATCAGAGATTCTTGGACCGCCGGAGGTAGACAGCCCTGGGTGTAATGATATGTGAGTTTTGACCACTGACTCCACATTGCACTTAGCCTAGCACTACACTGTCACAGTAATGACCACCAACTTCATTTTGTCTATTGACTTTATTTTAGCATTAGTTACTGCCACGTTAAAACCTGCAAGTTTTCCACATTGTACAATGTACACATGTTTCTATTCTTTGTGTTTTTTCCAACTTGGGGCATAGGCTGAGGAAAATGTACTCAGACGGCAGGGAACGGACTTGTTTTGAATGCGCACCTTGGGATTGTAGCCAAGACCCGACATGTTATTTTCAATGCAGGCCTAAAACAATCAGCATTTTTTTGGGGGGATAAATAAACTTCTGCAGGGAGAGGGATGTTCTAGACTTTTCCCCTCTTGTTTGTTCAAAGTATAAGAGGCCGATAACAGACAGAGAGTGTTTGCAGATCTCAGGCACATCCAGGATGCTGGAGTGTGCGATCCTTCCCATGAGGATAATTGATCTCTCTCTCCTCGATCGATTCTGGGATCTGGCGATCTGATGCTGAATAGGAGGGAGATAAAGCAGTGATGCCCTTTTCTCGTGATGATCCATGTTTTTTAATTCATTATTTGCTTTGCATTATAATATTGATACATATATTTGCTGTGTATATTGCAGTGGAGAATCATTTGTACATTCTTTCATTTCACTGCAGTGACCATTTTTGAACGTGTGCTTTCAGCATGCTAATCTCCTTTTAGGAACCTAGTGTAGTGAAATAATATATGTTTTCTTTGGACTAAGAAGCGCATTCCAGAGATTTTTGTCAGTGCATGAGTGTTTCATCTTGGTCATTAGTGAAGCAAAACACTGGGTTAGAGAGATAACCTCTCAATAGTGCAGACAGGGCACAGTACATGCAATCCTGGATGTCAATCACTTGTGTGAGTTGCTGACTGGCACCCTGGATGGCATGCAACAATGCTATCTCTCCCACAGAGAGGTTCTTTAGATCTTTCTCCTGTGACACCAGTGTGGGAGGGTGGGACAGTGGGATATGTGCCTGGGGCAAAGGACACCGCAACCGTTTATGGACTGGGTGCTGGCTTTGGATCGCCAGGGCAGAAGTGAGGGTGCTGATGGTCGCAGTGGTGGTGGTGGCGACAGGAACGGATGGCATACCCTGTTTGGTTTTTCTGCCTCAACTAAGGGCTGGCCAGAGTCGAAGGCCTCAGATTTACATCGTAGTGGCCCCCTGGTTAGCCCCATTACACTCATTGTCACTGGATCTCTCAGTATCGGTGGCTTCACCTTCCAGCTTCCAGTGTCTCTCCTGTGTGTCTCTAGACATCTGGTCAGCATCTCCCTCACTGCACCCCAGTTACATAGTACAGAGGTCACACACTAAAAGAGGACAAACAAAAATGTAATTTTGCCATACTCATCTTCAGGGCACACAATGGGACATCATAAAGGGCCTGATTTTGATTCTGGAAGACCAGTTGCTCCATCACATCATGGTCTTACTGTGTGCCTTATTACAAGTGCGTTATATTGTCTAGCACTTGTGATAATACGGAAGGAAATCAGTCTCTTTTGCGACAAACTACCCATCTGCAAACTTCATGCAGTATATCTGTTAATTACCTAATTTCAAGTCAGT
The DNA here is from genome assembly GCF_031143425.1 of Pleurodeles waltl. Taxonomy (NCBI): domain Eukaryota; kingdom Metazoa; phylum Chordata; class Amphibia; order Caudata; family Salamandridae; genus Pleurodeles; species Pleurodeles waltl. Next base: position 81,462,714 of record NC_090436.1, read on the forward strand.
GTCTGATTTAGCATTTGGCAGACGGATTTCTCTGTCACAAATGTAACAGATATCCCATCTGCCTTTTCACAGGTGCCATTGGATATTATTCACTTGTACTATGGCCGACAGGATATCCGTCACATATGTGACCCAGTAACTCGTCCATCGAACTATAAATCGGGGTCTAATTCACACATCTGACATACTTTTTTGCCAACACATTACAAGTTAGATATGCTTGTATGCACATGGGAAATGGCACATGTCTGTTCTGCCACCTCTTTAAAGGACTATAGTAGCTAGCAAAAATGAACCTCAGGCACCCATTGGTATGTTTTTCTTCGAAGGCCATGCCCAGCATTCACATTTGTACAAATCTGCTCTCACAGTTGCATGACTATTTAGATCAAAGCAAAGAACGTTGTGTATGTCAATGCCTAGGCCACCTTTTTAACAACGGTATATTCATACACTTGCCAAGGTCCTGGATGTCCTATACAAAATACAGTCTGAAGAACTGGCCAAAGGATAATATCCATGTCACATACAATTAGGTAAAACATAGTTGTGGCAGGACATTAGTTTATATATATATATATATATATCAGCATGTCCAAAACTGTTAACGTGCACCACAGCAGTGTGAGTCTCATGAACCACTTTATGAAAGGGGAGACTGGAAATATTTTTGAGGGAATAATCCTTTAGTAACAGATATGACATCAGCAAAGGTACAAATACAGTACTGACACTGGATGACACGAAAACCGGCCTATAAAAAGCCCTCAATGCCCTGAACCTAAAGAATGAGCTTGTAGCCAATGCGAGCAAAGAAAAAATAGTGATTGTTGGGCAATATCCCAAAAAAACGTCTACCAGATGGTGGTTAGGGACACAGAGGCTGCAATACATGAAAAATTACAACTATCTGGAAGCGTGGTTGTGCGAAACCAGAAAACCAATATTGCATCTACAAAAAATGAAGAGCAAAGGAAGATGGTAACCTACGCACTCTGCAAGTTAAATACTACTTTGATAGCCCAATGACCACCACCATAAGGAGGATGACTCGGGCAAAACTGCTCCCCTTGGTTAATTACACACATCAGGCAATACCGGGAATGTTGGTGACGTCCTAGAAAAGATCCAATGCACAGCCTATAAAAAATTGTTTCACCTTCCTTCCCATACAAGGAATACACTGATCAGGTTGGAATTCGGCCTTGTTCAGCAAAAGCCCGAAATAATGGCCTTCCTGGCAAAATATTTCTTCCAGACAACAGTCGCTCTCGCTAACACCATGAAGGCGCTCATAAAAACAATTTTCACAAGAGCCAATAACCCCTGGTCCACGAGCCTCTCTGCTGCAAGGGAAAGCCTGCAACTTGCTGGGGAGAACTGGGACACAAATGTTATCAATTACACAAGTATCAAATCTACAATAAAAAAGCAAATATATCTCCATTTACGTGAACAGGACATAGAAGCCCTCCTGTCCAGGGCACTACATGACTCCCTAACGATGCCGCAAACCATCCATGCAGCTCAACCTCACCTTCATCAGGCAGTGGAAAAAAATGCTCTACATCAAATTTTATTGGCAAGTGCTACTTCCAATCAGATAACTGAAGCCGTCTGAGGGATCGCTAGATACCACCACACAAAGCAGACTGTGTAACTATAGAAGGGAACCATTGGCACACAAACTACTTTGCTGTCCGGCATTACTCGCCCGCAGAACCCTACTGAGGCCAATGTTCTTACACAGGACAATTCACCTCTTACACTTTTGAGACACTGGCAGACTGGCCAAATTAGGGAAATTTATATATCATGCATGATCCTTATTAAGGGTAAAATGGCCAACAGATTCAGCAGCTCACTGTTTAACACTGTGCATTAATTATGGGTTTTAAACAAAGTGTCTTGTATTTCAACTTCTGTATCTTTGCACTAAAGCTAGTTTAACACTTTGCATTAATCATGAGTTTTGAACAAAGTGTCTTGAGCTTTAACTCTTGTCTTTGTACTAAAGTTTGTTACTGCGGCCTGCTCTTCAGGAGACGTGACCCTCATGATTCTACAATGTTTGTCTAGTATTCAACTAATTACAAGCTAGGGAACACAACCCCAAACCCTGCCATTTAACACAACCTGGCTAGCACTTTATTGCATGTTTATTATTTTTAGCTAGTTTAACTAATCATGCTTTTCAAATGTATACATTTTGTAATGATTTTAAGTATTCACACAATAAAACACATTGGGGGTCATTCTAACCCTCGCGGTGCGCGACCGCCAGGGCTAAAATGAAGGAAGCACCGCCAACAGGCTGGCGGTGCTTCCCTGCCCATTCCGACCGCAGCTGTAAAGCCGCAGTCGGAAAACCGGGTCCGGCGGTTTCCCGCCGGATTAGCCCCGGCTGGGCTAATCCTCCATGGCGGCGCTGCAAGCAGCGCCGCCTTGGGGATTCCGACCCCCTTCCAGCCAGCCTGTTTCTGGCGGTTTTCACCGCCAGAAACAGGATGGCGGGAACGGGTGTCCTGGGGCCCCCTAACAGGGCCCCAGTATGCTATTCACTGTCTGCCTAGCAGACAGTGAATAGCGAGACGGGTGCAACTGCACCCGTCGCACACCTGCAACACCGCCGGCTCCATTCGGAGCCAGCTTCTGTGTTGCAGGCCCTTTCCCGCTGGGCCAGCGGGCGCTCCCTTGGCGGGCGCCAGCCAGCCCAGCGGGAAAGTCGAAATGGCCCCCGCGGTCTTTTGACCGCGGAGCGGCCAATTGGCGGTTCCCGCTTGGCGGGCGGCAACCGCCGCTCGCCAAGCTTGGAATGAGGGCCATTGTCATTGTATTGACACTGTGACTTATGCATAGTTTAAGGGTAACGTTACTGCATACAAAATGCGACAGATATCTTGTCTGCCTTACTGCATTTATTAGTGCATTATATGTATTTTTTACTTGTAATCAGGTGGACGGAATATCTGCCACATTTGTGATGGAACAGCTGTCCAGCAAACTCTAAGAGCCTTATTTAGAGTTTGGCGGACGGGATACTCCATCATAAACATAGGCGATGTCCCATCTCCCATTTTAAAAGTACATACATTATAGCCTATAGTGCTTGTAATTTGATGGAACAGATGTCCACCATGTTTTGACAGAGTATCCTGTTTGCCAAACTCTAAATATGGCCTTGAATCTGGGGCAAAGTCTATCCTATCCTTTGGTACTTGTAATAGGAACTTCTTTTAAACTTTTACAGTCGTGGCATTGTATTGGAACCTGAAAACTGGAACTACCCGTTAAAAATAATGGACATACTTTCTCTGGTGAATACACTTAACCCCTTGCTGGTGCTTCATGGCCTTCAGCTCTTGAGGTAAACCACTGCCACAATGCGCGCCATCATGGGAGTCAGCAACCGCCACACCCACTTTTATTGCTGGGAGAACTTTCCCAGTTTGAGGGGGGTCCACTACCAAAGGTCCCCCACTATATCTTGCGGTGGAGACCAACTGCTTGTGCACTAGCCTGGCAGTAGCCCACCAAATTGTTTTCTTGTTTTGGGGGCTGATCTACAGAGAGTAAGATAAGAAAACAAAAACATAAAAATACATTAGTAAGTGTGTTTACTTAAGACACAAAAGTTATCAAAATACTCATGTTTATATAGTTTAACTTTTTATTAACATACATTGGTGCAGATTGACATTTTGGGCCTGACTAGGAGTTTGGCAGATGGGTCTCCCCGTCCACCGAACGTCCGACGGGGAGGTTGCTGCCACACTGTGACCTTTCCGCCAGACCCATTATGAGTTTCCCACTAAGCTGATGGGCAGAAACTGAGGTTTTCGCCTGTCAGCCTAGCGGGAAACTGGCGGTAGCATTGTCTTCAGTTCAAAATTGATCCAGCGGCAATACTGTTGCCACAGAGAGCACCAGCACCCTCGCAATGGTCACTGTCTGCACAGCAGACAGTGACCATTGCGAGGGTGCGGGGCAAGGTGCCCCCTGCACTGCCTATGCCAAGTGCATGGGCAGTGCAGGGGGCCCCCTGTTGCCCCCTGCACCTCTTCTCCACCAGCCTTTTCCTGGCGGTAAAACCACAATGAAAAGGCTGGCGGAGAACAAGGTCGTAATCAGCAGGGCGCCACCTTTGCGGATTGCGATCTCCGCCACCATCAGTCCTTCGGGATCACCGATCCCAGCGGAGATGGCGGTACCATTGCAGTCGGACTATCAGGGTCTTAATGTGGCGGCCGGACCTCCACAGCAGCAACGGTCCAGACCGCCACCACGAGGCTGGCGGTCTTAAGACTGCCAGTCTCATAATGAGGCCCTTTTTTTACACGTTACTGCATCACAACTGTGATGTACATATCTTCTCCCTTATTCCAAGTGTGGTGATAAACAATGTCAAATTTAATCAGGTGGATGGGATATCTGTTACCTTGTGAGGACTAAAGTCTCAATCAATTTACAAATGAAGAGTACTTTGTTATATTATTATTTTGAAAAGTGTATGTTACTTTTACTCTGGCTGTTTCGCAATGCTGTGCAATGCCATTAAAGTCCATTTTCAGAGACATTTTGAATTTTTTAGGCCAAGTTACTCCATGACACTGTGGTGGATAGGGTCGTACTTTGTAGTACAATTGCCTTGTATAGGACGTCTAATTATGGGTATGGCCTATATGTCACACTGTGATGAAGTAGCCCTTCTGTCAACAAGTAACTCCGAGCATTGTTTTGTATGTAAAAGTTACTCCTTTCAAAATGTCAACAAAAGAACACATTTCATGTCATTGTTAAAGTTATGTGACTGTGAATTGTTTGAAGGCACTTCCACCATTGACCTAACAGTTGAAATGCAAATTTCCACAGCAAATGCCTTCCTTGGTTCTGATAGTGCCATGTCATAAAACCTGTATGACGTTAAAACAACCTTCATCTTAAAACCTGACATGCTTAGCCACTCTGACTGCGGTTGCCCCGGTTGGCCAAACAACTTCCCCATGCCAAAGTGTAGCCCTGCATGCCCTCACCAATGTCTGACTTGTGTTTTTTAAACAAAACATTCCTTAATGGTACTGTATTTTGGATCGCCATTTAAATGTATGTTTTCTTAGCAGTCATTAGTGTTAATGAACTAACTGTTGACATACTGAATTGAAATAAGATTACTCAGAACCAATATGTGTATTTCTAATTAAAAAGTACATCTATGTGTGTTTGGTCAGACATTGGTTTGTGATATTAGAAGCTGGGTGGTTGTCCAGGGTGCTCTGTTTGTTTGATTTCTTTGGTAAAATATGGTTAATGTAGTCACCAAATGTATTTTTTAGACACACAAGGTAAGAATAAAATGAGCTTTGCAGTAGCTCACCACAATGCAGTTTGTAAGTCACAAATTGGCACATTATTGAGTTATGAAAAATGTATCCTATGGTGGATGTTACTTTTGAAACATTGGGTTAAGAGTGTGAAGTCACTCACAATCTGAATATAAATATAGATGCATTTTATATACGGTGCTTACCTGATATTGTGTAGGTCTGTATGGCTGGCTGGCTTTAGTTGGTCAAGCCCCCTTCAGCAAGGACATCCAACTCTTCGAGAGTGATGCTGGGACCCAGTCACCTGTTCCTTCAGCCATGGTGGATCCCAGCAGATATAAATGATCAGCAACGGTTGAGGGGGTCTGCTATAGGTTAGGGTGGCCCTAGAAAACATGCATGCCAAAGTGAATTAAATTCCTTCAACAGACTAACATGATGGACATTGGATTTTATCAATCATGCACCATTATAACCAATGTTGGACCACGTATAGCAGAAAGGGTAGGTACAGACAGCATCCTTCATCCATGATGGCTACATCAGATGTTCACTATGTTTGGTATGCCATCATAAACCAACATTGTTAGTAGAGAGTATGCATGGCAATATGGGGGATCGGTAGTGGGTTACTGACAGAAGCATCCATCATCTGTGATGTTGCTTCATTTTATAACAGCTAGAATGTCCACAAAACAAACAATAGATATACACCACCCACTGTGTAATCTATGTCAAGTTTTAATGGAGTTTTCAGCCATATATATGAAAAAATAAAAAATGTGAGCATATATACATTCATTGAAATAATTCTTATAAATGTATTTTTTAAATTAACACTGTGATATTTTGAAGGTACACATTGTTTATTATTCATTTTTTAACTATTGGTGTTTTTTAACAAACTGTAGTGTTGACAATACATGTTTATATATGTTTGAAAAAAGTATATACCATGGCACCAAATGTAGAGAGAATAGATTTACAATCTTGAAATCTTATATATGTTTGTCATTTTACCTGGGTAAAAATAAAACTCTTGTAATATGTCAAACCAGTGTGTGTGTGAGAGACACACTCCCCTCACAAGTTGCAGATGTGTCTATCATCCACCCTGGGGTAGACAGAGAAGGATAAATCAATGTCCCAATCTGTAAACCATGCAGGAAAGGCACATCTTTAGGAAATACAGGCTGTACCATACCACCATCAAGTTATTCTTACAACAATTTCAATTCAGAGTTTAACACACACAAAATTCACACTATCATCGCACCTACTGTGAAGATGAGTGAAGCCATACTTCCCAATATGACTTCAGCATTAAAGGCATAGTCCATTTTAAAAATTAACAATCACAATTAGTCCTTTTGAATTGTAGGGCAAACAAGGGTTATATTATTAATAATTTGAAAATGGAAACACAGATATGTTAGGCGATGTGCAGGTGTGATTTACGGATATCTCAGATAGCCGACTCCCTGTCACTCCACCAACCCCTATTTGTAGATTTGGGTCTAGTTGCAAGATACACAGCAGAGGAGCAACACTCCATCTCTTTTCTAACATACTATGTCTGACAGTATTTACCAAAGGAGCTTGAGACTTGAGTGAAACAGCAGGCACAGGCCACTTTACAGTGCTTTTGAATTACTTTTAATTACATCGCTCTACGTCAACTTCTATGTAGAAAAAGCCATGGAGGTGTGTCTGTTGTTTGAATAAAAAGGAGTAGTCCTTTCAAAGGACAACAAACCGACTGCTAAGTGTGATGATAACCGTTATGTTATTTGTATTTGTAAAGAGCACTGTCACTCGCAAGGGTATCCTGGCATTGAGCAGCTGTGTGTGCCTAGCCCTCTATGGTAGGTTGGTTAATTGAAAAGCCAGATCTTCAGCTTCTTGCAGAATTCAAGAAGGGTGAGGGAAGCTCTGGTGGAGTGGGAGGTCGTTCCGCACTGCAAGAGAGATGTAAGAGAATGCCCATCCTCCTGATCTGGTACTGTTAATGCACAGGATGTATGTGAGTAGGAATCTTTTGGAGCAGAGGTGTCTGAGTAAGTGATGGAAGGAGATGCTGCTGTTCAGGTAGGTAGGGCGTGGGTTGTGTAGTGCCTTGAATGTGTGTGAGAGGATTTTGAAATGAGCACGTTTGTTTGTTGAGAGTCAGTGGAGCTTCCTCAAATGTGGTGTCATGTGAGCTCTGTGTGAGAGGCTGAAGATGAATTTGGAGGCCAAGTTCTGGATGGTTTGTAGTCTTCTAGTGAGTTGCTTTGTGATTCCAGTGTAGACGGTGTTCCCTTATTCCAACTTGCTGGTGACTAGGGAGTGAGTTTTTCTAGTGTTGCTTGGGAGACTTTTGAAGATCTTCCTCAGCGTCTTCAGGGTCTTGAAGCAGGATATGGTGACGGCCCTGACTCGTGCAGTCATGCAGTTTGCTGTTGATGATTATTCCGTGGTTCCTGGTGTGGGTGCTGGGTGAGTTAAGCTGAATCTCAGATGGAGTCCCATGATAAGGTGTTCTTGTCAAAGATCACTGTGTCTGTCTAGTCAGTGTTGAGTGTGAGAATGATGGCTTTCGTCTACTTAGCGACTTCGATCATGCAAGCAGTGAACTTGTTTCTTGTACTAAGGATTTCTTGTATGAGAGGGAGAGTATGACTTATGTGTGTCGTCAGCGTAGGAGAGTATGTTGATGTCATGCACATGGATGATGTATGCGTTGAAGAGTGTAGGGCTGAGCGATGAACCTTGAGGCACTCCGCAAATTAGTTTGTGGGTTTCCGAGGAGTAAGGTGCCTGGCTGTCAGCTTGTGTTCTATCTATTAAAAAGTAGCTAATCCAGCCGAGAACGGATCATTGGATGCCAATCCTATGCAGGTGCCTAATGAGGATGAAGTGTGAGACCGTGTCAAATGCTGCAGAGGGTCAGGAGAATGGAAACTGCCATGTCTTCTCTGCCAAGGATATGCAGATGCTGTCCATGGTGGCGATGAGTGCTGTTTCTGTACTATGGTTAGGACTGAATCAGGACTGCGAGGCGTCTAGGAGCTGGTGAATGCTGAGTTGGTTGGTGAGGCATCAGTTGGTTGGTTGGTGTGGTAGGAGGGAGATGGGTCTGTAGTGGGAAAGCATGGTATCCGGAAATGTTGCTCAGTCGGTGTTAGTGCCTCACTGATCAGTAGGAGTCCTTTAGTGAATGCATGGCGGGTCAAGGGCCAGATGGTCACCCCCAAGTGGATGATCTTCATGGTAGCAGCACATTTGATGTGTCACAAGGTAAACATTCCTTCTTTGCTGTGATGGGATATTGAGGTGCGATGGTGACAGTGTGAGGTTGAGGGTCAAAATTGTCATCTATGAAGTTGATTTTGTTACAGAACAATTCCAAGAGCTTGTTGCAGACGTCTTTTGAAGGGGAAATGTTGCTGGAAGAGGCGTGTGTGTAAAAGTAGAGTGTTAATTGTTAGAAATAATAGATTAATTTAATTATGAATCCACTATTCTATTCCTTAGCCTTTAGGGATAGTTATGAATATGTTTGTACAATATTTACAAAAATTAATACAAATGAAATCCAAGAATGCAGTGATATGTAATTTCCAAAACCAGAATTGGAACATTGTAGACTTGGTGACATGTATTCATCTGCTCAAACTTCTACTACCACACATTATTTGATTATATTGTATCAGATCAAGAGAGATAATGTGTTATGTGAATCAGATAGGAGTAGGTAGAATTCACATTGTTATAAGTAACTTGATAGATGTTGTATATGCATATGGAGTATGTGATTTGATGTTCAAATGTAACATGACACCTAATTGAGGATGTTTCTTGGTAAGCTGTGTTAATGAGAAAGATGAGCTAGAGTTGAGTACATGTGAGATTATGACTGCATAGATTATGACTGTCATTAGTGCAGAGGTCTTAGTTAGATAATGGGGTGTGAGAGTGCAGAGAGTGTGAATCAGTTATTGTGTGGGAGAGGTAGCATTTGTACTTACCATTCTTCACTCCGCCTGGAATTCCCATGATGCCTTCATTGTGTGGTAGAACACCTTCCCCTGCCAGGGCATGCGGCTAAGGGGCCTGGAGAACCAGTAGTGATAAGGGTGCCTTTGTGTGCCCTCGAAGCAAGGGAACAGAATCTCCCCCTCAAGTCATTCCACCGCTTGCGGATGTCCTGTGAGCATCTCGTGTTGGAGACACCATTCAGCTTGTTCGCAGTTCTTGCCCACAATTCAATTTTTTGGCTCATGGTTGTTGTCTGGACCAGTTTTCCAAACAACTGTGGCTCAAACCTAATCATCTTATCCACCATATCAGTTGACTAATTTTCAGAGAACCTGGACTGCCTTCTTCCAGATATTGCCAAAGAAAAAGAAAACATAGGTCGGATGCTGGTGTTTTGGGTTGTGAGTGTTAAACAGCTGAAGAGTTTCTTTTGTAGTGTGAGCTACAGGTGTTGTTGCTGAGCATGAACATGTATGTGCTGACAGACTCATTGTGAAGGTCCTTCTGTCGCACTCTAATGGTGGGCAACTTTAAATATGACAGACAGATGTGCACCATACAAATGTTGACACAGTAGTGTCTGTTTACAGAGGGACAGAGGATGAGGACTAAAGTTCAGATGATGGACTGTGGTCCAGGATCTATCCATCAGGCTAAACTCGAAATAAGATGGACTTTTCCACACAAGGGGTGGAAAAGTTCCTCCGTGACGGAGGAATGCATGCCTCTCCACCAAACTCTAGATCAGGCCCTAATTCACAATGCAGGGGACCAATAAAAATAGAGTCAACTGCATTCTATTCAACCCCAGGGAGACCCTATTATGACTTTAATGACAACAGATTTGGCAAGAAAGGTGTCAATATGGCATTAAACCCAAATCTAAATAACCACTACATCAAGAAATATGACTTTTGCATAGTGCATAAACATATGCAGACAAATAGACAATATCCACACACACATTTTCGTAGATGACAAATAGTGGCGAACAGACACAATCAGCAACGAATATGCAGACATCCACGTGTATGCATCACATCTACAGCCACCAAACTAAAGGTACTATTCATACAGATCTACAGCACTCATTCATATAGACTATTTTATATTCAGTCACTCATAGACAGAGCCTGAGAGGCATGTGTTAAGTTATGTTGGTTGGTTTTATATTACATGAGGCTGCTCTGAGGCCATTCCAAAAGCACTCTGTTACACAAGATTAAAATTGAGAAACAAGAGAGAGGGAAAAAGCAAGGCTTGTTAGACATATTGCTATCAGGTAGGAAGCAGGATGAAAAATAAGGGAGAAGGAAAGCAAGAGGGAGAGGCAATGCAATATATATGAAGGCAGAAAGGGCACTCTTAGGGAGATGGCTTGGCAAGACAGGCAGACTCAGGTACCTAAGACCACAAACCAACACAAAGTATGACAAACACAAACAGCAAACAGGCACACATTCAGTGCCACACAATATGGATAAAATTCAGCAGAAAATAAGCAGGTGCACACAAGTGACCTGAAGACAGAAGGGCAGATGCACAAATGTAGGTCTTGTGTAGTTAATCTTGAGACCATTCGTTGACAACACCAAATTTGAGGTAGAGAAGAGGGCAGGGTCAATTCCTAACCAATCCTTGGCCTCTCTTATGAGAAATTACTGTTACTAGCTAATGAAATACCTCAGTCTCCATGCCCATTCAATCAGTGCCCTCTTTGGAATGATCGCCTCTCAGTGATAATTCGGTCCTTCCTCCTGTCCAAACCATCCCACGTTATTGTTTTTTGTGTCCCTCACCGCTACGCTTTCTTGGATGCGACAGACATACAAAATAAAACCTGCCATAGGTAAAGCAGGAGGTGTGATGGCTTTACTCCGACAGCCCCTACTCCATTGGGCCATCACAGTAAGCTTTCCATCAATATAGGGCTCCACCAATGGAAGCCTACGGACCACCCGTCTCTAAACACAGCCGGTGGATTAAGAGTATGCAATTGCATTGGCGATGGAGTACTCCGTCTGTCAAACTCCAAATCAGCTCTTTGGCTTCCAAGAAGAAAAGAGGAATTGGAAAGAGAAGAGACAGCACATGATAGTTTCACTCAGCTCTATTGCTGATGTCCTCGAGTACCTCCAGTATTAGATTCTATACAAATATGTTTAAACACGAGTTCTTTTGAGCAGAGGTATGCATCGTTGCTGTGCAAGTAAATATAAATAATCATCCAACTTGTAGCAGACGTCTTCTCACCTCTGGCCTTGGCTTTCAGCTCTCTTTACCTTATGTTTATATGAACAGAAAACATATGTGTTACATTTCTAAATAGTGTGACACCTCTTCTATCATTCATCTCATGAATACGAATTAAAACACATCTTCAGAAGAAGCAAACAAGTGACATCAAGCAGAGTTCAGGTATTAGCTTGACACCTCTCTAAGCGTTCCAAGAGAAAGTAAGAAAAACTAATCGTTTACTGCAAATCCAAAATGGCACAATCCTACAGATAAATGAATAAACTGAAATAAACCTCCAGATGAGTGTGAGTGAAATCCTTCAAGAAAATGTAATCAGATGAAGAGTCACCAGTCGGGAAAAGTGGCTCTGGAGGACGAAGAGAACTCCATTTGGGAAGCAAGGTACCACTCTGAATGTTCTCCTTATATACGAGTGTCAACAAGATGGCAGATATCCGTAAGGTATGTTGTTTGTTTGTATGGTGCACGAGGCTGCTCTGAGGCCATTCTAAAAGTACTCCATGTGACACAAGAGAGAGGTAAAAAGCAAGACCTGTGAATAGAGTTACTTTCTCCAAAACAAAAATGTTTATCCTTAGCTGACCACAGACATGGTTATCACGGAGGACGCGCGAGGAGAGGAGGGGAGAGGAGACAGAGGGGGTTATTCTAACTTTGGAGGAGGTGTTAATCCGTCCCAAAAGTGACGGAAAAGTGACGGATTTACCACCAGCCGTATTACGAGTCCATTATATCCTATGGAACTCGTAATACGGCTGGTGGTATATCCGTCACTTTACCGTCACTTTTGAGACGGATTAACACTCCTCCAAAGTTAGAATAACCCCCAGAGTGTCCACAAGATGGCAGATAACCTTGCAGTTCTTGCTAGACCACATGTTCATCTGACTCACGAGATGAGTTTACTTCAATTTTGCAGCGCGCTTGCAGTCGTGTCGGCAGCCATATTATTTTCCTTCACCGGGAGAGCAAGGAAACCTAAACCGGAAAAATACCTTTAATGATTCTGCATGTTACCAGACTCACTAATGGATCTTTTACATAGCGTTTCATGTTTGTTTTTCCCCTTCACTGCACCATAGTATTTTATTATAACTTCATCAATAATTGTAATACCTCTGCTTCAAAATTTTCAACAATACCTAGGGTCAATTACAATCTTATGCTGACGACATGCAGGTCTATATAAAATGTATGTACGATATTAGTGGTTGATATTCAAGGATTAATGAGAGACACCAAGACCTGGATGTATAACAATTATCTACAGCCCAATAAAACAAAGAGTAGATGTTACCTGTCTGGAACCAAAGGGAGGGCTAACTCCCTATGCCAGAGATTTTTAATCAAAAGGTTGTTGTCCCGTACAAATTAAACAATTAAGGTACCATTAGGTCTCAGTTAAACAGTGCATTCGCTGTCTCTTCAAGACATGTTGTTCACAATTAGTGGGTTACAGCCCACCCACAGCTTACCATTTGTTCGCTTCAATGTCGCTCTTATATCCTTCGTTTGTCATGGCTTGCATGGGTCATGCCTTCTTCTTGTGTTTGGCCCTCTTCAGGAGCATTGACCAAGCCTTGTATCCATCCACTGTTCCTGTTTTTGGAACTACTTTTTTGTTTGTGTTGCAGCACTCCATAGGAGCGTTCGTGTTTTTCATGCTCCTTTCACATATCCATCCGCCCCCACATCCATGTTGCTTCTTTTAACTCTCACCACCTGTCTGTTTCTTCTCTACCATCTGCCCTTTGTCTTTTCCCCTGTCCTGTCCATCTACTTTTTACCCTTCCCCCATTCTACATTTGTTTTACCGCGCACACATTAGCCACTGTTTGCATCCACCAGAGAACTAAAGGAAAAACGCTAAACAATACTACTAAACAATCGCTGCTGCAAGATTAGTTATAAACCGTGACTTCCCCCCACCCGCCCTCCACACCTTCCCATGTTATGTTGCTAGCCTCACCCTGAGTGGCGGCTGGCAGCTTTAGGAGGGAGGGGGGCGGGCGGGACCCCCCCACACACACACACACTCATTGTTTCACACACAGACACGCGCGCGCACATCCATTAACAACACTCATACCATTCAAACATGCACAAACGCACCAAACATTCATTTTAAATCACACACACTCATTCTTTCACACGCACGCACTCACATCCATTAACAACATTCATACCATTCAAACATGCACGCACACACCAAACATTAATTTTTAAAGATCGCACACACTCATTCTTTCACACACACACGCACGCACATCCATTAACAACACTCATAACACTCAAGCATGCACACGCGCAACAAACATTCAATTCAAAACATCACACACATGCACACACACACACACTTACCTTTTGCCTCTAGGTCCCAGGAGGGTTGGGACTTCGGCCTTCCCTCATTGGCTGACCTTAGGTCAGCCAATGAGGGAAGGCAGCAGTCCCAGCCTCGTCACAGAGTGGGATGGGGTCAGTGAGACTGCTGACCCCACCCCACTCTGTGACGAAGTGTCACTGATTGGCACTTGCCCTGGGCACTTCAGGGCTTAAACCTGAAGTGCCCAGTTAGAGTGTCAATTGGTGACGCTTTCCTCGTCACCCACGGGAGTGCCTCGAGGCACCTTTGCTGAGCCGAGGAGGTCACGCCCATAGGAGCTGTGACCTCCTCAGCGCAGCAAAGTTCAGCTCAGGCATCCATGAGCCTGCGCAAATCACGCATGTCTGCTCCTGGCTGCCTGAGCTGAACATGGAGAGTGTCTGTCAGGCTGACCTTTGTTCAGCCTGAGAGACACTCTTCATGAGGGGCAAAAGGTGGGGGGTGTGGCCCCTCCGCCCTAAAGGACGGGCCGCCACTGCTCACCCTCCGTGTGTTCCTTGTGCTACGCCTCCTGCCAGACAAGAGAAGGAGATATGACATTTCCAGCGCTGGCAACGTCATCGTTTTTTCAATTAACTCTTACTTTCCCGCTCTACCTCCCTTTTACTCTCTGCATAAGTCTCTTTCTTGTGCCTGGGCCTGTTTTCCCTCTCTATATAGCTCTTCATCCTTATCTCTGTAGCTCCCTCTCCTGTCTTCCCTTCTCAGTATCTCTCTTCTCTTTTCCTCTACTCCAAGACTATGGAGTTGGGAAGTCTTTGTGACAGGCCAGTGCCTCCAACCGGCCTGTGTATCTGAGTCCAATTAGCATTTCAGGAAAGCTCCCCCCTTTCCCAGTAGTCCAGGGCCGAGCACTCGATGTTTCCTGATCGAATATACTACCTGCAGATACGAAGATGGCTCAGCCTTTCATCATTTCTAGGTTGATAAAATTAGTGTTGTTCAATTCGGTACTAGTAACGCGTTTTTTGTACAGCACCCTGAAAGCTTCTCTTTTTTTATTATTATTATCGTCAATGTTAATATTATTTTTCTAATTGTTAATATTATGCTTGTTTTCTGATTGTTATTATACTGTTGAAACAAAAAATCTTCTCGCCTTCACGAACTGTGTTGCACAGGAGCAAATCACATGATTTGCTAGGGTCGTAGAGCAAACTTATCTGACAGCTATCTCCCAGCTTCAGTTTCTGTATCTGTCAAACTTGGGTGCAATTAAAAACAGGGTTTCCTCAGATTCAGAGATGCTCGGATGTGACCCTCGCTTCATGTATTGACATGCCTTAAAAGCACTTCACTGAGACCCTGCGGCTGGTTAGATTAATATGGCTGTTGGCAGTGGGTAGACTGTGCCGTTTGGCTTGATCCTAACAGCAGCACTAGGGTCTGGGAAGCAGGAAGTACTCAGCTACTGATGAAGCAGAAAATGAAGGTTTTGATTTATTTACGCTTAAACGTAGTACTGCAATAATCATGTGTGACTTTAACCGAACTAATAAAGATTGTACGGGGACAAAATGTGCCCTCAGAGTAGTTTGCCAACATTTATAAGCGTGCTTTATATAACGTGATGTACTAGAATTGCACTAATCCGACATAATCATAAACGTGTGCTACGATTTGCTTGTTTGAAATGTTTTAGCTTAGCATAACTTTAGTGCAGGCTTTGGCCTAGTTGCCTGGTCTCACGGTTTAGATGCTCGTATTTTTCCAATGTGCTAATAAACGTGTATTTTTGCTTGAAGCTGTACTTTTCCACTGAGATCGTTCACATGCTTATCTTAAAGTTTCGTGCCAGCCTGGCATATTTTCTCTTTACTCCAAGGTCGATCTGCAGGTGCGGACAATGGAGGCTCTGAAAGTTAGCTAATTGGTATAAAATGTTGCAACTTGCGTACCCATCTCCAAGGATAATGTATGCTTAAGTAAAAGCTTGAGAACTGTCGTTTTTGATTGGACAATTTGAAGCTAACCTATGAACCCTCCAATGGAAGACCCTACTGGATTTGAACTGTTGTCTATAAAAATCAGGTGCACGAGAAGAAAGTAGCCATTACCAGCTCGATACCCGCCATTTTCCAGACTTCGTAGCTATTATGGCCCACTTTGCTGCGACGCCATTTTGAAAGAGACTTTGATGCTTTCTCTAATCGAGAGAAAGAGTCTTTAAATGATTCTGGCCCTAGAGACTTTAACTTTGATTTGATCCCTTTGCATGAAGTAATAGTTTTACCTTGCCGCCGTGAGGCAACTGCCCCGTCCACCCTGCCCCTTTGCCCCGTCCCATGCCGATCGAAACAGTACCCATGCTGATCGAGAAACGGTACCTGTGAGACGAAGACTTCCTTGTATGCTGATCGTAATTGGTAAATATGAAAGAAAATTGTAAAATTGCATTGTGTTTCTTTTAGGTAACCAACTGCTGATTTTGATAAGATCCCTAGTTAGGAGTTTTTCTAAATTAATGTTGCTAAATTGTTTCGCATGAAGCCCCACATGCCGATGCTAATTTGAGGTTAGATGAGGATTCTTTTGTTGCACGATGCAATTTGAGACCTTGTTATGCTGACTAAATGTATGCAATTAGTTCATTACAGATTATCGTATTAGTGATTTGCATTGCTATTATCGAGTGCCTTGTTATTCAAATGCTGCATAGATTGCACTTGTTTCGCCGCTATGGACAGCTATTAATGTTCATTTACGTTTATCATTTGGTGTTGAGACACATTTATATTGTGCTAGCTTTGTTAATATAGGGAAATAAATTCACTAACTTTGCAATAAACTGGTGTGGTTATTCCTGACTGAAAGGTCAGGGTTCGCCGAAATGTATTCTGGATTAATTGTTAAGTGTTATGTTGATCAAGGTATTGCTTATGTTCGTTATTGATTATTGATTTAATGAAATTGATTGATTAAGAGTACGGAGAGTCCCACTTAGTCAAAAGATTCATCGGCCTAAAGAGCGTCCGAATACAGGTAAATTATTAGTACGGACCGCTCTATCAGTAGATGGTAGCAGAGGACGGTTTCGTCTTTTGGGACCCTGTACTCCTAGAGTACATGGTGTTGAATTAACGGGTACGCATTTTGAGACCCCACTCGAGAAGTTGAATTAGATTTTTCTTGGATAAAACTGATTGACAGAATGATGATGGGCTAGGTCCACCGCGACTTTCCCGGGATCTCGGAGCTTGCGAATGGAGAGAACGGAGGTGTGGAATCAGCGTTGGCGGTACTAGTGATGGTATGAGTGAAGTTAGGGTTTTGCGCTTGCACAGCTTATTGCCGCAGGGTGTGTGAAAAGGTTGCGAGGAATTATTTTCTTTTTAGAGGATAGCGGAGGTGCGACTCCGAGTGTAGAAGTAGAGAAGTCGTCGAACTTCATAGAAATAGCGGAGGTGCGGCTCCGAGTGTGAGAGTAGGGAAGTCGTCGAACTTCATGTGCGTGTGGCGCTTTGTGCATAAAAAGGTCCACGTGGTTGTTGTTGTTGAGACGGGCCCTGCGAGGTCAAGAGACTCCGGAGTATGTTGATTTATGTTGTGGTCTGGGCGGTTTAGTAGGTTGATCGGGCGTGGTCAACGAGTCGGTACGTGTGTAAGAGAGTGAAAGAAACTTCGACTTCGGGCTTTGACAAGATTCTAAGTGCACTAGAATAGATCATTGACAAGTTGAGAGTAGGTCTGCGGGTCAGATTTGCTTGCGAACGTGGGGACCGAGAAAGACGGAATAACTGCCGAGGCTAGTGAAAAGTCCCTAAGGTCCTGAAGCGACTGTGTTACCCTTCCTGTAGTAAACCGACAGATCTGTTTTAATTTTGTAGCTCGCGATACATGCAAGAAGTTGTTACGAAAGGAGCTGAGTGAAGGAGGACTAGCCTCGAGGCTTTGTCAGCCGCAGTGTGTGTGAGTGTGACGTCACTAGGAGCCGCGCTGGGATAGGTTGGTTGCAGGCAAGGGTCGCGCACGGATTGGACGCAGTCCGTGGGGCTCGATTGGAAGGGGAAAGGCAAGCGAAGAGTATTCCGGGAATTAAAGTCACCTATTGATTACAAACTTTGTGAAATAAAAGACGAGAAAATGAAATTCTTTAAAGCATTCAGGAGTGCGATGAAGGGGGAATCTTACATTAAAGCGAGCGTAGGGGAGGAGACGCCGCCCGAAGGCACACCAGCTTACATTGTAATGGAGGAAAAGGGGGTAGCTCCGTGCCTTTGGCTAAAGCAATGGCACAAGTTGACAGAGAAACATGGGAGCGTAGCATTCCCGATCCACGGGACATTCAATATAAGGATTCTGGAGAATTTGAGGTTCACGATGTACGACATGAAGGTGCCTCCAAGGCCAGCCCAGTTTGAGGCTCTAGCGATTTGGGAATTAATGGCCAGACAGCAACAGAAAAATAAGTTCGAAACAAGGATAAGGAAGGTAGAAAAGACACTAGCGGACGCTAGGTGGGATAATGCACAGAAGGTGTGGAGGTCAGATATATTGCAGGGGATAAAATTGTTTCCTGCAATTACTAAGGAAGAAGAGGAGACAGGTAAGAAAGCTACCTGTAAGACCAACAGGAGGTGTTCCAAGGATAGAGAGGACGAGGAAAAATTGAGAAGAGAAGAGGAGTTAGAGGATGAGGAGCTAATAATGCAATTATTGAACGACCGTCCACCACCTTATGCAGAGAGTGGACAAGGTCTAAGTACCAGTTCTGCCCCTCCGGCACCGGTACAGAACAGTGAAAGTCAGAGTTCAGGAGCATCATCGGGGTCTAAGGACCCGAGTCTACTGTTCACCCCGCAGATACCGCAGGTTAGGAGAATATATCCAGATGTGCCTATGCTGAAACCAGCAGAAAATTATCAGCCGCAGATGTCAGGGTACTACAGCAGTGACAACAGTGCAGGGATGATTATAGATCCAACCGTAAGAGGAGTACAGAATGGTCACAACCCGACATTGGCACAAGCTGAATCAACCCAGTTTTTGATGCCTCAAAAGCAGATGCAGGGGGGGACAGCACATGCTCAGATGACGGGGAGTCAGATGGGCATGCCGGCAATGATGACCCATGGTGTGGGAATGAACATGCCTCAGAACATGGGGAATGGACAAAACCCAGATGCGATATCACTACCCATTACTGTAGGTCCACCGGTACCTCTGTACAGTCAGTCTAATTTGGGTATGAGCGGTCAGGGATCAATGCTGCAGAATGGGACCGAAAGGAGGTGCATAGAAAACACTCCAGGGATAACTCCTATAGCGGCTCAGCCGAATGGATCTGGATCCTTGATGGAGTTTAGTCCCGTATGTGCTCAGTCGACACTGGTGAGGTCGAGTCCCCCACTGATAATACCTCTGTCATCGAACACTGAAAAGTTGCCGCAGCCATCAATGGCAGTCGATGTGAACGCTACACTGATGGGGTTGAATGCGCAACAGCTGACACAGTGGTTCAACAGTTTGAATTCCACCCAAAGCTCGGACAGTGGGAAGGGAGAAGATTATGTGAATAGGCTGAGGTTGAACATGGAAGCACAAGAATTGGTGGAAGGGACTATGGGTGTGAATAGGCTAGAGTCCTACTCGGAAGAAGAGCTGAGGTATCTATGTCCCAGGATTACGAAAGAAGTGAACAAGGTACATAAAAGCTTGCAAGAAATAGCTGACAAAAACGGGGTTGACATAGACAAGACAAAACACTTGAGCAGGAGCTATAGATTGGATTTTGGGACCACAGATTTTGAACACATGAGGTCAGCAGGCATGAAGGCGCACCTTAGAGAATTGTTGCAGAGTGCACAAGTGTGGAGATGTTTAGACAAGTGGGAAAGCAGGTGGGTAAAGAGAAAGGAAAAGAGGAGGGACAGTGCTACAGAGCACAATGCGAAAAGACCACAGAGTAGCGAGGCAGTAACAATGCTACCAATGAGGGAGACAGCAGGGGGAAAATTAATACATGTACCATGGCACAGAAGTGACATTCAGTCTTTTACAGATGATTTTCCCAAACTGAGAGAGAAACCGATTGAATGGTATCAACAGACTGACAGGTTTGTGAAGCTTGCAAAATGTCTTTGGGAAGATCTGAACACTCTCTTTGAAATTGTGGTTCCGGCAGATTTGTGGGAGGATTGCAAAAGAGCTGTAGGTTGGCCGACGAGTGAACCAGAGAGAGACAGGGAGACGGGTGCACCATCGCCTATGGTGATGAGCCTGTACTATAAAGTGATTGAGCATTTGAAGACGAAGGTTGCCGCGAAAAATGGGGATTGGCAGAAGATCGATCGAACTGCCCAAGAGGCTAAAGAGTCGATTCATAGTTACTATGAGAGGTTGTTGAAGGCGTTCAAGAACTACAGCGGCACGGAAACAATAGAGGCAAAGGACATGCTTCATTTTGTGTTCAGATTTGTGGAAGGGCTGAGACCAGAGATAAGTCAGATGATAAAGTCGCATTTGATTTGCTGGCAGTCGAAACCGATTGATGAGGTGTTGAATTATGCGAAATACTGTAGCGACGAAATTGAAGTGAAACAGAAAAGGTTGAAAGAGAAGGTGAGGATGATGCAACTTAAAGCAGCTCAGACAGGTCTGCAAGGTTTGCAAGGGATGCAAGGGTTCCAACAGCAGGTACCGCAACCGCAGCCGCAGTTGCAGGGAAACATGGCGTTTCAGCCACAGGCCAGAGGCAGAGGCAGAGGAGGTTTTGTGAATAATGGTCCGGATTTGAACACTGTTGTGACTGGTGTGCAGGCAATGAAGAAGGTGATGCCGTGTCACGTGTGCGGAATTGTCGGTCATTGGAAACGCGAGTGCCCGATGGTGGTGCAGGAAGGTGCAGGTGCAGGTACAGGTGTTGGTCAGCAAAACAATGATGTCAATGCATTTCAGACAATGAGGGGACCGAAAATGAGAGGTCCAAACCCAAATTTTCAGACCGTAAATCAGTTGCAGGGATTACAACCTATGCAGCCGCAGCAGATGCAGATGCCTCGTATGCAGATGACGCAAATGCAGCCGATGCAACAGCAGTTACCCATGGTACCTAATCAGCAAATGCAAATACCTTTGGCACCAATGAGTCAGCAGCAAGTGATGGTTCCTCCACAGGTCTCGGGTCAGGCAATGAGTACAAATGGCACCGTACAACAGTTCCCATTACACAGTGAGAGTGGAATAAACAATGTATGGGAGAGTGAAAGCTCAGAAGAAGAAGGAGATTGTGTGCTTGCAGCATCCTTGGAAGTTGATCAAAAGGGTCCGTACGTAGAGGGAAGAGTAATGGGTCATCGTGTTTCATTCTTGGTTGACACAGGAGCCACACGTTCAACTGTTAAGAGCAGTGAAGTACCAAATTTGCCACTCTCAGGGAGGACAGTTCAAGTGGTGGGAGTAGCAAACAGGCACCTGACGAACCCAATAACAGATCCGGTACCAGTCAGCATCGGTAACTATCAAGGGGTGCATCAGTTTGTGGTATGTGACTCAAGCCCGATAGCACTGTTAGGGAGAGACCTATTGTGCAAATTGGGTTGTTCGATCATGTGTTCGAACGAAGGAATAACAATCCAGACGAGCAGTGATGGGGAAGAAGAGGACAGTGTAGAGGGGGATGAGATGGAAACTGTCGATGAAGAGTATCCTCTAATTTGTCTTTTCCAGATGATAACTGAAGAAGATATTCCAGCCGAATTACGGGAAACAGTCGGAAAGGAAGTGTGGGACATGACAGGGAAAGAGGTGGGATTGATGAAAGGAGTGGAACCAGTGAAAGTGACTGTAAAGCCCAATGCAATCTTTCCCCAGACCCCACAATACCACATGGCACAAGACACCCTCATGAAAGTTGCTCAACTTATTGACGAATTTGTAAAGCAGGGAGTACTGAAAGAAGTGTTAAGCAGTCCATGTAATTCACCAATAATGGGACTAATAAAGCCAAGTGGGAAGGTCCGACTTGTGCAGGACTTGAGGAAAATAAATGACATCATAGTCAAGTGTTGCCCTGTCGTACCAAATCCAGCTGTGATAATGTTTCAAGTTCCTTGCGATGCCGAGTGGTTCACGGTCATCGACTTGTCACAAGCATTCTTTTCTGTGCCTCTTCATGAGGACAGCCAATTCCTCTTTTGTTTCAAATTCCTAGACAGAGTATACAGTTGGTGTCGAATTCCTCAAGGGTTTTCTGAGTCACCGTCAATCTTCAATCAGATTCTAAAGAAAGATTTGGAAGCATTACAATTGCCATTCGAGTCAACTCTAGTACAGTACATTGATGACTTATTGATTGCATCAAAGACAGAAAGTGGCTGCACAGCCGATACCATTGCTCTGTTGAACCATTTGGGAAGGAATGGACATAAGGTGTCCCCTTCCAAATTGCAGTTCTGTCAGAAGAAAGTGAAATACTTGGGTCACCAGATAGAGAAAGGGTCACGGAAAATAATGAAGGAAAGAATAACAAGTGTACTTCAAATGAGTCCACCAAAGACAAGGAGGGAGGTGAGGAAGTTTTTGGGAATGGTGGGCTACTGTCGCCAGTGGATTCCCAACTTCTCAACTCTAGCAAAGCCTTTACTGAAGCTGACCCAGAAGGATGCCTTGGATCAAATTGAGCTGAAAGGAGATGAGATGGATGCTTTTGTTGAATTGAAAGAATGCATGTGTAGGGCTCCAGCTTTAGGTATGCCTGACTACACAAAGCCTTTCACATTGTTTTGTCATGAGCGTGATGCATGTTCTTTGTCTGTCTTGACTCAAGCCCATGGTGGCGTAAACAGACCAGTAGCGTATTTTTCAGCTACTTTGGATCCGGTCGCAGCAGCACTCCCAGGGTGTTTGCGCGCCGTAGCAGCAGTTGGTATCAGCCTCACTCAGAGTGAAGGAATAGTGATGGGACACCCAGTAACAGTCATGGTCCCTCACTCAGTTGAGATACTTTTGACCCGCTCCCGAACGCAACACATGACTGGAGCAAGACTCACAAGGTATGAAACGATAATTCTGGGCTCACCGAACGTGCAGCTGAAAAGGTGCACTACGTTGAATCCAGCAACCTTGCTCCCTGGTGAAAATGCTGAAATTGAGAACGCTGAAGACGTCGAGCATGACTGCCTTCAGGTGACTGAATTTTGCACAAAACCTCGACCTGACATTAAGGATACTAAACTTGATGAAAATGACCAAATTGTTTTCGTTGATGGTTCATGTCTAAGAGATGGGATGGGGATTTTGAAAGCAGGATATGCTGTATGTACTGTAACAGGTGTCTTGGAAGCGGGATGGCTTCAAGGAGTCTATTCTGCACAAGTAGCAGAACTTGTAGCCCTTACAAGAGCATGTCAACTGTCTGCATTGATGAAAGTCACCATTTACACTGATAGTCAGTACGGGTTTGGGATTGTGCATGATTTTGGACAACTATGGTCACAGAGAGGTTTCCTGACTTCTTCAGGATCCCCAGTGAAAAACGGGGAGAGAATAAGGGAATTGTTACACGCCATTCAAATGCCAGCCGAAGTTGCAGTGGTGAAGTGCAGTGCTCATACAAAAGGACAGGACTATGTTTCTCTGGGAAATGCATATGCGGATCAAGTTGCAAGATTTTGTGCCTTGAACTGTATATTACTCAGGGATGAATGGAATTCGATAAGTGAACCAGAACTCGAACCAGCTGAAGCATTTGCCTTGAAGGTCGTAGATACAATAGATGAATTAAAAGCATTACAGAATAGCGTCAGAGAGGATGAAAAAGACTCCTGGATTAAATCACAATGTATAAAGAGACCAGACGAGTTATGGGTTTCAAATGAGGGGAAATTTGTTTTGCCAAATAGTCTCTTATCACAGCTTGCGCGGTTCTATCATGGGCAAGCTCACCTAGGGAGAGATGCCATGATAAGATTGTTCAAAACTGATTGGTTTAACCCCAGATTTCGTCAAGCTGCAGAAGCGGTTTGCCATTGATGTGTCACTTGCCAGCAGATGAACCCAGGAAAGGGAACAGTTGTGAACGCCAGCCACATTGGCAGGGCCAGTGGCCCATTTAGTCGAATGCAAATGGACTTCATTGAGATGCCTGTGCATGGAGGTTTGAAGTATGTGTTGGTGATTGTGTGCATTTTTAGTCACTGGATTGAGGCATACCCCACACGTAGAAATGACAGCCTTACAGTTGCAAAGCTATTGTTGAGGGAGTTAATACCACGTTTCGGATTCCCGATCTCTTTAGAATCAGATAGGGGAAGTCACTTCAATAACGAGGTGATAAAGTTACTCTGCGAAGCGCTGAACATTGAGCAAAAGCTGCATTGTAGCTATCGCCCTGAAGCATCAGGACTGGTGGAGCAGATGAATGGTACACTGAAATCAAGAATGGCGAAAATATGTGCATCGACAAATCTGAAATGGCCTGACGCATTGCCCTTGGTGCTAATGTCAATGAGAAACACCCCTGATAGAAAGACTGGACTGTCTCCGCACGAAATTCTCATGGGCAGGGCTATGAGACTTCCTGCAGTTCCCGCAAACGCGCTTTTGAATATTACAGATGATATGGTGTTAGACTACTGCAAGGGTCTGGCTGACGTGGTTCGCTCTTTCTCTCACCAGGTGGAAGCGACCACCTTGCCACCGATCCAAGGTCCAGGACACGCACTGAAAGCAGGTGACTGGGTCGTGGTGAAGAAGCACGTGAGGAAGTCGTGTCTGGAACCCCGTTGGAAAGGCCCTTTCCAAGTGATCCTGACGACAACTACCGCTGTGAAGTGTGCGGGGGTTCCCAACTGGATTCACGCCAGTCACACAAAGAAAGTGTTGTGTCCCACAGATGAGGAAGTTGAAGCGCTGAAACTGCCAGTGCCTGATAAAACAGTGCTGAGTGCTGAGACAGAGCAAAACCGAACTGAAAGCGAACAGGCAGGAACGGAGGAGAGAGAGATCTTCTCTGAGAACGAAGAGACCAACTCACTTGGGGGAGACCAAGGAGAAAGTTCAGACAGCGACGAAGCAGCTGAAGGTGACAAAGAGCCTGAAGCAGCTGAGGGTAACAAAGAGCCTGAAGCAGCTGAAGGTGGCAAAGAACCTGAAGCAGCTGAAAGTGATACAGAGCCTGACTAAAGTAACGGTGACGAAGGGCTCGAAAAGGGTGAAAAAGCAGGAGAGCCTGATCAGAGGAGGGCTTTCCCAGAAGCAGACGATACAGAAAAAGAAAAGGAGAACGTGATTGATTCCCCAGAAGGAGGGGACAAGGCCGAACAGAACGAAAGGGTTCAAGCTTCCACAGAAAAGGTCGCAGGTCCATCAAATGGACATGGCGCAAAGAGGAGACTAAGCATATCACCAATAAAACAAAGGACTGAAGAAGGTTTGAATGACGGAGAAAGGCCAAAAGTGAAAGAGAAAAGAAAAGAAGTAACTGTCGCGGTACCATCCCCGAGTGAAGAAAAGGACTTGACAAAGGTGGAAAGTACCAGCGAGGCAGAATCGAAAAGAGAAGCAAAATTGAAAAGGAAAAGGATACCAAACAGGAGATATTCCGGTCCAGAATGGGCATATGTAGTCAATGACGATTGGACTGACGAGTTTGTATCTCTAAGCATCGAGAACGAAGAAGAAGAGATACCAATAGAAAAGAAAAGTTTTATGGACAGTGTTGATTGAAAGGGTGATAAATGACATTGCCTGCTACAATCTAAAGTGATAAAACCAGCTGAAATATTGCTAAACCGGATGAGACATTTGCTAAACCGATAAAGACTGAGTTATTGCCGAATTGAGACAAATGCTGCTAACCGATAAGTGACTGGCCTCCTGAAGAAGACGGTGTGAACATTGCGCTCGTTCAGCTTTGTAACTGAATTGCTAAGTAGTTTCTTTATAGGTGCTTCTAGCTCTCTGATTCTATACAGATCATGACGCAAAACAGTAGAAAGAAATATTGTAAATATGTGTGTGTAGGCTTGGTAATTGCATGTGTACTAATAATAATGGCAATTGTACTTGGAATGCATGGTAAGGGTGAGAATGAGAAAATTGATGCTTCTACTTTTGCTCCTGTTACTGTCACTGAACTAACCGCATTGAAAAGATTAGAATTAGATGAGAGGCTCTTGCATGATAAGAAAGAACTTTCGTATAATGTTTTCTATCGCTTGCTAACAGAATATGTTGAGACTATGGATGCGAAAGATTGTTATGTGTGTACACAGATACCGACATCAGTAAAGGAAGGGGTGACTTATCACCACATGCCTCTTACATACGGGATTACATGTAGTATAGTAATGTCTAGATTTTATGGTCAAACTAACATACAGTATTTTTATTCAAATTATGATGTTACCTTTGCATATGTTCCTATAATAGCGCAGCTAAGCCAGATTGCTAAAGATTGGGATGCTAAAATAATGAGGGAATTTTTCGAGCCAATGCAACCTTTTGAAACGGCTCACGCTCATAGGGAAAATCTTACCTGCTCGCTCTCTGCAGTAGAAATAAGCTTTTTAGATCGCACAGATGATAGAAGGGCACAAATGAATGCGAAATTAGAAAAAGAGCTACATAAGAGGACTTCAGAAGATAATTATGATTTTGCTGCAATAAAAACACAAGGGAGAATAGCTTTAGATGCTTGGCATGTAGGGAAATTTTGTATATATCGAGGTGAATCTTATTATGATAACATTTTTGTAGGAGCGAGTGAGTGTAAACATACGTTTATCTTTAAGGCCAAATGGACATTCATGATGAACGGACTTGACCCTGTCATTCCAGGTGTATATTACATTTGTGGGTATAATGCCTATATCGTCTTCCGAAAGGATGGTGGGGGAGATGTTATTTGGGTATAGTGTTCCCAAAGGTTTATCAACTGGATGACCTATCGATGATTCAAAAGACATCTGGATCCCATCGTATCCAGAAAAGAGAGACCGCAGCTGCTGTGGTAGGAGATATATTTGGAGCCATGATTCCTTCATTGGGAGTTGTGTTGAACTCCATCAAAATAAGAAAGTTGTCTACTATAGTGGATAACATGTTGACAAAGTTTTCAGGTGCTATAATCCTGATAGATGCTGAACTTGCAGCGGAAAGAGCTATGACTCTTCAAAATAGGCTTGCTTTAGACATTCTTTTAGCAAAGGATGGCGGCGTTTGCAAAATGCTTGGTGCACGACACTGTTGTACATATATTCCCGACAATAGTGTGAAAATTAAAACTATGCTTGCTAATCTAACAAAAGAGAGTGCGGACTTGAAGGAATTGAAAGAACCAGGAGTGTGGTAGAAGGTTGGAAAAGGACTTGCTTCAGTGGGAAATTGGATTGGGGGAATTTGGAATGGAATATTGCTAAAAATAATAGAGGGAATTATGATAGTTATAATTTGTGTATTTGGAATTTGGGGAATAAAAAGGGGAATAATAATGATTATGGAAAGAATTAAAAGAAGGAAGGAGGAGAAAATAATGAAAAGAATGGCAGAAGAATACAAAGAGAAAACTAGGGGAATTAAAAGGAAAAGAGAACTGACAGAATTTTAATGGAATAAAATTTGTGGGCATAATTTGGTGTGATGACAAGTAGTCATCAGAGGAGGGATTGATGAAGCAGAAAATGAAGGTTTTGATTTATTTACGCTTAAACGTAGTACTGCAATAATCATGTGTGACTTTAACCGAACTAATAAAGATTGTACGGGGACAAAATGTGCCCTCAGAGTAGTTTGCCAACATTTATAAGCGTGCTTTATATAACGTGATGTACTAGAATTGCACTAATCCGACATAATCATAAACGTGTGCTACGATTTGCTTGTTTGAAATGTTTTAGCTTAGCATAACTTTAGTGCAGGCTTTGGCCTAGTTGCCTGGTCTCACGGTTTAGATGCTCGTATTTTTCCAATGTGCTAATAAACGTGTATTTTTGCTTGAAGCTGTACTTTTCCACTGAGATCGTTCACATGCTTATCTTAAAGTTTCGTGCCAGCCTGGCATATTTTCTCTTTACTCCAAGGTCGATCTGCAGGTGCGGACAATGGAGGCTCTGAAAGTGAGCTAATTGGTATAAAATGTTGCAACTTGCGTACCCATCTCCAAGGATAATGTATGCTTAAGTAAAAGCTTGAGAACTGTCGTTTTTGATTGGACAATTTGAAGCTAACCTATGAACCCTCCAATGGAAGACCCTACTGGATTTGAACTGTTGTCTATAAAAATCAGGTGCACAAGAAGAAAGTAGCCATTACCAGCTCGATACCCGCCATTTTGCAGACTTCGTAGCTATTATGGCCCACTTTGCTGCGACGCCATTTTGAAAGAGACTTTGATGCTTTCTCTAATCGAGAGAAAGAGTCTTTAAATGATTCTGGCCCAAGAGACTTTAACTTTGATTTGATCCCTTTGCATGAAGTAATAGTTTTACCTTGCCGCCGTGAGGCAACTGCCCCGTCCACCCTGCCCCTTTGCCCCGTCCCATGCCGATCGAAACGGTACCCATGCTGATCGAGAAACGGTACCTGTGAGACGAAGACTTCCTTGTATGCTGATCGTAATTGGTAAATATGAAAGAAAATTGTACAATTGCATTGTGTTTCTTTTAGGTAACCAACTGCTGATTTTGATAAGATCCCTAGTTAGGAGTTTTTCTAAATTAATGTTGCTAAATTGTTTCGCATGAAGCCCCACATGCCGATGCTAATTTGAGGTTAGATGAGGATTCTTTTGTTGCACGATGCAATTTGAGACCTTGTTATGCTGACTAAATGTATGCAATTAGTTCATTACAGATTATCGTATTAGTGATTTGCATTGCTATTATCGAGTGCCTTGTTATTCAAATGCTGCATAGATTGCACTTGTTTCGCCGCTATGGACAGCTATTAATGTTCATTTACGTTTATCATTTGGTGTTGAGACACATTTATATTGTGCTAGCTTTGTTAATATAGGGAAATAAATTCACTAACTTTGCAATAAACTGGTGTGGTTATTCCTGACTGAAAGGTCAGGGTTCGCCGAAATGTATTCTGGATTAATTGTTAAGTGTTATGTTGATCAAGGTATTGCTTATGTTCGTTATTGATTATTGATTTAATGAAATTGATTGATTAAGAGTACGGAGAGTCCCACTTAGTCAAAAGATTCATCGGCCTAAAGAGCGTCCGAATACAGGTAAATTATTAGTACGGACCGCGCTATCACTACACTCTGCTGTACTCAGATTGGACAGCTGCATCAGCTCAGCGTCAGGTCAAAGGGCATGGAGAACGTAAAGGGAAAGCAAGAGAGGCTTGCTGCCATACTTACTGCTTCTTACCCCTGCTTAAGCTTTCAATAAATTATAAACTGTCATAACATTACTAAACGAGAGAATGAAGCTAGCCTAATTGCAGTTGTTTTTCGTTGTTTTAACTGTGTTTTAAACTCTGCACAACCTGTGTGGCCTGACTTGCTGAAAAACTGCTAATGCTAACATTCCTTGCTAAACAAATGTTTTGCTTCTAACCTTTGCTTGGCCTATGCACGTTACAAAGCAATAGAGGCAGTATTATATGTACTCTTTTTCTTGTTAACCTGCTTTGGAATGCGCGGAGTTGCACACATTATATACTAAATTGTATCTTTTATTAATAGACCTACGGAGTCAAAGCTTTGTGAAAGGAAATGATGGCATTCAATCATGCATGGGTTTTACTTTTTCAGAAGCAAAGTATGCATGGGAAAACAGAGCAGTGATGCTTATTCCATTCTGAATTCAAGTTTATTCTGCCAGGGAAGTTTTCCAACACAGGAAGAATGAATTACATTTTATGATAAATTGTTAATGTATCAATTGTTTTTGTATAAAATGTGTCTGAGGGAAAGAGTAGGGGATCCCAATGCAGTGCAATTACAGACGAGAGGGAGTTGCTTGGGTTCCTGGCATTTATTTGGGCATATCATTTTATGCTAATTTGCTTCTTAGCAGTGCTTGAAATGGAAAAATTAAAGTGCAGGTACTCCGTGCCAGAGTACCTGCTTGTTTCCGAGAAGTGCCGGTACTCTCCAATCAAAAGTATTACGTTTTTCTTGAGATGTGCCGGTACTCTCCCTCTCAAAATAAAAAAGTGCCGGTACTCAGTACCGGACAGTACCGGCCCATTTAAAGCACTGCTTCTTAGCAGAAAAGTCTTCCTGACTATTGCTAGATGGAGAATGAGCTGGATAGACTGAATAGCATTACAGCAGTAGCACATTGAACTGATAACAATGAGAACTGTGCTACAGACAAAATAAAGTATTACTTGCTAAATTCTTAATTGCATTTTTCTCAGACTCCTTCAGTCAGACTAGACTAAACTGTTACCGTATTCTTTAGTAGCACAGTGAATACTTGCTAAATAGAACTAAGACCGATTAGAGTAGGGAAGTATTCAGGACACACTACATGTAATGTTCTGTAAATGCATTGAATAATAAAATGTATATTTTATTGGAATAAGTATTCCAAACTATTCTAAACTCTCGTTATTGTTTAATAGAGAGTCAACTTGTACTAAATACGCTTTTGTTGCAGCTTATTTATATACCTAACAGAAGCCCCAAAGGATCAACGAACAGAAGTGGGCTCAGTAGTCAGATGAGAAAAAGGACAGCATAAGATGTAATTGATAAAATTTGTAAGAATGTGCTGTCCCACCTCTCATAAATTTGACCCATTAAAAGGGGGCTCCCAAGACAGGGCTGCTGGAGGAATGCGAGCGAAGGCAGCCTGCACAGGGCTGGAGACTGGATGGTAAAAGGTCCACTGCGGTGGGCTGTGACTGTGCCGTACCAAAGACAACTCAACAGACAGTGAATGTGACTAGTTTTAAGACGGGTCACCAGATTAAGCCATGTCACCGGGACACAACTCTTCTAGTGCTGAGAATATACTTTGCAAATTATTTTTTCAGGTGTATGAGTTAAACCGTAAAACCTTTCAGCTCTCATTACTTCTACTCCTTAAATTTTGCTGCTTTCTAATTTTGTCATCCAGTTGAAGACAATTGTTAGACATAGCATCCTTGGCATGGTCTCCCCTAATTTTTTGCCTCTGTTTCCCAGGTTGTTGATGTGTGCTGGACTCTGTTTATGTTGTTTTTGTAACTCTGGGCACACTTTACCACTGCTATCCAGTGCTAAAGTGCAAGTGCTCCTATGTAAAATATATGTGTAATTGACTTTCCATGATTGGCATATTTGATTTACTAGTAAGTTCCTAGTACAGTGCACTAGAGGTGCCCAGGGCCTGTACATCAAATGCTACTAGTGGGCCTGTAGCACTGGTTGTACCACCCACATAAGTAGCCCTGTAAAAATGGCTCAGACCTGCTACTGTCACCTGACATTGTCTGTGTGTGCAGTTTTAAACTGCCAGATCGACTTGGCTAGTGTACCCACTTGCCAGGCCTAAACCTTCCCTTTTTATACATGGAAGGCACCCCTAAAGTAGGCCCTCGGTAGCCCCATGGGCAGGGTGCCGTGTATGTTAAAGGTGGAATATGTACTTATGTGTTTTACATGTCCTAACAGTGAAATACTGGTAAATTCGGTTTTTCACTGTTTCACGGCCTATCTTTCTCATAGGTTAACATGGGGGCTGACTTTATATTCTATTAAAGCGCAGATTGCCTTTGGGAGTAGATAGACATGTGAAGTGCTGCCCCTGCCTGTGACTGTGCTTTGTTGGGCTACCCTACAGTTTCTGCTTCTGCCTGTGGAAGGGGACAAAGACTGGACTTTCTTGTGCATTCCTGCTTGAGAAGAATCTCCAAGGGCTTGAACTGAGTTTGCCCCCTGTTCTGAAGTCTCAGGGCCATCAAAGACTTCACCCACCAGCACCTAGACTCTCTGCAGAGACTCCTGCCCTGACGAGTGGTGCCTTATCCAGTCCCTGGGCCTTTGAAAAGAGAAGCTGGTGAAAATCCAAAAAAAACAACTTCGGACGATTTCGGACTGACGCTGCTGCCGAATCCCGTGATGCCGCCTGCAACCGACTCCGTGGTCCTCACTGGAATGCAACGACCCTCGCAGGCCCGACATCGCAGCAGCTACGCCGAAGTCTGCGACTCCATGGAAGTCGCCGCACCACGTTGTGACCGACTCTGCCCGAAGTGCGTGGATTCAACGCTTCGCAACGATGCCGCCTCACCTCCACCGTTCCACAGCAAGGACCCGACGACTCTTTGTGACGCCTCTGCTCCTTCTCCCTGCAGCACCAGAACCAACGCCGCCCGGATCCAGCGATGCCGCGATCCCCGACTTCGCGCACCGGCTTCTTTTCACATTTTACTAAGGTACTGTACCTGAGGGTCTGTGTGACTCCGTACCCGGCGCCATTGGCGTCAGATTGTTGAGAACGCATCTGTCACGACGCTGTGTTATCAACTCATCGAGGCATTTTGTGTTTATAAGCACTATTTTTGAGTTTAATCTTTAACAATTCATAACTTGACTTGTGTATGTTGGATTTTTGTTGTTTTGGTCTTGTTTTGTTTAGATACATATTGGCTATTTGTCTAAACCTGTGTTGAGTCATTTTGTGGTGTTTGTACTATATTACTGTGTGTGTTAGTACAAATACTTTACACTGGTCTCTGAAGTTAAGCCTGCCTGCTCGTGCCAAGCGACCAAGAGGGTGAGCGGGGTTTAACTGAGTTTGATTTTCCTTTATACTGACTAGAGTGAGAGTCCTTGCTTGGACAGGGGGTAACCTGACTGCCAACCAAAAACCCCATTTCTAAGAACAATTATATGTATAGCGTCTACAGGAACGTGCTTCACATTGGTTGGCCGTAAAAGTGCTATTTATCTATTGAACTGAAACCAGATTACAACTTGAAGAATGTACTCATCAGCTAAGTGAAAGGCCTCAACTAAAAACAAAGTGCCCCGGTGACATGGGTGCATTAGCTATACTCTGTTCTGTGGAATAGGTAATACTGGCAGAGTCAGGCAAAAGTAGTTGTATGTCAGAAAATTGTCTACAGAAATATCATCCAACATAAATATTGGGTCCTAAATATTGCTTATAAAATATCAATGCATTGGGTATAGATTTTCCATTAACTCCAATGGGGAAATAGTTTTGTAAACAACATTTATAACACAATATTTATATAAGGCTACATTTTGACAACAACATTCTTGTACCATATCTCTGACGGTACATGTTGTGATCTTGCTCTGCTTATTTATTATAGTTGTAATAATGATTGGAATCTCATGCCATGATCTTTCTGTTGTCATTATGCTTCCCTCAGAACCCAGCAGGACTAAATAAAGTCATTTATGAGAGTTGAAGGATAGAAGGACCCCTTTACTGCAACATAAATTGGCGATGAGGAGTCAGTCAACCGGGACAAGGTCTCTTCATGCATGGATGAGGACCAATGCATTGAAGGCACATAGATAAGTGGTGCAGTGTGGAGTGAAGTATTTGTGCTAGTAATTAATGAAAACGAGTTTTCAGGATACTCAGTGATTTAATTACAAGCAGTTTTGACTATTTAAAATGTTGTTTTAAGACACTTGTATCATGCTCACTCTAACGCAATGTAATGCTGCTCACCCATTGTCGTCGTTAGTGGAATGCAAAAAATGGGAGGACTGGCCTGCGCGGTTATTAACTGATCGCTCAGCTGTGGAGAAGTGGGGAGCAGCCCACGCGGCTTGCATACGGCAACGGCTGAGGCTAATAACGCTCAGCTGTCTACATAAGGCAGGCAGCTGATGCGAAAAGACACTCGACTGAGGTGGATGTGTGAAGGTTAACAAACTCACAGAGTTGACACAAGTGCTCTCATCTAACTTGCTGGCCATACTAATTGCAGGCATCTCTGAAGCAGAACTCCTGAAAGTCCAATCTGCTGCATATATGTGCCTCGTGCTCATTGAAGGGAAGCAAGTGAGCACAGTCAGTCTCTAAGGGAAGCCACACCCTGCAACACGCATTGCAGGAGAAGTCCAGGAATTAAAAGGAAAGTGTCTTTGGGTGGATATGAGCAGTAACACCCATTAAAGAGGTCTCTATATTTAAAGGGCTTGTGTTTGTGTGTTTACAGCAACACTAACAAGCTGATTGTTAAAGCATACTAAATCTAGAATACAGTGTATATGGCGCATGGTGCATGGTAACAAGGTATATAAGAAACACTAAAAAGCAGTAGTTTAAAAAAAGAAATAACACTTTGGCAGTATTATTCTGTGTACTGAATGTCTGGAGAAAAACCTAAAGAATGGATGTCACTGCAATTACACATCCACCATTTTTTTTGCCAAACCAGGAGTCCCACCCATAGAATGGGATAAACAGGTGGATATATTTGACAATTATTTTGGGGCACTAGATAGACAAGAATTTAGTTCTAGAAGGAAGCGAGCGATCTTAGGAAAGGCAGGACAACATATAGTTAATTACCTTCCTGTTGCAGTAGATAATGAGGGTCAACCCATAGAGAATGTGTATATGGAAGCCCGGACAAGACTGAAGACAAAGGTTTGCAAAAGAGACCAACCTGGTGATAGGAAGGTATATATTTTATACTCAACTTCAGAGAGTTGGTAAACCTATAGATGACTTCATTACTAGACTACATGAACTATCAGTCAAGTGTAGATTTGGAGAAATGGCTGAGGAAATAATAAAAGATCAGCTTATTTTTCAATATAGAAGTAGGAAAACACAGGAGCATTTATGGGCTGCCAGGGATGCATCTATGAAGCATGCAATAGAGACTGCGAAAATAGTAGAGGAATTGGAGTACTGTATTAAGGAGACAGACCGTAGAGACAGTAAAGGAGATACCCAGGGAGAGAGTGAAGCATCGGCTGTAGACAAAGTGGATGAAGAAATAGCAATGATGTCCAAAAGGAAGAAAGAATTGTTCAGGAAATAAAATCTTTGGCAATAAATCTTCTAACAGGATGTGTAGCAAGTGTGGGAATAATTATCACACTTCTGACTCAAAAAATGGTTTTGCTATTGGGAAGGAATGAAAGTGTTGTGGCTCCAAAGGGCATTTTGCCAGGATGTTTAGGGGGGTTGGCAAAGGTAAAGTGGCCATGTTGACACGGGAAGTATCCAGTGCAGACATTAACACAAGCCCTCATAGAGTTTTATTTGTAGGTGCATCGACAATGAAGACAAAGGCATGAATAGTGTGTCGTATTCTGAGGAGTCCGACAGTGAGGACAGGAGGAGGAGTAGACCCAAGACAGAATTTACAATTAGCGACAAGAAAGTGGAAATGAATGTAGATTCTAGGTCATTATATATTTTCATACCCAACATTTTGGAAAAGAGTGGCCCAATGTAAGATTGTTACCGAAAGATATAAATTCAGGAGGATATCAAGGTGAACAAATAAATATTTTAGGCTATACGCATACAGATATTAAGTTCAAGAACAGGGAGGTTAAAGGCAAAGTTAATGTGGCTGAATCAGGACCACCTATGTTAGGTTTGTTCCACCAGTATGACCTCCACATAAAAATTGTTCCACATGTAGCTGTGCAGGATGAGATAACAGTGAAAGATATACTGTAACGTGGTACAGAAGATTTCAGAGAAGAGTTAGGACAATTTAAAGGGTATGTGCATAAAATAAAGCTTAAGCAAGGAGCAATACTGGTCCAGCATGAGGTCAGCCGGATTTCAATCATGATAAAGGAGGAGGAAAATTAAAATGTTGGATAAGAGGTTGTGCAGTGGAATTATTGAACCCATTGAGACATCTGTCAGGATCTCCCTAGTGGTTATCACTGAGAAAGCAGATGACAAATTGTGTTTTTGTTGTTGATTTAAGGGGTTTAAACCGGAATATTGTCTGAGATACATTCTCATTACCAAATATCAACTAGCTAATCTTACTGTTGCAAGGGGGAAAGTATTTCTCTAAATTAGACCTGCAGCATGCGTACCACCAAATTCACCTTCATGATTCCTCAAAACCCTTGACTGTTTTTATTACCATGGAAGGCACTTTTTCAGTTCACAAGGATGCCGTTCGGGTTGTCGTCAGCAGGTAGTGTCTTGCAAAGGATGGCAAGTGAAGTATTCAAGGGTTTAAAGAAGTAATCCATTTCCAACTCGATATATTGGTTTTTGGATATAGTGTAAGTAGCCATAACAAAGCCTTGAAGAAGACATTAGCCAGGCTTGCAGAGTCAGGTTTAATGTTACACAGAGAGAAATATGGTTTTCTAGTTATCGAGGTTGAATATATGGGACACACGCTGTCTGTGAAAGGAGTGAAACTGAAAAAAAGGCTTGCTTGCAGCAATAAGGTTAGCACCAATTTCCCACAACAAGGACCAGTTTAATCGAGTGATACTATAAATTTGTAAAAAAAAAACTTTGCTAACAAAACTAATTATCTGAAAGCACTTATGAGAAAGGGGGTAGATTTTCATGGGGTGATGACCAACAAAAATGTTTTCATAACATAAAGGAAGAGATTTGTGGTGTGGGTATCCTTGTACCGTTTGACATCAATGGGTCCAAAATTGTAACTGTAGATGCCAGAGACACGGGCATTGGGGCAGTGTTATCACAAAAGGTGGGCTCTTCTGAAACAACTGCTTCATGCTTCTTGACTGTTGTTGAGTGTCATTACTCTGTTTTAGAGACATTGGCAGCAGGTTGGGGTGTAGAATATTTTAGAACATATGTGTGGGGGACAAGATTACTCTCCACACTGACCATAAGCCATTGTTAAAGATTCTGACGCGGGGGGCACGAAAAGTTTTAGCAAGGTTTGTGAGACTGGCTTCAAGGTTGCAAGAATACTATTTCATTGTAGAATATATGTCAGGTTGGAGGAATGTTCAGGCAGATTGCGGTTGCTATTGGATTGGAAGAGCGTGGACGAGGAAGATGTAAGCAGGTGTGCAAGGGAAGCACAAGTGCAATGGAACGGGCAGTGGCCAGCATGGAGAATGTGGTTCAGTGGAGTCGGGGAGCAGTTTACAAATTAGAGTGGTCTTGCACCATGGAGAATGGCGTGAGAAGAGAAAGCACCTAACCCAATGCATTGAGGCCCTTCTACAAATTGTTGATGAATTGCCAATAGTAACTGATCAAGTTATTATGTGTGGTGACAAAATCAATGGGGTTTTCAGAAGATTGTTCGACATAGCAAATGAAGGACATCTTGGCCACACAGTAACTAAGAAAAGGCTAAGGATTGCATTTTGGTGGCCAGGCATGGACAGTGATGTGGTGGTGTGGGTGAAATGATGTGTGGAATGCAAAGAATGCAAGAAGAGATTGAGACTGGGTACCCAGGCAGTTCCAAGTAGTATTCACAATCCTGGTCAGGTATGGCATAGTGTGTGTCTTGATTTTATTGGTCCAATGACAGCGATAGATCACAATAAATTTGGCATTGTGTTAGTGGATATTCATTCCCGGTGGTTGATAGTGCAATTACTTCCTGAGATTACCACGAAGATCACGGTTCGCATTTTGCGTGATATTTTCAGAGAAGGCTTCTCTGCGATTCTTATAACCGACAATGGTTAACTTCCTATGAGATGAGAGAGCTTGTGAATGTCTGTGGTGTTAAACACTCGTGCACTGCCTTTTACAATCCCCAAGCCAGTGGAATCGTGGCACGAGGCAACTGCATGGTTAAGGATGCATTAGAATTGGCCTTAGTCAATAACTTGGACATTGAGGAGGTGATTTCTGATTTGGTGTGGGTATATTGCACTAAGGAAAATGCTACCACCAAAGTGGTACCTTTTTGCGCCATAAGAGGTAGGAAACCCACAACTAAGCTGATTCCATCTTGGATAAGAACTGGTTGGTGGGAAAGATGGGGCAGTTAAGAGAGGGATTGAGATTTCTACTAAATCGGGTGTTGTTAAGGGCAAGTTTGAAATTTCTAGTATGTTTGGTGTTGTTAAGGGCAAGTTAAAAATCAACCTAGGTGATGGGGTCAAAGTACAGACAGGGTGCATTAGGAGTGAATTGAGCAAGTTCAGTGGGCCATTTCAAGTCAAGGAAGTACGCCAATGGCATGTAGAGTTGAGTAATGGGGAAAGGTGGAAGCTCCACAGGGTGGCAAACTATTGTTCTGCTGACAATGAACAAAAAAGGGAACTAAAATAAATAAGCAAGGCAAGATCACAACAGTAAGCCTGGACGATGCTGGGGACTCTTGCATTCTCCTATAGTGCTGCATGCCTCTGTATGCATGTAAATGCCCCATTAAAGGGGTCATCCAGTGTAGAGAAACAACAGTTCTCTTTCCCCAGGCCTGTATTCCTAACAATCATCAACAACAGGTATACTGGAATGTTCTTTTGTTTGATGACGTCTACTTGAGCTTTGAGGTGTATAGTGAAGTCATTCATCAATGGCCTCTTTAAGTAAGGCAAGGCATGGTTAACATTTGATGCCCTGGTTTTATTTAAAAAGATGGGCTCCCTACTTATGCCTACAGCCCATTTGGCAATAGGCCTCACTGTTTTCATCCAGCAGAGAGCTTGAGAGGCCATGAGCCATTCCGTTCAGAGTGAGACAAATTAGAACAGTTTATGGGGCACATACTGTTTGAATGCCACTGAGATGTGTTCTCCAGCTGAAGGATGCTATTTTGTGGTTGTGGGTCCTAGGGTTGACAGCAGCGAGATCAGTGATGGTGTATTTCTTTCATCAAAACGACTCTCGTATCTTACGTCAGCTTATATTTTGGCAGAACTCTTTATTTTCCCGTGGAGACAGCAGATGTGCTGCTATACAATGTGGCTAAAAAGGCATTGACATTGACCTATTGGCTTTGCCAATGTTTGTTTTTAACATTGATATGACCCTTGGTATACAGGTTGGAACAGTATTGGCTGGTTACTTTCACTTACTTACCAAATTAGAACCACTACTACCTCTGTTATCAACCACACACAAGGCCTTTGATGGTGGTGGGTGTAATCGTTAAATA
Source organism: Pleurodeles waltl (assembly GCF_031143425.1). Taxonomy (NCBI): domain Eukaryota; kingdom Metazoa; phylum Chordata; class Amphibia; order Caudata; family Salamandridae; genus Pleurodeles; species Pleurodeles waltl. The sequence continues at coordinate 81,501,672 of NC_090436.1, forward strand.
ATCCCCTGCCACTGGTTGTATAGAGCTTTATTTATTGAAAAGGAGAAGTAAAAAGGAGCAATCATCTACAGCAAATATTTAAAATATAAAATCATTAAAGTACTTTTGTATAATCAATAAAGAGAATTATTGTGAGTTAAAGGGTTTCATTAATCATTCTTTAAATTATTTTTTTAATTTGTTATTCATTCAATGAGCATTGGTTTTAAGTATCAGCATTAGAAATCAATACGATCCAATGGTCAATATTTCCATATAAGTAAAAATACAATGATAGTTACTATTATAGTCTGTATTGTATCATTATAGTCTGTATTGTATTAATACAGCAAGTATGTTCCATAAAGAAAATTCCCTAATCTAAGTTAAATTGGATTGGTATAGAATAAAGTGTAGATTCAGATACCAACTAAAGAGTTCTGATGAGACAAAGAATACATCGGCATGAAGCCTTCGCAACTCAATTGAAAAAAAGATCAAGCTAGAAAGTATTCACAGCCATAAATTAGCAGAAATGTCATCGATTCAGTAAATAGGATAAGAAATCTCTTATGAAGAGAGATGCATTCTTAAGAACGCAGAGATGAGTACCCAGCAAATGAGAGTGAGAGAAGTCCTCCTCTAGTCTAGGAACACACACTATTATAAACACACAAAATACAAGATGGTAACTTGTTTCTTTTCTTCGCACAGGTCGTCCAGTAGGATTGTAGTAAACTCATAGGAATTGGTTAACTCTCCGTCTTCTCACATCTGGACAGTGAACTATAGACACAGGAAATGTTGTGGTTCAGAAAGTTCTCCATATGAATCAACCTTCATGTTGCCTACTCTCCTCCTGATGAGAACCTAACTATCAGTTGTCTATACAAAACAAAGGCCTAATCACTTACTAATAAAAGGTGTCTGGAAAATTGCAACATCTGCAGCACAGCAGAAAATATTTTTTTGCAAAAAAACAATTCATTGTGAAAGCAGGCCTTACAATGCTAATGTGAAGCTTCCAATAATACGGCATCAGGAATTAGGCTAACTTAAGTCAGTACATATGTGACTTTACTTATAGGTTCATAACATCCAAATATGATTACGTACTACAATTTTACATTTATTATATGCCCTATTTAAACATTGATGTTTGCACATTTTTAATAAAGAAGGCATTTTTGTTTGCAAATGAAATTCGCTCATGCACCTTGGTGGGGTATGCTACCTTTACAACACAGTCTTCACCATGCACTGACTTTACTCCACAGTCTTTTCCTTGCAGGTACCTTTCCCAGGAATGCCTTTACAATATGAATCAGTCTTTACAATGATGCTTTAAACACACATGCCTTTAAGACGCATGGTAAGTGTAGGTAAGATAGATCGATAGATAGATCGATAGATAGATAGATAGATAGATAGATAGATAGATAGATAGATAGATAGTTTTTTCAGTGAATTTCTGTGTTTTTAAGTAACAGTATAAAGGAGTGTCATTTTAAATAATGTAGACATACTGACATACCCAAAGGGTCAGAATACGAAAAAATGAAAAAGGCAGGTCTATTGGCTTTATCAGGAGATGTGCACATGAACACAATAAATCAGACCTATTGACTTTGTCAAAAAGTCACCAATAACTATAATCAAATGTATATTTTATACAGACACACATTTCGATGTTTAATAATAGTGATTGTCACAAACTATTTTCAACAAAGCTTTTCATTTTTAAAACAACCATTAACGTCTTTGAGTCTTTTTTTACATTATTTAATCCACAAAATGCAGGCATAGGACCGTACCCAAAGAACCCCCACACTCCAGCTGAAAAGTATTACAGCTCCAACTTGGAATGCTTTAAAAATAATAGTAAGCTCTCCTGGGATCATGGATTCAGTTAACCAGGAGACTTATTGTGATTTTTTTATGTTGCTAGGGCCCTGCTGCTCTCCCTGCAGCTCCACACAACATTTTTAAAAATGCTTGGTGGTACCCCTGCCTCTTTGAGGGGCACCACCATGATCAAAAAATTATCAATAAAAAGCTAGATGCTCATTTTGTTACTTTTTTGGGGGGGAGAAGATGGAGCCCCAAGGCCTCCACAGCACACCTGCTCCCAGCCTGCACCTATCCTGGGGTGCGGGCTGGAGGGGGACCGAGTCCCTGAATCCTAGAATGGCTGCAGCAACATTTTTTGTTGATGTTTGTGGCAGCCAATCAGATTAAAAAAAAAATTGAGCTTTTGTAGCTGTATAACCTTCTTCTCCCCCGGCAGACTGCCCTTTATTACCATTGGTATAGTCTCCCTGGGTTCCTCCTCTCTCCTTCGCATGTTTCTATTGGGCATATAATGTGCTGTGTTATCTTGGCCATGCCCCATTAAAAGGAAAACTTGCTCTTCTCTTCCTCTGGTGTTTTGCTTGCTTGCTCCATGGCTTCTCCATCTCTCAGCCAGACTAACTGGAGGCAAAGAACCCTGGTTGGACCAAGCTACTTCTCAATGTTCTCTATCAGAATGGATTGGGGTGCATTCTGCTGTTTCAAGTATAACCCCGAAGAGGCCCTGTCCATAGTTCCTAACATCTTTGTTTTCCACACCTGGTCTTTACTTCTCAGATACAGATATTGTTCCTGCTTAAACAGTTTTCTAGATCTTCCTATTTCTCCTGGAAAATGTCATTCTCTTCCTCCATAGGAAAGATTCATCTCTAAATACCACCTGATCCAAAGTTCTCTCTCATACATCATCTCCTTCAGCATAAGTACTCTGTTTCCGAGGTCAGTTATGTCTTTGTAGATCTCCTTCATGATGTGCTTCAGTTCATCACAAATTGAGCTAAGCTCTTACTTTGTGCCTAGTAAGAACTGTTGGAAGGAGCCCATGATACCTTCATCAGTATTACCCACAATCGATTCTTCCTTGGGCTGTTTCAGTTCATAATTTTGCCTAGTGTCTTTGGGGCCCCTTTCTTTTCTTCCATGGGCTTTTTGCTCCAACATATTCCTTATGTTGGAGTCCCACTTCCTCCTCACTCCTGCCATCACTGCTATTGTCTTTCCTCCTCAAGTACTTCATCTGAGTTCTAGCTTTCCTGTGGTATAGGTGTTCACTATGTGAAGTAACACAGGTGAGGCACAAGTTCATATTGTAAAAGGTACTGTTTAGGGGCTTGCAGAGCACTTTAAGCTTTGCTATCACCCTGGATTAGTGCAGTAGACATGACTCCTGCCTGTGGCTCATGGTGCCCTGGGACTATCCTGGGTGCTTATGACTCCCAAGAGGTGTTTCTGACTGCAGTGCCCAGTTGTCTCTGTATCTCCTTGGGCTTCACACTCCAGGGCATTTGGGAGAACCCCCTCTATCAGCAGGCAGGTTCTTCTTCCCCACACATTGCCAGGAGACCACTGGGAGTGTGTTTAATCTTACTGCACCCTACATTCACCAGAGTGATTTGGTGCCTGAGGGCACCAAGGTCAATAAAGACTATGAGATAACAGTGTTCTTGTTTGTCAATTATGGGCTAGTTTTGCTGAAGGCCTTTAAAGTCAGGTATGGTCTCCTCCTCTTGCAGCAGGTGCTTTTCATCTGGGACCACTCACTCCACATGCCCTGTTGTCCCACTGAGCCTCTTACCAAACCTCTCAAGCTGCACTCCTGCTGCTCCCATATATGCAACATCCACATCTTCAGCAGGGCATATGTCAACCTCACCTAGCCCTCCTGACTCCGCTTCCACACCACCTCCAAGGCTCATTGATTCACCCCAGGGATCCACTTGTTCTGATCTTTGCTCTAGAGGGCCACCTCACTGTGTCCTCTGCTGGCACCTTGTCCCAGATCTTTACTACAGCCCTCTACAGCACCGTCATCCTATTGCACTCTCACAGCTCATGACACATAGACTGATCAGTGGGTCCCCCAGCCAGTCTGGACCATGGTCCAGGTGGGATTTCAAGTTCACAAGCCCCAGGGGAAGGGTGGGCACTAATCTTTTACCCAGGATTAGTGCAGAGACTCAGAGTTGCATTTCCACTGCCAGCTTTATTTGCACCTATTTTAAGGTAATTTGTTTGCCCTCCACTACCTAGTACCTTCCGATGAGCCTCTTAAATAGTTACTTTTATTAGCGTAACTTCCTAACACCTACATCAAGAGCGGGTACTCAGTATTAGGCACAATCTAAATGTCCTAAATCAATCAACCAATCACTGAAATTACATGGTCTTGTGTCTACCACATGTTTTGTGTGAATACAGAATGACTGCACTTGTCTTATGTTCCACCACCTCCTGCATAATTTTTAGATTTCAATACAAATGTATATTTAGTTTCTGTCTCCAACAGTTCAAAAGTTAGTAAATAATGTGGCACACAAGGTGCAATGCTGTGGTGAAACAAGTGTACATTGATTGCTGTGTTTAGGTAATAAACGGGTACCAAAATTGCCAAACCTTTGTCAGGAGGTGTTACTGTACATAGTTGTTTAACTGGACAAGGCCTTTTGTCTGCAGGATGAAAAACATCCCAAAATATTTAAATGTAATTCTAATGATGAAAACTACTTTTTTGTCATGAACCTGTTCTGTTTCATCACTTATGCAAATTAGTGTTACACCACAGACATTTTCTCAAAGGAGAAGTTATTTCAAGGTCTGATTTCTATAATGTCACAACATGTCCAAATAAGGGCCTAATTAAGAGTCTGACGGTCACGAAACCGCCAGACTCACAGTGGCGGTTTGGACTGCCGTTGTTGTGGTGGTTGGACCACCACAATACGACCCTGGTGGTCCGACTGCCAGGGTACTGCCGTCTCCCCCAGGATCGGTGACCCCGACGGGCTGACAACGGGTGCAGGTTGCAATCAGCCAGGGCAGCGCTGCACACAGCGTCGCTCTGCTGATTACAACCTAGTTCTCCACCAGCCTTTTCATGGCAGTTTTACCTCCATGAAAAGGCTGGCGGAGAACAGGTGCAGGGGGTCACATGGGGGCCCCTGCACTGCCCGTGCCTGTGGCATGGGCAGTGCAGGGGTCCGCTTGCCCTGCACCTGCCCAGCACATTACAAGGGTCCTGATCCTGCCTGCGGGTGGCAGCATAATCGAGCCGGCGACAATGCTACTGCCTCTTTCCCCGCTGGGCTGACGGTCAGTCCATTGGGAAAGTCATAATGGGACTCCTCCGGGGAGTTTGCCATTACAGTGGTGGCCACCCTGTCTGAACTTTGGCGGACGGGAACACCTGTCCGCCAAACCCGTAATTAGGGCCTAAGTCACTTACAATCTCTAAATGTTATTTACAGTGCTGTTCTGCTGGACTCTTTCTTAAAAGAGAGAGTTACTTTCAGAGGTTCATAGTATGAACACAGAGAAACCCAAAACTGATGGCAAGAATAAGTCGACATGGGTGAAAAGTATAAGCAGAAATAATAAGGTATACCTTTTACACTAATAAGTGTATACATAGCTAGGCCTGTCATCTGCTAAGTGTAATATTATATATTTTACACAATCTATTTTACTGTAGGAGTTAGCAGGGGAAATGTTGCCAAAATAGTATTCCTGTGCCTTGCAGGCAAAACCATTATTATTAAATGGTGAATAGCCTTTTCAATAAAACACCTTGGATGTATATAACTTTCTTCATTCAGAAACATACCAGTGGCCCTTGTGCTATACATGTGGCACTGGATACAGCATCTTAATTTCTTTAACACTAACATATAAGACACATGTAGCTTCGCTAGATCTTTCCATCTACACCAAGTATGGTATATTCAACTATGTATTATGGGCCAGATTACGCTGTGGCTGTCGGACCACCGTGGCTGTGGCAGTCTGACCACCACATAACAAGTCTGGCGGTTGGACCCCCAAAAGACTGCCCTCTACGCCAGGATCTCTGATATGCTGACGGCGGTCTTGGTTGTGATCAGCCAGGGCGGCGCCGAAGTCAGCGCAGCCCTGCTGATTGCAACCATGTTCTCCGCCAGCCTTTTCGTGGCGGTTCAACCTCCTTAAAAAGGCTGGTGGAGAACAAGTGGTGGGGGCCACAGAGTGGCAACTGCACTGCCCACGACATTGTTGTGGGCAGTGCAGGGGCCCCTCTGCCCAGCACTGTTGTAATGCACACTGTCTGCTCAGCAGACAGTGCGCATTCCGAGGGTGCTAGGGAGGCCCCCTGTGCAACGGCATTGGACTTGGCTCCATGTGGAGCCGAGTCCAATGCTGCCGCACGTTTTCCACAAGGTTTCCGTTGGTCAGCCCATGGAGCAGGTGGGGAGACCCCCAGCGGTCCCCTCACCGGTCTGGCAGTCGGGTTTTCCAACCTCCAAATTTGTAATCAGGCCTTTAGCCTTTACACATCACTGTTATCAAATAAATTGGCTAAATAAATCGGATAAAGACTTCAACTCCCAGAATACACTTATCTTTTGCCACTTATGTATTTACTAATTTATGACTTACTGCTTTCAAAGAACAAAGAAAATGCTAGACTGCTTTCATTTGCGGGGCTACTCACAAAGGTAACTTACATATGTGAGAATGTTTACCTATTTTCCAATTATGAGTAGGAGTATATACCTACATGTTCCCACCCTGTGAAATAGGATGTGGAGAGAAATTTACCGCCAAAAAGGAGCAGTGGTAAGCCCAGCACCACACATGTGTAACCACTGATACTGAAACACTCTCCCACACCATAGAAAATAATGGAGACAGGGACTTATAAAAGAACCCATAGGAAATAATGTTACATCAAATCAATTTATTTTGACTTTGTATGCATGTATGTAAAAATAATTTAATGCTATCATACTTATATTTTATGATATGATTTGAATTCAAATAAATATAACTATTTTTTAATAATTATTTTTAAATCAATATAATACATATGTTTTCTAATTTTTAATATATATTAAATAAATATTTTTTTTTTATTTTAGGTTGGATTTATTTGAATAAATCTTTTAAAAAGTAGTAATTTAATTTTATAAATTTAAAATCATTAAATATTTCATTCAAAATTAATTTACTATTGTTGTAGCTTTGTTGAATTTCATTTTGCATTTTAAAAAATATATGACATAAATTTTTAACATAAAAATATTTCGACTATTTATTTTCAAGTTTAATTAACTTTTATACTTTTCCCTGGGCTTCACCACAGGGAGATCTCCAAAGCAGTGGTGGGGATCTCAAAATGTAAAGATGGTTATTAAACTTTAAAAAAAAATTAAAAATATTTTAAGCTTACTATTAATGTAAATTAATGTTATATATTTTAATTGTACAACAACATTTACAAAATAGTACAATAATATTAACTTGATTTTGAATTAAATGTTTAGTTAATTTAAATATATAAAATAAATGACCATTTTAAGATTTATTTAAATTGTTGTTCAAGTTTAATTATCTTTTTTTAACTTTTCCCTGTACTTGACCACAGGGAGACCTCAACCACCGTGGATTAAAAAAAAGTAAAATAATTTAAGTTAAATATTAATGTAAATTATTGCTATATCTTTGTGTTAAATATAGAACAAAATACTCATAAAATGCTATGGCACTATTAACCTAATTTTAATATTAAAATGTAAATATTTTGAATATGTGAAATTAAACTGAAATTGTTTTTCTGAAATGTAAATAAAAAATAAATCCACACCTAAAGTATAAAAATACATTTTATATATACTATAAATGATTGAATGTCATTTATAGAATTAATTAAAAGCAATTTAATTACAATTTAATAAAAATCGATCTTACATTAAGTTTTAAATTTTGGAAAGGTTATTAAAATATTTTAAAATAAATTAATAAATATGTTTCATTTTTGGATTTTTTTACATTTAAATACAATGTCTTTATATTTTAAGTAGTTTAAATAATTTAATTTACCATTATTTCCTTTGGGCTTTTATTTTTTAAGTCCCTACCTCCATTAATGTGTATGGCAGGCTTTTTGCAGTACCAGCGGTTGGCCATGCATGGTGCTAAACTTACTCCAGCTCCGAGCTGGAGTACATTTACCATTGTTTTTGGTCCTTTTAAGTTCTAATAACTTTAGAAGTGCAGTTTGTGAATAGCAAGGGGCTTACACTTTTGTGGGTGGGTGAATGTCCCTCCGTAAACACCTCCCTGACTCTCCCTAAACCCCTCCTCACTCCTGCCGGTAGTCCCTCCTCCCACTTAAGTGTGAGTATGTCAATTTTTCCAGCCAAAGCTCTTAGGGCCTTATTACGAGGCTGCTGGTCCAGAGACTGTCAGTCTCGCGGTGGCGGTTGGACCGCCGCAGCTGTGATGGTCCGACCGCCACATTATGAGGTTGGTGGGCAGACCTGCCAACCTACCGCCATCCCCGCCAGGATCAGTGATCGCGACGGGCTGTCTGCGATCCTGGTTGTAACCAGCCAGGGCGGTGCTGAACTCAGCGCCGCCCTGCGGATTACAACCTTGTGCTCCGCCAGCCTTTTCATGGCGGTCTGACTGTCATGAAAAGGTTGGCGGAGAACAAGTGCAGGCAGTGCGCATTTCGAGGGTTCTGGTGCTCCCTGCGTGCGACAGCATTGCCGCCGGCTCTATTATGAGCAGGCAACAATGCTGCTGCACCTTTCCCACTGACAACTATGAAGGGGAGTACCCTGTCACCCCACCCTGCTTTGGGTACTATCAGATCAGAAACACAGAAAAAATGTATAGCAGGTAGGGACAAATCTATTCATTAATTAAACCAACCAGTCAATCCACTTCTGGTTAATCGGGATACTTGATTTCCCAACAATATTTATTTATTTATTTAGAAAATAGCAGCGCATACCTAGACATAAGTGCATATTAACAACATATCAGGACAATAACTGAACATAACTTACTCAATTACAAGAAAACAAAATACATCACAGAAAAACTTAAAACGTCCAACAAAATAATTCATAAAGGTCACTCTCACTTAATTCTCATAGTGATCCTATCTTATATTGGTAACCAAAGGGGTTAGCACCCAGCTGAAAACACCTCACAGACTTTAAAGGTATTTATGTAGTGCTTTCCAGTTATTTCAACTTTCAATGTATTAGTTATACACCCTTGGTTCCGTAAGAATATGTCAACGCGTTTCGGCCTCTAAATTTATGGCCTCCTCAGGACAGTCGAAGGACACTGGCAATTCTTTCTTTAAAACAACCGAGTCACTGCAACCTTCTAGTTGGATTTGCCTATTTAAACTATAATCACCAGCTAGATGTATCTGGTTACGTAGGTCGTATTAGCACCATCTAGTCAAATATCCGCCTCGGTTGGCATCAATTAATTTCATCCTTTACAGCACGCCAGACCTTAGTTCCCACCGCTGCCTTCTTTGTTCCTACTTATGCGGGTTTCTTCACATAAGTAGGAACAAAGAATATTTTCTCATTTGGCAACCTAAATGGACAAGTTATTTTTCAATTCAATTTTTAATTCTTTCATCGTGCTCAGCTAACTGCATTGCTCTTGCTGACAATTGCTTCAGTGCAATAAATGACTGAATTGGCACGAGCTGCTTTGAAAAAAAAGGCGCACTGTCATCAGCCAGCCACACATTGATAAGGGTCAGTCGCATAGCTAACAGAAAAACTGCATGCTTCCCCGTCTGCTAAAGCCCTTCAAGTCAAATCCACAGTGAAATACATGAACCTGCACCACAGATTTATTACCACGCTTGCCATTTTTAAAATGTAATTATTTTTGGTTTACGCCTTATTGTTAATACATATACTTGAAAATGAATGTAATCATTTACACTGATGCAATACTTTTTACTTATTAATCAGCATCCAGTTATTTTTATTACATATGCTTACTCTTTCATGACATCATACTTAAACTAAAAAAAATACTTATTATGCTCCAGGGCACAAATGCTAATTACTTCGAGGCAGAGGTAGTCCGCCTGCATAATTTAACATAATACGAACATGCCTTCTATATGGTACTATTACTCTATCGTGCCCTCATAGCTGCTTCAGAACTATACATTTGGGAGTACTCTATCATTTTGTGGGACCATGTGCCTTTCTACCCCTGAGGCGCCGAAGTGTGTTGCAGATGTAAACAAAGAAGGTGTATTTATATAGCGCTTCATAACCCTGCTGCGGCCCAAGCGCTCCCGGTGGATGGATTCTCCTTAGAAACTCTGAAAGCTTGTCCGCTCTTCCTAGACCCCCGTAGTCCCTAATTAGTCTGTCCCAGCCAAGTTTGAGTACTGAGAGGCTCAGACGGGTTCATTCACTTGGGGGTGATTAGAGATGACCGACTGATCCGATTACGCCGTGTGTCTGGACGTCGGTGTGGGCCGACCTGCCAAGGCCCGCCATTGCCTCAGAGGTCGGCCGCGGAGGAGTGACCCGAATCATGGAGCCCGAGGGGGGTCTGTCTGGAAGGAGCCTCGCCGCCATGGCGACCCCAGTGATGCTGGTCCTGATGCTGTGCCCCGGGGCCGCCCTGCCCCTGGAGTTCACCGTCTACCGCATGCAGCAGTACAACCTGCAGGGGCAGCGCCACGGTGAGTGACCCGCGCCTCGGCCCGACGCACTAGAGCCCGGGTGGGGCGGGCAGCGTTCACCGTACGGCCAAGACGTGGCTGTCATTGATGGTCCTTGGAAGCGCGGGGCTGGACGTGGAGCCAAAGGAAGCCAAACTCAGGGGTTCGAGGCGCAGAAAGTGAGCCATGCACTCTTCGGATGGCGAGGGTTTAGTTTGGGGTGGTAACCTCAAAACTTTTTTTTTTTTTTAAATGTTGGACTCACTAAGCGATTCATGTTGCGGTGCCGTTTTGCAAACTAACTGGCTCCAAAGATGCCAGATTTTCAGTCAATTAAGAAGAAACCCCTCTAAGGGGCTCTCTGTTCTCTCTGTGTCCCATATTAGTGATTAGGATTTAAATGGAGTTGTATTGTATACACAACTTACCTGTAGTAGCCAAAATTTTCAGCCCACTTAAATAAGATGTGCAACTGTACGGCAATAATAATTACGACAATGCTGCTGCCACTTTCCTGCTGGGCTGACGGGCGGATATCTTGGTTTCTGCCCGTCAGCCCAGCGGGAAAGCCATAATGGGCCCAGCGGGGAGGTAGACAGCATGGTAGCAACCTCCCCATCAGAAGTTCAGCAGATGGGTTATCCTGTCCGCCGAACTTGTAAAGAGGCCCTAAGTGGTTTGCCCAGGGTCACACAATGGTGAATCTAGCATGGAGGCCAGATTCAAATCTGTATGCCCAAGCAGTGACGTAACATAAGACCATGCAGCACCCACGGTGCAAGGACCCCCCCGCTCCAGGGGGGCCCTCAGCAAAATGGGTAGGTGGTGGGCTGGGGAGAGGGGACCCCCTCCATGTACTTTGCAGGGGGGGGGGGGGCGGCCCTCAAGCTTTGTTATGCCGCTGTCCCCAGGTCCCAAAGCTGTTAGTTCGAGACGCTAGGTACATCTCCTCCCACAGTGTACAAAGATGCATTCAACCTTAACTACAGGCAACACACATACAGGCACACAAGGACAGATTAACTGACCGACAGATGGGTGAAGTTAAGGGATGAGTGTTGATGTGTTCTGCATATTGTATTATACAACCCCTTCTACCTTTTTGCCAGGCCCCAAAGAACTTTCTGCTTGATGAAATAATTCAATACTCATTTGTTGTGGATGTTTGGAGAATACAAGGAACGTGGTGGAGTGGACACTTTAAATAGTGTGTGCTTAACTTATGGAAAAATAAGTGCTAGAGCCAAAGATATTTCTGAAGAGACCACCGAAGCTTTTACCACCCACTCTCACTGCCAAACGCCAGTACTTATGTTACCTACTTACATCACACTCCTACTGTACGGACCATATGGACTGTGTCGGGCCATCTACAGCTGTAAGAATGACCTGGATGTGATGATATTATTATGTTTATGTATTTTGTACTGTTAAATGGCCTGCTGATGTTTTCAAAATAGACAGAGAGCGCCACCAGGTGGTGGATTGCCATAAATATGTGTCAATGTTAGTAAATACTACTAGTGCCAAGCATCTGCAAACACCAGCACAAATCAAGCACTGTGAAGGAAAGAAGCAGAATGGCAATACGCCTATCACAACTATCCAGACTACTCCACTCTGCTCTTTCTTTTGGCAGATTGTCTCAGCTGTGTGCTGTCCTTGCCCTCTTCACTCCTATCGCAAACACTGTGCACTGGGCTAAGAGGTAAGGGGTTGAGTTCTCCACCCTGCCCAGACCATTGTGCCTTACCACACACAGCTGCTCCTTTTAATTGGCAGTGAATGACCAGAGGGGGAGGGGAGTAAGACAAAACAGCTAAGGGGGTGGGGTGGCGGGGGAGGTGGAGAGATGTGGCTAGCGGCCAGAACTGCTGACTCTGGGTCAGGTTCAAGTCCTGGTGTTGCCTCAATGTCCTGTGATTCTGGTCAGATCACTAAATCTTCAAGTACCGTAAAAAATTGACCTTGTGTAATGTATTTGTGGTTTAGAAAACTGCAAATATAAATCAACAAAACTGCTGGGATGGAAAAGTAAGGGTTAAAAAACACAATCTCATGCCATCCCTCGAGGCCAGTGCTAAGAAGGCAGGAAATAAGCTTAGAAAGGGGAGTGCACAGGGATAATTCTCTCTCTAGACTGGCCAATCTCCCTGTACCAAGCTGGTCTGTGTCACGGTCAAATTATTTTCCCCTTTTCATGCTGAAGTCATTTCCTGGAACAGGACAGCTAAAGAAATATGTATTGAGTAAGCCCTTTCATGTCAGTGTGGATTAGGGACCACTCTTTTGACAGGTTACTGGCTCAATTTCCGTACCTGTCAATCAGATTATTCTCCAGGAAGGATGGCATCACAAGCCTGCTGCTCAAACACATGCCCGGCTCCAGCATTTTTTATTTATATGGGCCAACAGTGCACTCTGGTAGGCCACTGTGGGCCGAATTTGTTACTTTTGGAGGTAGTCTACAAGCCCTAGATTACATCAAATCTACTTCCAAACAGACACTGTGATAAGGATAAATTCTCTGTTTATACAGAGCCTGTAGCGAGTTACTTGAAAGTAAGGGCAATGTCTGTACTTAAGCTCAAGTCCTCATATTCCATCAGGCCTGGCTTCAACACAAGCACTTGAATACCAAGCACACTGTAAAAGTAGTTCAAGATTAAGGGGTCCCTATTATCACATAAAAGCATTGACATCATTGCACTAGAAAGGCTGGCTATTTACTCACTGCAATTTGTCCAACACTTACTTCTGTGCACAATATGAACTTTAACATTTTTATTTTCTTGTTATTCTTTTGTGATGTACTTTCAGAGATATATTTTTTTTTTTTAGAAAACAGCAACTCATTGATAAAAAAAGGAAAGGAGTATTTTTGAATACTGACAGCAGCTTTCATGCTGACAATTGCAAAACTAGTTCTTTGAAACCTCCTTTACAAACTCATCCATACATAGATTTGCAGTGAGTTCCTTCTCATGTGCTATAATAGTCAAATTCTGTTTCCAGTCATGAATCATTGTTCATAGGAAAAGTGTGAGAACACGGGATAGGAATGAAAAGGAGCTCTCAGAGGCTGTGGTTGAAACCCCTGTAACAGTGCAGATACATTTTTCATGAAGTGCTGGGAAAGCTTCAGTATTATCATGCACCAGTTAAAAAATGGAGGCAAAATCTGCACCATTTTTTACTTTTGTTTTTTTAACAACAGTTTTGCAACAGTTAGTTATGTCAAGAAGGGGTGCACACTTGTTCAGAAAATGAGGCAATGAGGTAACCAAGATAGAAAGGGCTTTAGTAAGTTCAGTGTTCTTCTGGGAGAATATGGTCTCCATTTCAGCTCTTGCTTTGTCTAGAATGTTCAAGAGGGGCTTCCTGAACACTTGCTGTTGATGAAGGGAAGCATCATCTGCAGACTGCCCAACTGTTGAAAGTATCACTGAATCTGCAAATTGGCAGATGAGAGTCCTTCTCCATTTTGTTCCATGATTAACACGAGGTTTGGTCTGAAACTTCAAGAGAAGACCAGTACTTGGTAGAAAACATTGGATCTGCACACACTGCTTTCATGGCACTAGGGGCCTCACTACGAGGCTGGCGGTCTTGAGACCGCCAACCTTGCGGTGGGAGTCAGACCGCTGCACTCCAGGCGGTCTGACCACCACATTACGACCCTAGTGGTCGGACTGCCGTCACCACTAGGATCAAGGATCCCGGCAGCATGGCGGCGGTCAGAGTCGTGGTCAGCCATGGCGATGCTGAGTTCAGCACCACTGTGAGGATCACGGGTCCAGTTTCCCACCAGCCTTTTCATGGCGGGTACCCCGTCATGAAAAGGCTGGCAGAAACCCAGTGCTGGGGCCCCGCTGCCTAACACCCTCGGAATGCACGCTGTCTGCTACTGTCTGCTACTGCAGTGCACATTCCGCGGGTGCTGGGACACCCTCAGTGTGACGGCATTGGCCTCGGCTCCTTGAGGAACCAAGTCCAATGCTGCTGCACGGTTTCACTGGGCTGACTGGCGGAAACCTCTGATTTCAGAGGTTTCCACCAGTCAGCCCAGGGTAAACCTTGGAATCAGCCTGGGGGAGACTGCCAGCTCTGCGGCGTTCTCCTGTTTACTGGGCTGGTGAGCCGATGTTCGGCCCACCAGCCTCATAATGAGGCCCGAAGTATGGACTGCACAACTTCCACTGCATAAGACACATTTTTTGCTGTGTCTGAAATACAGCATTAGCAGGTTTAAAAGCTAATAGTAGATCTTGTAAAAAATGTCCCAGTAACATGAACATGTTCCCTTTGAATATGAGATAATAATCCACAAGCTTCTGCGTTCAACTCAGATGTAGCATTGTCATTATGATATATGTCTGATATACGACCAGAAATTGTGTCAGTGTTTTCAACCACATATCTTGTAGCCTCATAATAGCTAGTCCATCAAATTTCAAGATGACGTTTGAGAGCCGGTCCATTATATCGTTGACTCACATAACGATAATGAAAGAAATTGTACAGCATATTACAAAGATAAAATAATTGCTTTGCCCTTGGTTTACTCTTTATGGCATGTATGACAACAAGATGAAGCTGATGACTGTAACAGTGTATATAAGGAATATATTTTTTTAGTCTTCTCTGTATCACAGCATGAACATCTCCATTTCATCCACTCATCACAGGCGCTCCATCATAGCACTGTCTTAAAATGTCTTCCGATTTGAAATCACAGGAAACTAAATGGCTTAAAATCAGATTAGCTATATATTCAGCATCTATTTGTTCCATCTGTGAAAGACCAATTAAAAGCTCCCCGGATTTGTTCACAAAACGCACCACAAGGGACAGATTTTTAATATTACATTATCAGTGGTGCAATCACTTTTTATACAAATACTGTTCGAATCACAACTTTTGTACTGCTTTTTGACTTGTGAGAGAACCATACAAGTTAAAGTATCTATTACTTCATTTTGGATTCATTGAGATGTATGCTGTGCATTTAGGGGAAAGGAGTGTATAATTTCAACTAGATTTTTTTATCTTTTTTCAAAGTGTATTGGAAAAGCTTTAAAAATAATCCACTTGTTGAATCAAAAACATCTGCATCACCACGCAGGGGGAGTTCATATACTACAAGAACATGAATCACTTCTCTAGTGATTTTTAAATAATGTTGATCATTTTCCATTAGTTTCGCATGAAATAAAAAAGCAATGATATCTCCTTTCTCCACTCTCTTAGATGCGCCTACTAGAGCTAGTACAGCATATGTGTGTGTTTGACTGGCTACATGTTTAGCAAATCCTTTACCAGGTGCCAGCTAACTTTTCCAGTTATAGAAACTAGTTACAGTAAAAACTGCATTCTTATCATTTATTCCATTTGTAATCATATGACATGGGAAACAAAAGCAAGCATCTAGATTAACAGAGTACTCCAGCCATGGTTGAGTTTTGTAAGCTGAATGCCTTCTCACAAATCTATTTCATGGATAAGATTTAAGAAATGGTTGGGTTGGTTTATCCCTGTTCAGCGCAGTAGCAACCTTGATGTTTTTCTTTGTGAAAAAGCAGAACCATGATTAGGTGAGCTTACATTTTGGTCTCTTTACCCTTCATTGGGTATGCTGGTACAGGACGTGGATTATAACACAAGGGATTTTGGTGGCGTCTAAAGAACCTCTTTGAATGACGAATCTGCCCATGATGTCCAAGCTAGGCTTAGCAACAACTGAAAAACTATTTTTTTTAAATACAAAACATTGATTAGTTAAAATGTTCCTGAAATATCAGGTCAAAAGACTACAGGTCAAACACCTTTTAAAATACAGAAAATTCATAAAAGTGCCCGTACAATAATTAAAAAGTTTTAAAAAAAAAACCTGAAGTATGTGATTGGGATGAAACACTAGAAAGATCTTCAAAAAGCATCATAAAATTGCAGCCATGGATAGCTTTGGTATCAAGAACTTATCTGGATGTACAGAACAGACTATTCTCGTACTAGTGAGGCAAACCTCCCATGAGTCGCAGAGTGCATTTAAAATAAGATCTTTGAATTATGAATCTCCAAATGAGGGTGACTGCTGCATAGGCAATGAACTGAACATGTGATACATAGAACCCGTTTCAACTCTCTTCCTCAACCCTAAGGCATTCTGTTTTAGCAATCTGTAGGCATTTTGAGCTGCAGGCATCTCTGTATTGTTCATGACGGCTGAAACGGTCTGAGGTATATGTGTTCAGTACCATCTCTGGTATATATATATATTTGTTCTAACAAAGAATCAATTTTTCTGGAGTCTTTTCTATCACAATACACTATCTTGCATTTTATATGCTTATGGGTTCCAAAAGTATTCTGTTTGAGGGAGTGGTTAGTCAGAAGAGTGGTGCATCTGATGGGAAGAGGAGGTTTCTGAGGTGGGAGTATCAGGCCAGTGACAATGCTCAGGCTCCTTCTGTGCCAGCCTTCAGAGAAAATCCCTCTCCAATACTACCTCCACCTTCGGCGGACTCTGCAGAACACTCCCTTCCAGGCCTGGGTATCCACTTTTCTACCATCCCTCTGCCGTGAGCCAAATCTCAAGGCTGACCTTGGGCCCCGCCCCTTATCAGCCACCATCCCTCACCACTCAATAATCCCAGATTTTTTTTTTAGTAAAATGACCCTCAAACTTAAAGCATTAAATATAACAGAAAATATAATTAGTGTGCACTTTAAAATATGTTCTAGAGTTGCAATAATGGCCCGACTGCTACTTAAACAAGGACAGAAAGGCCATGATGATGATGAGAAGACAATTTTAAATGAAGCATACACGCGGTATGTGTACAGGCAGGGCATTTGTGGATTCTTAAAAGTTGAACAAATGGCCAAACACTCCTGCAACATTCTCTTACCTGCTTGAAGGGTTAATGTCGACATCTGCCTCGCAGCGCAGTCTGAGAAAGCAACAGGAAAGGTGTAGCTGTAGCGGGATAGACTTCACTAGCGCTAAATAATAAAGGCAAGATCCACGGAGAAGGACGGTAGAAAAAAGTTACTCTGGAGCCTAAGGAAATAATTTACTGCCCTCACCATGCCCCTATTGTACCTGCACTAGTGGGTGGGGCCAAAGTCAACCTATCTAAAAGGAGATTCATAATTGGGGGTTCCTGTGAGATAGAGACCCTGGCCCAATTATGCAACTCCTGTACAAACAGCGGCCCAGATTTATGGGCTTTGTGGTGCAGGGCAGCACAGCTTGTCAACCACAGGACCATAGTTCAATCATATGACTTCTTGTTTGTCCCTGTGTAGGAAAATGCCCTAAAAGGGTCGGTGCACCACTTCAAGTGGTAATCCAGGTCACAGGGCGTGGTGGCTTCCATGAGTGGGAATAATTCCGATTTGCCCCAGTTGATTGATAAGCCAAAAAAGACCCAAACCAAATGACCTTGCATATTAGGGGGTAGATTAGTAGCCGGTTCACATACAAATAGCAAGATATTGTCCGCGTAGAGAGAAGCCAGTAGGGGTCCTCTCTGAAGTTGGAGTCCACTGTCTAGATGGCAACCCTGGAGATGTCGGACAAGTGAGTCCATGGCAATATTGAAAACTAGGGGGGAAGAGTGGGCAGCCCTGTCACATGCCTCTAGTAATTGGAAAGGGGGGCAAGACCACCCCATTCATTCGAAGACAGGCTGTGGGTTCTTGGTAAAGCAGCATAATGAGGTCTCTGCCCCTTGGGTGTACCCAGTTTGGACAATGTTTCATGCAGGAACGGCCACTTGAGGGAATCAAAGACCTTCTCTGCGTCCAACAGTGTAGCTTCTGCAGGGAGAGTTAGAGATATCTGATTTGTAACTGCAAAGATGGTTTGCAGGTTTATCGAGGTCGAGCGATGCCAAATTGCATGGGGGATATTATGTTTTCTATAAGCAGTGAGAGACGCATTACTATCACTTCAGCAAGAATCTTGCTGTTGTGATTCAAAAGGAAGACCGGTCTGTATGAGGTGCAAAGCTGGGCAGGCTTACCAGGTTTCAGCAGTAGAGTAATGATGGCTTCATGTAATTTGGGAGGGAGAATGCCCTCCATTAGTGATTCTGCGCATACCTCCAAGGGGTGAGGGGCAAGGATGTGTTTATAGGCTTTGTAAAAATGTCCAAAGCCCATCCAGTCCATGGGCTTTAGTGCCACTCGGGGCCTTAATGGCCTGTGTGATTTCGGAAAAGGTGATTGGGTTGGCTAGGAACTGCTGCTTCCCAGGATTGAGCCATACCATAGCAATTTCTGCCAGGTATTCTGCCAGTGAGGAGTCCTCCCTAATATATTGCATGGTGTATAGTCTTTATACATAGTGAATGTCTGAATGTCTAATGGCGTTATCAGTGATGATAGTGTCACTGTCTATTGAAAGGCTTGTGATGTATGTGGCATGATAGTTTGGTCAGAAAAGTTGTGCATGGGTACTCTCACCCTCACCATAGTGACTACCCATAGTGTATTTTCCCCAAGTGCTTAACCTCCCTCTCTGCCAGCTTGTGGAATTCCTGTAGGAGATTAGCTCGGTCAACCAAGCAATGGACACGGGTCCCGGCCATCTCAGCAAGGTCCACACTATGAAGTTCTTTTTCTACCCTAGCCAGGCCTCTTCGATTGCTACAGAGAACTCCTGCATGTTTGGCTCTGCACGCCCCCCTTATGTAGGCTTTGAAGGCCTCCCAGAGCATGGAATGTTTGTCCACTAACCCAGTATTGAGGGAGAAGTACTCCTCTATGGAGTCCTGTATCTCTATGCAGAAGGCTTAGTCCAACAGGGCTTTCTCTGGGAACCGCCATTGCCCAATAAGTCTGTCCCTCTATAGTATGCAGAGAGACACAACAATCAGGGAGTTGTCCGACAGTGTTCGAGGTTGGTGGATGATTTCAGTAACCCACAACAAGGCCCCTCGTGACTTGCTGATGGTCAGTACTGGTCCATTCATTATGTGGGGCTGAGTAGAAGGTAAAGTCTGTTGTGTGGGGTCCTGGCTTTGGTGGTTCCAACTGAGCTAGTAGTGTCGAGAGAGGGGTCACATGTGATGAAGTCACCACCCATGAGTATGAAGTCTGCTTGAAAACAGCCTATGAGTGCCGACAGGCTATGATAGAATTTGGGGATGTAAAGGTTGGGTCTGTAAACATTAACAAGCAAGACCAATCTGTCATCCGGAGTGCCCACAACCAGGAGATACCTGCCCTCTGTTTCAGGGATACAGTCATGACATTTGAAGGGTATGCTTTTATGTATCAAGATGTAGACTCCACGGAAACAGGAGCTGTAGTGGGCAAAAAAAAGAGTTTGATCCCCATTTAGTGGCAGGTGTGCAGGTGGGACGGACGCGGGCAGAGATGGGTCTCTTGAAGGAATACTGGCTTGGTTCTGTGTCTATTCAAATAAGAGAGGACCTGTTTCCCTTTTCTAGGATTGTTTGAACCATGAATATTCCATGAGACACACAGGAGACTAAGTCCCCATGCTCTGATATTATGCGTGGCCACGTATTATAATGGAGAAGAGATTGATCTATAAGGCTTCGGGCTCGGAGTGTATTTTGTAGTATAGAAGCTGTGCAACTAACAATAACAGTACTAAATAACATAAAGTAACTCCAGTCCCCCCACACACACTGGAGGTACATCCTTCAGCAAATCCCATTTGAATCCCCCAAACTTAAAATAAATATCATGTCAGTGTACACCTTGAGGGGGTGACAATGTTCCCGAAAAACAAAGTCCTTCTGAATGGTAGAGGTATGACATGTATGTACATGACCCTAATATTGCTGCTTAAAGAGGGCCTTTATGTAAGCTAGGGTTACATCCTCAACAATGTCCGGTCATCTCTGCTGTCCTGATGGAGTGCTAAGTGAGATCTGAAATGAAAGAAAAGAGATATGTGAGGTGTTTAAGGTGGGTTGTCCACTTGGGAGCTAAATGGTTGAGCCAGTAGACGACTATCCAGTGGATGAGTGGGCAGATGGTGTGGGGCTCCCGTTATATTGTTTGCAGAACTCGGCAGCATCCGAGGGGCCTAGAAGACATGATGACAGCCATCTGCCTCAATTCATAGTCTTGACGAATAGAGGATGCTGTATTTTAAGCCTAGATTCTGGAGGGTCTGCTTTCCATCAGTGTATTTCTTGCATGCCTCTTGCACCGCTTGTGTAAAGTCTGGATAGATTGCCAGTGAGGATCCTTTGTACTGCAGGGGAGCTTTTTCTCAAGCCAGCCGCAGTGTGGTGCTGCTGTCAAGAAAATTCAGGATGAGCCACAATCAGCAGAGAGGGGTGCACCGGGCATGGACCGCGGTCCAAGCGATTTGTGGGTCTTTTCACAACAAAGGTGGCCGTGAAGGCCTGCTTGCCAAACAAGTCAGTCAGTAAATTTTCTACAAAACCATCAGAGCGGCCCATGTTTATGGATTCAGGAATGCCAGCTATCCGTATGTTACTTCTACAAAATTGCGCCTCCAAGACTTCGTTCTTGGTCACAGCAGATTTTAACATATGTTCCACCTTTTCGAGCCGTTTCTGGACCCCAGGGTGTTGTCCTCCACTTCTGAAACTCTGCGTTTGGTGCTGTCGAGTCGCACCACGTGCTGATCCAACCTCTCACTCATGCGGTCTAGGCGACTGTTAAGGCTATTGAAGCAAGCATCGATGGATTTGAAACCCATGCACAATTCTTCCATGATGGCAGCGGTGCCATCAGGAAGGAGGCCCTTGGCGTATGCAAGTGAGGGAATCATCAGGGTGAGATTGTGACTGCTGGTGGCAGGACATCCCAGGGCCTTCAAAGGACAGCTTCTTTTGTTTTGGTTCACCTCTCCCATAGCGGCAGTATGGTGAGTATTGGAGAACGCTACAATGGTGGAGCAAGGGCAGCACTAGGTGGGCAAACAGGTTATGTTGTGGCTGGTCCCAACAGTGGACAAGGTCTAGGTATGAGAGCGAGGACTGGGAACAGGAGCTGCCAAGCTAGTCCATGTGACAGGGTGACAGACAGGTGGTAGCTTGTAGGAGTGGTTGCAATGCAAAATGTAGGGAGACGCGGACTACAGTACAGGCTAGTCACTCATAGCACGATGCAGGACGGTGCGTACAGTAGATTTTGGATCACCAGAAATTAGGTCAGATAAGTAAAGGATGTGGGAAGGCACGTGGTGAGAAGAAACCAGTTTGTTAACCAGGCCTGGGCTCATTCTGTGAGTCAGAATTGCTCCCGATACATCTGCCCTGAGGCCGCTCCCTCGCAGTCCCTTGTACCTGCAAAACATGTGGAAGTATGAAGAGTTTCTAGATGGGGGGAGGCCTTCCTGTCACCCAGACCAGTGCCTCAGCAGGCCGAGTCAGTCCGGTAAACCAGGTCATTTGGTCCACATAGAGCGCCGCCTTGTAACCACGGACCCCCACAGTGCCCACCCCACAGGCGACAGCAAGATCCCCCCAGGGCGCAATCCGGGCCGGGCCAACCATGTGCGGCTTCAAAGGCACAGGGCATCTACCAGGGGGCACGCTCTACCGCTCAGTGCTATTTAAGGCGGTGCCAGGGTGCGCTGCGCTGCAAAACAGGAGCCTCCAATTACCAGGGGAGAGGAGCGGAGAGCAGGGGATGTTCCGCACCCATCATGGCCCTTCTCTCAGGCTCACGCGCAGCCCCTATCACTGCGGGCCTCTGAGGGCTGCGTCATGCTGTGGCAGTAGCAAAGGTAGCCGGCAGCCACACAGAGAGGTGTATCACCAGCCAAAAGGGAGGCCAAAGGCCCAGTCCACGTGTGGAATTGCCCCCTTGTTAGCAGCGATGAGCCATGCAGGTTTTAGGGCCACAGGATCTGATGCGTCCTCAGGAGCTTCATCGCTGTGGGGCCATCTTGGTCGCCCGCATAGCCACACCCCTCCCCCAGGTGCTGACACACTTAAAAGAAGTTCCACCAAAGCAGATGAAAACAGTACTTGGGCCTTAGGACACTGATAAGAGCAAACACACGAGGAACAAGCATTTGTAAATGCAGGAAATATGCTACAGCCAATAGAAACAGAGTAAAAGTAAGTTGCAAGCACAGGAGCCAAAGAAAAGCAAGGACGGGATGTAAGCTCCTTTTAAGATTTATACTGAATACAATAGATTTTACAAGCACGGCACAGCACAAGCGCTGTGCAGGTGAAACCTAAAAACTGGCATGGCAGGGCATGATTTAGCAAAGCTCAGTCCCTTTGCCCTTGAAACGCTGCATCCGGCTGCAAGGTCCAGGATTCGGGGCTACCTTCCCTGGGTCTTGCAACCATTATCAAGTGCTGCATGGCTCAGGCTAGGGGTCACAGTGCTGTGAAGCCCAGGCTATGAAACTCCCTTACCTGGGCCTCGCAGCACATGGAGTAGTTTAATGGAAGTGGGGAAGCATGTACCGTTCCTGGCATCAGCTCTAAATCCTGTGATTCTGGGCAAATCATTAAACCTCCCACATGCCTAAAAAACACCCCTGACCTTTTGTAATGGGATTGGTACGTTTGTAAAGCACTCCAAAGACCTTGGCCCGAGTTCACGCTATATAAAAGTTGAAAAAAACGGAACCACAGCACCATGTCACAGTCGCCTCACATCCTGGCACTATGCATCATGCATGACTCGTGATCCCCATGCTGAATGATTGGGTGGAAGGGTGGGTGGATGGAAGAGTTAAAGGGATGATGGATGGATGGAGTGAAAAGATGGATGGAGTGAAATGGTGGATGGACGGATGAGCGAAAGGATAGACAAATGTATGAAAGGATGGATAGATGAGTGAAAAGATAGATGTAAGAGTGCATGAGTGAAAGAATGGATAGATGATTGAAAGTCAGGGTGGAAGGATGGACAAAAGGATGAATGGCTGAGTAAAACTGTGAATGGATGGACGGATTATTGAATGGATGGATAAGTAAGTGAAAGAATGGGTGGACGAGTGAAAGGGTTAATGGATGGATGAGGAAAAAGATGGAGTGAAAGTGTGAATGAATGGATGACGAATAGGATGAATGGATGGGGATGGATGAGTGAAATGATGGATCGATGGTTAGGTTTGGAGATGGATGGATAGGTTTGGCTATAGATAGGAACACAGATGGATGGACATATAGAATGGTGAAAGACTGAATGATGGATGAAACAATGAATGGGTGGCAGAATGTAAAGAGGAAATGGTGGATATCAGAGGGTGGATGGGAGGATGAAAGGATGAATGGATAGATACTTAGGGGTTGTAATGACTTGCTTGGTGCCATAAAAGCATTGGTTCGAAGTGGGGGTATTTTAATTTTCTGGCTATCCTTTGTCCTTGTGTGACATTTCCTGTATTTGCTGTGTGTTTACTTATGGCATATGTACATTTTATGGATGACATTTTGAGTGCCACCCAATTATAAATTGTAGAATTATTTGTTTTAGGTGTAAGGTTCTAAGGAGAGACTTATAGTGCCATGATCTGTGCTTCGGCCGTATATTGTCCCTGTAGCGATACACAAGGTGTCCAAAATAAACTGTGTAATAGTGTATTTTCTGTGCCTTCTTCAAGAGCGCTGCAGTGAAAAGTACCTCTGTGACCCATGCCAGCCTCCCGGTATGGCAAACGTATTGCAGCTCTAAGCAGTGCCCCCATAAACAAAGTCTGATTCCCTGTTATAAGTCCCACTTTTAATGCATCCCCTATCGTGGGTCTCCCACAGTAGTCTCCCCCTTAGTTCACAGCAAGAGCTCGTTAGTAACATCCCCTCAGCATTGCAATGCAAGTACTTCTTAATGACTCCAAGAGTATATAAGACCAATTCTCTGGGGAGGAGTAAGGCATGAGCTTCCAGTTTCTAGCTAAGAAACTGAGCTATTCTGTAGCAGTAGTCTTGAGGCAAAACCTAATGGCTGATATTGTTTCTCTGTCCAGAAGATACAAAGGCCTAAACTCTCATTTCATAGCAGAAGCAGGAATAAACAGTACTAGTATACTGGTGCAACAAACACACACACTTGGGTGAACACAGTCACAACAAAGCTGTCCATCGCCTTATCCTCACAAGTGACTTCGCTAATGGTTCCAAAATAAGTCCATCATCCAACATTTTTCTAGTCACAATTTAAGGGATTGATATGAAAACTGTGGGCCATATTCATTAACCCCTTGGCGATGCTCTTGCTCCATGCACCATGTGACTTCCTAAATCTTGCCTAATCTAACACAGAGCAAATCGCTGTGTTGCATTACTTTGTGCTAGGGAGGTGTTTCCATGGATGTTGCGTGGGTGTTTCCATCTACGTTTTTTACTCTTTCCCAGAGTTACAAGAACAAATAAACCTGGGAATGTGCCAAAAAGATACGTCTTCCCAGGAGAGGTGTAACAAGGAGAAATCTTTATTTTCCTTGTTTTTTCTTCTTTCTATGTGTGCTGCATCCTGCATCCACTGTGTTTGTTGGGGCAGTCACGGTGGCGCTGTCAGGCATAGATGCGGGCCATGATGAACATTATGTCTGGCACGAGGATGGAGATGGTGTCCCAGATTTCCATGCCATGTTTGCAGAGGGAGCAGGTGTTGAGTAGCATGAGGTGGAGCTGCAGTTTGTTGCCGGGTGTTTGGTTCGTAGAGGTGTTGGTGGCTCCTACGTCGCAGGAGAAGCGGTAGTTGTGGCAGGAGAAGGGCCCTTGGTAGTCCGGGGTGAGGTAATGCAGCAGTCCAGGTTGTGGATCTTCGGCATGAGATTGCAGAGTTCGTTGGGGAAGTACTGTTTGGTGGTCTGTAGGGCCACGGGTCCTAGCACACGGGGCGGTCCAGGGGCAGACGGGCGTGCCTTTGTGCGCCTGCTGCTTGCGCCCATTGCACAGTTGTGCAGCGACCACCATTAAGTAGGTCGTGGGGGGTGTGGGGCGCAGTGGGCAGGAGTGCGGGTGAGGGATCGGGGAGGTGGGAAAACAGTGAGAGAGTGTGATGGGGTAACAAGGCTAGAGCGGCGGCAGCAAAGGCAGAGCAAGAGACAGAAAGGACGAGAGAGAGGTAGGCAATTAAGTGGCAAAAGACAGAAAATGGCTCAAAAGGCATATATATGTCACACAAAGAATAACTTGTGGGAATTTGATTTCTGTGCACCATTATCACACAAGCAAAGTGTCGGGCGTGGCCAAAATGGCGACCGGAGCGCCAGCATAATCTGTAGCTCCGCTCCCGGCCGAAATAATAATCCTGAAAACGGCGCTTCCTGGCTTTCCCTGGGCGGGCGCTGGTCTCCCCGGGGTCGTTTGGTAGCCTCTGACCCGTCGACAGTGGTGCCGAAGCGAAGCGGCGAAGGAGCGCGAAGAAGGGAATTGAGGCCCACGGCCCGTGAAGCGTCAGCTCGGAGCTGGCGATGAGGCGCATATAAGGTGGTGCAGCTCAGTGCCGCTCGGCTAGGAACAAGCGGAACCAGGATTTGGGCTCTGGCCCGTACAGGCCTGATTGCGGCCGCGGAAGACTGCGCTGGTGTGAAGAACCTGGTAAGAGCCTGTTCGGCGGCACGAATTGAGCCGCAATACACGCACCTCTATCTGATCCATGACCTGGGTCAGATTGCTCTTCAATATGCAGGGGCCGGTGGCACGGTTGGAAGGGGCACGTGAAGTGGCCAGAGGGACCCCCTAGGCCTTTGGTGTAAGACTTGAGCCTCGCCGCCGCCCGGGACGCCCCCGGTGGCGGTCATGGGGTTTTTGCCCCAGCGACTGGAGGGCCTAAAAAAAGGTGGAGCGGTGGAATAAGAGACCCATCCTGAGGGCACGGAAAACGGGGCTTGCGACCCAGTTGCTCACCCCCGTGAAGCGTGGGACTTACGCTGCTGTAGAGGAGTGGGTGAGGCGGTGCTGTTATGTGTTGCCCAGCGGGAGACAGGTGGAACCGGGACTCAAGCCTTGTCCCGACCGAGTCTGGACATGGCCGCAGATAACTGCGTGTGAGAGCAGTCCATTGGGGAGCTTAGGCGGCGGCGCAGGCCGAAACGCAGTACATGCAACGCAATCTATACTACAACCAGGATCGGATTGCCTCTCACTTTGCAGGGAACAGTGGCACAGCTCTATAGGATGAGTGAGGCAGCCGGAGGGTCCACAGGGCGTCAAAGTGAAACGGAGCATATTAAGACCGGGAATCTCTACGGAGCTGCCAAATTCCGAATATAGGGTCGGGAGGTTCCACGTCCCTGCACTGCTGAGCCCATGGTAGGGTAGAGGCAGGTGGCAGCCTCAACCGGACTTGTACGCAAATAGGCCCGCCTTTTCCCTTTGCAACGCACAGCTGATAATTCACCCGTTCTGAACCATGCGCCATCCCCACCATGATCCGGCGGCACTACCCCCCTGGGTTTGTTTAGGCTGTCACCAGCAGGATAAGTGACCTGGAAATAAGGCGCATGCAGAGCGAGTTTGTGCCACCAGCAAAGCAAGTCGGATAAGCTAATTTGAGTATAAGAGATTCTCTTCCTTGCTCTATCCCCGCCGTGCAGGCTTGCTTGAGAGGGAACTGGCTGAGCATTCAATACCCACAGACACTCTCTGTTGGAGTGGGCGACAAATGGGCAAGCCTAAGACTCCGAGGGCGCCCACGGGGACAATGGGCCCACCGGCTGCCCCTCCAGAAGAGCAAGATGCAACATATCAAGCGCTGCAGAAGATGGAAATTACTCTACACAATCATACATCGCAGTTTGAAAAAGTACTGCAGGCCATCATGGATACCAGAACCACCCTAGAAGCGAAAATAGGAACAGTTGCGGCGGACGTTAGCATCCTCCGTGCAGATCAACGTGCACTGTCGGATCGGGTTGTCGAGTTGGAAAGAGATATGGCAGAGCTACCTCAGGCGGTAAAAAAACTACAAGAACAGATGAGACAGATGGCAATGGAGGTGGTTGACCTAAAGCGCAAAGCGGAAGATGAGGAAGGAAGATCGAGGCGCAACAATATCCATCTGGTGGGGTTTCCGGAACGCGTCGAAGGCCCTAGTGCTGAGCTATTCGTGGAGCGATGGCTCACGGAAACCGTATTACGGGATCAGATTCCGAAGTTCTTCTCAATAGAACGTGCCCATAGAATACCTGGCAGGCCCCCACCACCAGGAGCACATCCTCGCCCCTTGATAGCTCGGGTACTCAATTACCGAGACAGAGACCTCATATTGCAATTATTTCGCAAAACAGGCTCTGTGCGCTACGAAAAAATGCAACGATTACAGCCTATCCGGACTTCACCGTGGAGGTTCAAAGGAAACACAGCTCTTTTTATCAGGTAAAGGAGCGCCTCCGAGAACATAATATTAAACCCACACCAGAACAATTGGTTGAAGAGCGCTCTAGGCTACTACAGGCCACGTCGCGATTTGTAAGTGATTCTCCGACAGCTGTGTCCAGCCAGACGGATGCTGAACCAGACCAAGACACTCGCTCTGATTCTGTGGATTCCCCCAAAGGTCCATTCCTCACTCCGCGCTTAGCTGATGATATTTGATGTATACTTTCTACCTTGACACTCACAGGACTCATGCTGAGTTGGGCCCACAGACCCCAGGTATTGATTAAGCAGAAATCTAGTCGCCAAGCTGAATGACAAAGGGGGCCTGTTGGGCGGCTCTCCTTTATGACACCCCTGGTTGGCGTCTCGGCGGAGGGTTGGGGGCTACCGCTTGAAGAGCTGGGAGCTTGAACTATCAGTCTTCATTTACATCATACACGCCCCGCTCCATATGGACCAGTTTCACCCGATGTCTGTCAGCGGAATCTTCTCCGCTAGGACACAGTTAATGCTATTGTTTAACACTGTTGTTTGTTTCTTTATCTTTCAATGGGTTTTCCTCATGATGTTTACATGGGTCTATCTCACCAGTGTCACATGCCACGTTTATCCTACAGAGCGATATGTTGTTGACCGATCCAGGGGTGGAAACACATCTGCGATGGGTGGCACTGTGTATTTCTTGGATACAATAGGGATGGGGGTCTTGAGAGGTACCTGATCAGATAACCTCTACACCTTTGCATGACCGCCCAAGGACAAAAACACATCCCACGATATAATGTGCTTACATGGAATATAAGGGGGATGCCGACACCGCGTAAGCGTCAGCGTGTACATGCTTATCTCAAGAGACACCAGGTACATCAAGCTATGCTACAGGAGACACACCTATCGGATGCCACACTTGAAAACACACAAGTAAAATGGAAGGGGCAGTTATATGGGACCTCATCCTTGTCCTTCGCTCGCGGAGTGACGATCTGGATTGCCCCGGGAGTACCGTACGTGATCGCTCGCACACAGATTGATCCCAATGGTAGATATGTGGTGCTGGAGGGCGACCTAGATGGTTCACCCCTGTCGCTGGTAGCACTATACGCCCCCAACACCAACCAATACGACTTCTTACACACATTATCAACGGGACATTTTGTGACCCAGCAGTAGATAGCATATGGGGAGGAGACTTTAACTGCGTTTTAGATATCCACATGGATTGTTCCTTCCCACCACTACCAACCGCCCCGTCCAATCGAACCTCACGCGAACTAGCTGCTTGGGTGTCGAGAAACAGCTTAAGAGATGTTTGGAGATCAGGGCACCCGACACACCGCGAATACTCCTTTTACTCCCCTGTGCATCGCCTACACACTAGGATAGAGATGCTTCTTACATCACCGGCAATGATTCACAAGATACACACATCAGACTATCTGGCTCGCACCATATCAGACCACAGCCTGTTACGTTCGACACTAGACTAGGGTCGCTCTCACACATGAATTCCCACATGGCGCCTGCAGACAGAGGCACTTGCAGACACCCCATTCCCCCTTCCGTGCTGAACTTGCCCAGTGCTTAACCACTTATTTTTCCTTGAATAATAACACTGCGGCATTTAGTGCAACTGAATGGGATGCCCACAAATTGGTTGGCAGCTTCGGTAGGGGTAAGGTGGATGTTGCTCAAAGAGCTGAAAGGTTTAGAGACTACGGCGGTCATTCCAACCCTGGCGGTCGGTGATAAAGCGGCGGCCAACCCGCCAACAGGCAGGCGGTCAAAAAAATGGAATTCTGACCCTGGCGGGAACCGCCAACACAGCCCGCCACTTTAACACTCCGACCGCCACGGCGGGACAGACAAACAGCGCGGCGGTCAGCGCCAACAGGCAGGCGGCAGACAATGTACCGCCCACAGTATCACAACTCACCAATCCGCCACCTTTTCCGGGGCGGGAGCCCCGCCGATAAAAACACGGCGGAAACAGACTACGAACGTGAAAACGCTCACCTCTATACACTCCATGAGGACGGAGGACAGCATGGAACCCGAATTAAACATCCTACCAGCTCTTGTCTACCTGCTCATCTACCACGAGTACGAACACCGGCGCAGAAGACAACGGTGAGTACTGCACATACGACACAGGGGAGGGGGGAGGACGAAAGGTTACGGGCACACACATACGCCCCCCCCCCTAACTATCAACATACCAATGCAGAGCAACAACTGAGTGACACCCCCCAAAACCCCCTGAAAAATGCAAAGACATAATAAAAATGTTAATTTAAATTTATGTATAAATTAGGTTCATTGAAGTCATGGAAAATTATCGTTATGAAATATCAAAGCAAAAATCATGAACAGTGCGAAAGCTATGTACATAGTCAATAAGTCCTGCTCAGTGTGTCAAATATCCACAGTCCGTGGGCCAATGTCTACCAAACACATGGGCAAAGCCCACACAGGAGACCTGAGTCAGTTGGAGAGAACACTGCTGGGGCATCAGATCACAAAACTACAGGCACCTCAGGGGGAAGGGAAGGGGGGGCACCTCAGCCACAGGAGTCCACGACGCCAGAACCACGAAGGGGCCACCATGCCCACTGTGCCATCCTGGGGAGTGCAAAGCCACAGTCCATCAGGTGGATTACAGACTCCACTGGTCATGGAGGAGGCAGGGTGCCCAGAGTGCAGCGTGAACACTAGCTCGACACAGAACCGGCACTGTCAATGGGCCAGCGGAGCTTGACAGGAAGGGCCCAGCGGAGCGGTGCTTGAGACGGCGGGGCCCAGCGGAGCGGTGCTTGAGACGGCGGGGCCCAGCGGAGCGGTGCTTGACAGGAAGGGCCCAGCGGAGCGGTGCTTGAGATGAAGGGCCCAGCGGAGCGGTGCTTGAGATGAAGGGCCCAGCGGAGCGGTGCTTGAGACGGCGGGGCCCAGCGGAGCGGTGCTTGACAGGAAGGGCCCAGCGGAGCGGTGCTTGACAGGAAGGGCCCAGCGGAGCGGTGTGTGACAGGAAGGGCCCAGCGGAGCGGTGTGTGACAGGAAGGGCCCAGCGGAGCGGTGCTTGACAGGAAGGGCCCAGCGGAGCGGTGCTTGACAGGAAGGGCCCAGCGGAGCGGTGCTTGAGATGAAGGGCCCAGCGGAGCGGTGCTTGACAGGAAGGGCCCAGCGGAGCGGTGCTTGACAGGAAGGGCCCAGCGGAGTGGTGCTTGAGATGAAGGGCCCAGCGGAGCGGTGCTTGATACGGCGGGGCCCAGCGGAGCGGTGCTTGAGACGGCGGGGCCCAGCGGAGCGGTGCTTGACAGGAAGGGCCCAGCGGAGCGGTGCTTGACAGGAAGGGCCCAGCGGAGCGGTGCGTGACAGGAAGGGCCCAGCGGAGCGGTGCGTGACAGGAAGGGCCCAGCGGAGCGGTGCTTGACAGGAAGGGCCCAGCGGAGCGGTGCTTGACAGAAAGGGCCCAGCGGAGCGGTGCTTGACAGGAAGGGCCCAGCGGAGCGGTGCTTGAGATGAAGGGCCCAGCGGAGCGGTGCTTGACAGGAAGGGCCCAGCGGAGCGGTGCTTGAGATGAAGGGCCCAGCGGAGCAGTGCTTGAGACGGCGGGGCCCAGCGGAGCGGTGCTTGACAGGAAGGGCCCAGCGGAGCGGTGCTTGACAGGAAGGGCCCAGCGGAGCGGTGCGTGACAGGAAGGGCCCAGCGGAGCGGTGCTTGACAGGAAGGGCCCAGCAGAGCGGTGCTTGACAGGAAGGGCCCAGCGGAGCGGTGCTTGAGATGAAGGGCCCAGCGGAGCGGTGCTTGACAGGAAGGGCCCAGCGGAGCGGTGCTTGACAGGAAGGGCCCAGCGGAGCGGTGCTTGAGACGGCGGGGCCCAGCGGAGCGGTGCTTGAGACGGCGGGCCCAGCGGAGCGGTGCTTGACAGGAAGGGCCCAGCGGAGCGGTGCTTGACAGGAAGGGCCCAGCGGAGCGGTGCTTG
Source organism: Pleurodeles waltl (assembly GCF_031143425.1). Lineage (NCBI taxonomy): Eukaryota > Metazoa > Chordata > Amphibia > Caudata > Salamandridae > Pleurodeles > Pleurodeles waltl. The sequence continues at coordinate 81,533,488 of NC_090436.1, forward strand.
AGACGGCGGGGCCCAGCGGAGCGGTGCTTGAGACGGCGGGGCCCAGCGGAGCGGTGCTTGAGACGGCGGGGCCCAGCGGAGCGGTGCTTGACAGGAAGGGCCCAGCGGAGCGGTGCTTGACAGGAAGGGCCCAGCGGACCGGTGCTTGAGATGAAGGGCCCAGCGGAGCGGTGCTTGACAGGAAGGGCCCAGCGGAGCGGTGCTTGACAGGAAGGGCCCAGCGGAGCGGTGCTTGAGACGGCGGGGCCCAGCGGAGCGGTGCTTGAGACGGCGGGCCCAGCGGAGCGGTGCTTGACAGGAAGGGCCCAGCGGAGCGGTGCTTGACAGGAAGGGCCCAGCGGAGCGGTGCTTGATACGGCGGGGCCCAGCGGAGCGGTGCTTGAGACGGCGGGGCCCAGCGGAGCGGTGCTTGACAGGAAGGGCCCAGCGGAGCGGTGCTTGACAGGAAGGGCCCAGCGGACCGGTGCTTGAGATGAAGGGCCCAGCGGAGCGGTGCTTGACAGGAAGGGCCCAGCGGAGCGGTGCTTGACAGGAAGGGCCCAGCGGAGCGGTGATTGAGACGGCGGGGCCCTATTCAGCGGTGCCTGTCTTCACGGCGGGGCCCTGTTCAGCGGTGCCTTTCTTCTCGGCGGGGCCCTGTTCAGCGGTGCCTGTCTTCACGGCAGGGCCCTGTTCAGCGGTGCCTGTCTTCACGGCGGGGCCCTGTTCAGCGGTGCCTGTCTTCACGGCGGGCCCTGTTCAGCGGTGCCTTTCTTCTCGGCTGGGCCCTGTTCAGCGGTGCCTTTCTTCTCGGCGGGGCCCTGTTCAGCGGTGCCTGTCTTCACGGCGGGGCCCTGTTCAGCGGTGCCTGTCTTCACGGCGGGGCCCTGTTCAGCGGTGCCTTTCTTCTCGGCGGGGCCCTGTTCAGCAGTGCCTGTCTTCACGGCGGGGCCCTGTTCAGCGGTGCCTGTCTTCACGTCGGGGCCCTGTTCAGCGGTGCCTTTCTTCTCGGCGGGGCCCTGTTCAGCGGTGCCTGTCTTCACGGTGGGGCCCTGTTCAGCGGTGCCTGTCTTCACGGCGGGGCCCTGTTCAGCGGTGCCTGTCTTCTCGGCGGGGCCCTGTTCAGCGGTGCCTGTCTTCACGGTGGGGCCCTGTTCAGCGGTGCCTGTCTTCACGGCGGGGCCCTGTTCAGCGGTGCCTGTCTTCACGGCGGGGCCCTGTTCAGCGGTGCCTTTCTTGTCTATCAAGGGAGCCAGACCTGGCCAGGACTCCCTGCTTAGTCGCCCTCCGACCGTGCAGTTGCTGGACCCTCCTGTGACGGAGTCCTGGGCCCGTGGGTATCCTCCGTCACACCCGGGATGGGGCTTGTGGGGCCCTCCTGGTCCGCGCCCCTGCTGGCTGACCTCTCCGCCCTGCTGCCCTTGCCCTCCTTCGATGAGGCTCTCTGGCCCTTGCCTCCCCTTGATGTTGTGGCAGGTGACGGGCCACGACTTTGCTCCTTGGGGGCAGCCGTGTCAGCCTTCTCATGACGGGCCTTGGTTTTACGGGTTCTCCTTCCAGGGGGGGGGGCTGGCTGTCCCCTTGCTGCTGGCCGATGTATCTGTGCTGGGAAAGGGTGGACTCCAAAACCCGTGCACAATGGTCAGACTTGATGCAGGGCTGGTGGTGGCTGAGGTGCTCTTCGGACTCTTACCAGATGGAGGGGGTGGGTCAGGTGGTGCAAAGAGGTCAAGTTTGGAGAGGAAAAGTTTTTTAGGAGCAATGGGAAGGGTAGGTGCAGTGGGTATGGGAGTGGAGGGAGAGGATGTGGTTGTAGGAGAGTAGGTGTGCTGTCTTTGGGTGCAGGTGCTTGTGACGTAGGCTGTCGTGTGGTGGTTGGCTGTTGTGTGGGTGGCTGCCTGCGTTTGTGTGTTTTGGAAGAGGGGGTGACAGACACAGTGGGAGAGGACACAGGGGGCGTGTAAATGGCAGTGGTGGTGGTGACTGCACGTGTGCGGACTGTACTGGAGGGTGTGGTGGTGATGGAAGTACTGGCTGATGGTGGTGTGCATGCAGGTGTGAGTGGAGACGTCACAGGGAGGGAGAAGGGAGACGAGGAGGAGGGGGACACAGAGGTGGTAGTGACTGTTGCCATGGCTGCATCTGGATGTTGCTTGGGTGAATGCTTGTGGGATCTGTGGTGCTTATGCCTGGATGAGCTGCCCTTGGGTGTTGAGGTGTGTGCAGGCTGGTCTGATGGTGTGGATGGGATAGGCTGAGGAACAGGAGACGGTGGAGGCAGTTAGAAGAGGGAGGCTGGAAACAGGGACAATGGCTGCCGTCAGTGCTGAGGCCAGAGCATTGAACGATCGTTGATGGGCAGCCTGACCCGAATGAATGCCCTCCAGGTATGCATTGCTCCGATGCACCTCCCTCTCTACCCCCTGGATGGCATTCAAAAGGGTAGACTGCCCAACAATGATGGTCTGTAGGAGGTCAATGACCTCCTCACTGAGGGCAGCAGGGGTAACTGGGGCAGGGCCTGAGGTGCTTGGGGCGAAGGAGATGCCCGCCTTCTTGGGCGAGCGGGCACGGAGCGAAGGCTGAGGGGCTGCTGGGAGGGCGGAGCTGGTGCGCTGGGTGGCGGCTGTACCTGTTGAGGCGGGGGGCACGGATGTTGCCGCCACCGCTAGGGAGCTCCCTTCCGAGGACGTGTCAGTGTCGCTGGTGTCACGACGGGTCCCCGTTGTGGAGCTCCCCTCGCCCTCCGTATCACTGGTGACCTCGGTGTCTGTAGCATGGCCCACCGGGGCCTTGTGAGTTGCAGCTCCCTCGTGCTCCGATGCCAATTCTCCTCCGCCTGATGATGCTAATGCACACATGCACAAGAAGATGAAGAAAAAGGGTGGGGGGAGAAATAAAGACAGGTTGAGTGCATGCATTGTCAACACCGTTGTCGGAGAGGACAGACACAGGAGCCTCCAGCACTACGCCGTGCAATCGGGGTACACTACTCAGTACTTGTAACTAGGCCTACAGGTCTATGGACAACAAATGCACACATGGGTGATGCTGGACCATGGATTGCTGTACTTGGCACCCTACAGAGGTGGGGGGCGAGGGCACAGGGCCATGCCTAAAGGAGGGGACTACACTACAGAAAGCGCCCTGGCCTAATGTCACCCACAGCCCTCCTCCCCCACCCAGACACCTCCACTGCGCGTAAAGATAGCAGAATGTGCTGGTACTCACCCCCTTGTGTCTGCTGTGATGTCCTCACGCGCCCATCCAAATCGGGGTAGGCCACCGCCAGGATCCGGGACATCAGGGGGGTCAAGGTACGACTGGCACCCCTCCTACGTTGGGAGGCCATCCCCAGCAGTGACTCGGCGGTCTTCCTGGTCCCGCGGCGGATGTCCTCCCACCTCTTTCGGCAGTGGGTGCCCCGTCTGTTGTGGACCCCCAGGGCCCGGACTTCCTTGGCGATGGCACGCCAAATGTCGACTTTCTGATGGGCGATGACCTATTTGACATGTACAGGGTGGGAAAGGAAATTTCAACATTTTTCTGCATGTTAGATGTGATTGCCCCCACCTCCCCAACCCTGCCATGTGGCACATGCTCTCATCTGTCGTGCCTTGCACTCCTCATTAGCTCCCCACCCCACCATCTTACATCCACCATACACAACCCAGGCATAGCCCATTCAACGTGCACCCAGTGTACTTACCTGTTGGTCTGGAGGACCGTAGAGCAGCGCATACTGGGGCAGGACCCTATCCACAAGTTTGTCCAACTCTTCTGAAGTGAAGGCAGGGGCCCTTTCCCCAGTCGCAGCAGCCATTGTCTCTTCCAGACCGAGGTCACAGCAGCACTTGCAGTATAGGTCCTCTCCTGTGGATGATCAGGTCTCGAGTGATTAAGCAGATAGAAAATGGCGGTCACGGCCGCGGCGGTGCGTACCGCCGCGGTGCTTACCGCGACCGCCGGCGCACATCGTCATTGGCTCCTGAGACCGATAGGGTGCAATGTTAACCAATGCGCCTTCGCACTGCGGTCTTCGACCGCCTACCGCCACGGTGTGCCACGCCAGCGCGTTGACCTCACATCCCACTGTCACACTTCTCAGGTCAGGCAGCCGCCATTACAAGGGCCCACATGGCTTAATTACTACTGCGTCACACAGGCCTAGGCCTTGCATTGCCACTCATACAAGCCTTTCAATGCATAGCGATTCGTGTACTGTGCAAGCTGGGTGAACGTACCTGTGGGTTGCTTGACTCTGTACTCCATGTTGTCCTTCCTAGGCACCGTCCGCTGGGACCTGCGAGGAGAAGGATGAATCCTCCCGTGTACCGACCGCTGGTGGACCTGTCGACAATGGAAGAACGACATATTATACTTCGATACCGACTTGACCGAGCCACTATACATGAACTGTGTGCCCAGCTGGAGCCAGACCTGATGTCCCCCATCCGCCAACCCACAGGAATTCCCCCTCTGGTGCAGGTTCTGTCAGTACTCCATTTTTTGGCAAGTGGGTCTTTTCAGACAACAGTGGCCATGTCATCAGGGATGTCTCAGCCTATGTTTTCTAAGGTTTTGTCCAGAGTGTTGTCTGCCCTGATGAAATACATGCGGAGCTACATTGTTTTCCCTGAGGAGGGTGATTTGGCCACTGTGAAGGGTGATTTCTATGCCCTTGGACATATCCCCAACATCATTGGTGCCATTGATGGGACCCATGTGGCTTTAGTACCCCCAAAAGACAATGAGCAGGTGTACAGAAATAGAAAAAATTACCATTCGATGAATGTCCAGGTGGTCTGTTTGGCTGACCAGTACATCTCCCATCTAAATGCCAAGTTCCCTGGGTCAGTGCATGACGCGTATATCATGCGAAATAGCAGCATCCCTTATGTGATGGAACAGCTACAGAGACACCGTGTGTGGCTAATAGGTGACTCTGGTTACCCCAACCTGCCTTGGCTATTGACCCCAGTGAGGAATCCCCGGACCAGGGCAGAGGAACTGTACAATGAGGCACATGGGCGAACTAGGAGGATTATAGAACGGACCTTCGGGGTCCTGAAGGCCAGGTTTAGGTGCCTGTATATGACAGGTGGATCCCTAATGTACTCACCAAAGAAAATGTGTCATATCATCGTGGCCTGCTGTATGCTTCACAATCTTGCATTGCGACGCCAGGTGCCTTTCCTGCAGGAGGATGGTCCAGATGGTGGTGTTGTAGCAGCTGTGGAGCCTGTGGAGAGTGAAGAGGAGGAAGACGACGGGGACAACACGGACAACAGGGACACAGTTATACAACAGTATTTTCAGTAGCACACAGGTAAGAATCACCCACGCCATTTTACATTTACTTCTGGCCTCCTGCATCTCTACTTTCTGTGTTTCCCCCCAGTTCCTTTTAACTGATTTTTGACTTTCCCTTCCCTTTTCAGAGCTGTATGACCCACAGCGTGACTTCTGCTTTGTTTGCCCATGGACTAATGCTTATTGACATTGGTATGTTGTCATCACAATGTAACTGAACATTATTGCACCGTTATGTGTAATACATTTGTTAAGAATACAAGCAGACTCCTGATTTTTGAAGTGCAATTGGTGATTTATTTTAAGTGCTGCATATAGGTCCATGATAGTAAAACGGTGATGGGTGGGGGTGGAGTAATGTCCATGGCAGAGTCCAGTTCTCAGTCTCACAGGTGCATTGTCCATATGCCTGTGGAAGGATGGAGCAGGGGCTGTTTAAGGTTTGACAGGGTGACAATGTGGGACAGTGGGATGACATCAGGGGGTATCTTATGCTGGCGGGGGTCTTGGCATCCTACTCTGTCTTCTTGTGTGATCTCAGGTTCCGCTTGCGGGTGGTTGATCTTCAGCAGGAGGTGGGGTTCTGGTGGCCTGTCGTTGTGTGGGGGCCTCCTGTCCACTAGCGCCGGCGGAGGTGGTAGGCTGTTCGTGGTCCGGGCTAGTGACAGGGGCCCTTTGGGGTGCCACATGGTCCCGCAATGTGGTGACTATCTGGTTGAGGGCCAGGACGATGGTCCCCATTGCGGAACCGATGTTCCTGAGTTCGTCTCTGAACCCCATGTACCGTTCCTCCTGCTGTGCCTGGATCTCCTGGAACCTGGCCAGTACCGTCGCCATCGTCTCCTGGGAGTGGTGGTATGCTCCCATGATGGTGGTGAGGGCCTCTTGGAGAGTGGGTTCCCTGGGCCGGTCCCCCCCCTCTCGCACAGCAGCCCTCCCAGTTCCCCTGTTTCCCCGGGCCTCTGTCCCCTGGACGGTGTGCCCACTACCACTGCCCCCAGGTCCCTGTTGTTGTTGGGGTGGTGGGTCAGCCTGGGTGCCCTGTAGTGGCGGACACACCGCTGATTGACGCGTCCTGGAGACAGAGGCATGGGCCCGCTGGGTGGGAGCTGTGCTGGTATTCCCAGAGGGGGTTGGGTCTGCTGTGGCCTGTGTCTGTGTGTGGGGAACCGACTGTCCAGAGGTCCCCGATGGTCCGGGCTGGTCATCAGGTTCTAGGTCGACAGAGCTGCTGTCATCACTGGGGGCCTGTTCTGGGGGCGGGATGGACAAATCTGGACCCTCCTGGCCGGTGTGTTGGCGTTCGGGCCCTGCAGGGGTAAAAGAGTATGGTTATTGCTTCTGTGTGTGCCATGGCGTGCGATTTGTGGGTGCCCTTGTCCCCCAGTGCTGGCATTCCCTTGTGGGAGGAGTTGTGAGGGTGGTTTGTGGGGGGGGATGGGTATGTGCAGTGGTCATGCTTAGGTGATGGGTGTCCATGGTTTGTGTTGGCATTCAGGGATTGGTGTTGTGTTGGGTGGGTTGTGCTGGTGAGACATTGGCAGGGAGGATGTGTGCTGGGGGGTTGGGGGTGAGGGTGGGGGTGTGGGTTGGCATGCTGGTGGTTGGGGGGGGGGGTGAAGTAGTTGAGATTAGACTTACCAGAGTCCATTCCTCCGCCTACTCCAGCGAGGCCCTCAGGATGCAGGATGTTCAAGGCCTCTTGCCCCCATGCTGTGAATTCGGGTGGAGTGGGTATGGGTCCGCCGCCAGTCTTCTGCACAGCGATGTTGTGTCTTGACACCATCGACCGCACCTTCCCCCGTAGGTCGTTCCAGCGCTTTCGGATGTCTTCACGATTTCTGGGATGCTGTCCCACAGCGTTGACCCTGTCGACGATCCTTTGCCATAGCTCCGCCTTCCTGGCTATTGTGGTGTGCTGCACCTGTGTGCCGAAGAGCTGGGGCTCTACCCTAATTATTTCCTCCACCATGACCCTGAGTTCTTGGTCCGAGAACCTGGGGTGTCTTTGGGGTGCCATGGGGTGGTGTGGATGAGGTGTGGGGTGGTGTTTGTGGTGATGTGAGTGGTGGTGTGTGGTGATGTGTGCGTAGATGTGGTGTGGGTGATGATGTTGGGTTCCTGTGTGTGTTGTGGTTTGCGTTCCCTGTGCTCTCTCTCTGTGTATTGCGCCTTGTCTCTGAATTTCGATTTGGGGGGGTTTGTGGGTGATGTGGGTGTGTGTTTTATATGGTGATGGGTGTGTGGGAGTGGTGTGTGTATGTGTCTCAGGTGTGTGTATTTTGAATTGTCCAATGTGGCTGTGTTTTGTATGGGTGTGTGTATTTTGAGCGCTGCGGTGTGTACTGCCAATGGAATACCGCGGTTGAAAGACCGTCGCGTGGATTCGTGGGTCGTAATGGCATGGGCGTGTTTGTGTTGGCGTGACGGTGGAGGTTTGGTCATCTCCAGTTTATCGCTGACCGCTGATGAGGCGGCCTTCCGTGGATGTCGGGTTTTTGGCGGTTTGGCAGTTGTGGGTCAGAATGACCGTGGCGGTTTCCGCGGCCGTGGCAGTAGAATGGCGGTCTTCTGACCGGCGGTAAGAGCCTTTTACCGCCGAGGTCAGAATGACCCCCTAAGTTACGCGAAGCGGAGGTGGCGGAGTCTAGAGATGAGTTATCAGTGGAAGAACTGAAGTCTGTGAGGGCTAGTCATAGGGAGGCAGACACCAGACTATGTAAACACGACTACAGACACTACATGGCACGTCAATATGTGAAGGGAGATAAATCAGGTTGGTTGTTGGCCTGGCTGGTTCGCCAACCATCGCAGCCTTTACCTATAGGAGCAATCCGACTGCTTTCAGGGAATATAATCAATACCCAAGTGGAAATTAACGACGCCTTTTATGCATACTACCGATCTTTATATTCACCCCCTCCTCCTTCTCCAGTACAGCAAATGGCCGACTTCTTGTTGTCAGTCCCCCAGAACCGCCTGCTGATCGAGCAAGCAGGCACAATGGATGGCCCAATCAGTATGGAGGAAATTCGCCTGCCACTGACACAGATGGCATGCAGTAAAACACCTGGCTCGGACGGGTTACCCGTAGAATATTTAACTTGCCAAGCAGTTCATCTTCTGCAGCCATTACTTCAGGTGTTTAACGAAGCATACGATCGGGTACAACTACCACAAACTCAATGTGCGAAGCTTTAATAGTGGTGCTCCCAAAATCCGGGCCGCGACACCCTAGATGTTCGATCATATCGCCCTCTTTCCTTGCTCAATTCTGACTGCAAGCTATTGGGGAAGATCTTAGCAAATAGACTTCTCCCCTTCCTGCCAAGTTTGATCCATGGAGACCAATCGGGGTTTATACCCGGAAGAAGCACCTTCTTAAATATTAGAAGATTACTTCGTATAATGCACAATGGCAATCGTGGGGAAGCAGTAGCTTTGTCACTATACATAGAAAAGGCATTTGATAAGCTGAGTTGGGATTTTCTCGTGAGCACATTTAAAGCGATGGGATTCAGCTCAGGATACATTAGGCGGATTAAAACACTATATGCTAAACCCACTGCCCATGTTAAAACAGGGCAGGTTATCTCGGATTCATTTCCAATAGGTAGAGGCACTAGGCAGGGCTGCCCGCTATCCCCTCTATTGTTTGCAACAGCCATGGAGCCATTAGCTGTCAAGTTACGCAACCAGGCCCAGTTATGGGGCATCCCAGAACTCAACACACACCATATTATCTCTTTATACGCGGATGACGCCCTGATATATCTACAAGACCATGCCATCTCTATGGCTGGGGTAATGTCGATACTGGGCACCTTCGCATCCATCTCCGGTCTACGGATTAATTGGTCTAAGTCATGCATCTACCCCCTCTCCCCCATAGCACCAGAACTTCGCGGGGTCCTACCGGATTATCACTTGCCATGGTGCTACTCCACCTTCAAGTATTTAGGGGTACAGATATGTCACTCTATGGTTGATCTCAAAGAGGGCAATATTGATAGAGTCCTCCGATCTGTCCGCAGTTTCCCATTCTGGGGGAAGCTTCCCCTATCCCCCATGGGACGGGTGGCCATTGCCAAAATGCTTATCCTTCCGAGATTCTTATATTATTTTGCCACGCTCCCGATATTCCTACCGCAATCGTTCTTCAAATCCCTGCACTCGCTAATGACTGCCCTACTCTGGGGTAGGGACAGATGCAGAGTTTCACTATCCATAACACAATACCCACAGAAGGACGGAGGATTGGGCATGCCAAATTTTGAATTATATTAGGCAGCTGCCCAATTACAGTGGCCGACCATATGGCTCAGCGAGACCCCCTCAGAGGAGAGAAAAGTGATACAGGACTCACTAGCACCGATTTGGATTCTAACTTGGCTACTAGACAGCTCCAATCGCCCACAACAAGGGTCTATCATACTAGACGCAGCCAGACTGTGCTGGCAAAGATACGTCCATGGCAGATGTTCCTTGATCCCATATTCTCCCTCGCTGCCGGTGGTGCAACTACCGGGGGCCCAAGTGATAACAGTGCACCATGATATGCGCGGTATAGGACTATCGAACGCAGGTGAACATATTGTGAAATTAAACTCCTGCTTGACAATACATGGGAGCACGGCAACACTGAGCCACAGGAATCGCAGCTACTTACCATGATTCTCACAACTGGTAATACAAAAGGCATTATATCAAGACTATACAAGCTGCTGCTAGTCGGGGCTTGCCCTGAATTGCCTCATGCTAAGGCCCGATGGGATGTAGTACTCCCTTCCCCATTGCCCCAGAGTGCCTGATCCGTTGCATTATCAATGGTCAAAAATGTCTCTTGCAATACTAGACTGCGTTACACTCAGTTTAATTATATACACCACTCCTACTTATCCCTGTCCCACATACAAAAGGATATACCCGAATTCAGACCCAGTATGCCCTAGATGCGCGACTCCAGCAGCGGATTTTTATCATATGGTGTGGAACTGCCCCCCTGTGAACTCGGCCTGACAATGCATTACAGACACCATAGCTGACATTACTGGGCATACCCCGAATTTAACACCAGAATCTTGTATGTTGGGAATACGTTGGCCTGGCAAAGGAGACAAACAGCTTCATAAATTTATTGACCTAGCCTTCGCAGTGTTCAAACGCTTGATAGCCACGCACTGGAAAGCTCCACATGCTCCGGGATACACCACTTGGCTGCACAACCTACTAAGGTGCTCACATGCAGAGGCTCAGACACTACACCACTTGCAATACAGAGGGCTGATCCAGGGAGGCTCTGAAATATGGGACACCTTTATTGTGGACATAGAGGCTAAGAGCGACATATATCCTCCATGAGCCCCAAGTATACTACATGACATTGCATCCACTATGCCTTCTTACCTAGCGACTATTCACACATCACCGTAGATAGCTCATGTATTACATTCACTGCACACTACGTAGGGCCCACACACATTGGATGCACGGACACTACCTATGTTGTGCTCCTGTTGCAAAAGGAACGCCCACTACTAGGACAGAACCACCTCCAAAGTATTACCCAGCCCAGCTTGCCTGCTAAACTGTAGTTGTATAAATCCGGCAGCCAAGCCGCCCCTGGTCTAGTGACACACACGATCTACCACCTCCCTATCCAAGACATGACAGATCAACCCACCCCACGCATCCTGTAAACCACACAAAGGACATTAATGTGACGTAGTTGAACAGTTTATTGTTATGTGTTATTCCACAGTACAATAATATACGAACTGCACTATATAAGTTTATATATGTGTGTAAACGGTATACCAGAATTAATGGATAAATGTACTGATGCTTCTCATTAAGTTTAATAAACAGATTAAAAAAAAAAAAAAAAATCATGCAAGTAAAGTGTCTTTGTTTCGATCCTTTTAATATCTTTGCATCTATTACAATTCAGAATTAGCAAAAAATATTATGCCTTATTTGCTGTTTACTTGTTGATGGTATATTTTGAAATATTTATGAATTACACATATTTCAATTTTGTTGTGTGTTAGAAAACATTTGACATACTGACAGCCTTCTCCTTACACAGTGTCTTTACCCCAGGAGGATTGTCATCTGCTGGCATAATTCACTCACTTGGTAGTAAGAGAAGGGAAAAGTAAACACCGATCTCCATATCAAAAGGAAAAGATTAAGCACCAATGTGTCAGAAGAGAGTGACTGGCATTTAAAGTACGTCTTCGTCTTTGAATGCACATAAAATGCTACAAGATAAAAACAACATTGAAAGGCCTCTTTATTGAACACTCTCCTATTGAACGCCTTCGAGGTAATTGTGGAGATGAGGGGTGCTGTTAGAAGGTGGTAGTAAGTGAATTTGTGGAGAAAGAGGCCATGGAAAGGGCGGCAACAAAGACTGTTGCACTGGGTACCACCAGACCTAAAGCCAGCCCTACCTCCAGGTCCCCTAGTTCCAGCGCCCTGTCGCAAAGGTGCCCCAGGACATGCTAAGCAGATCTGTGAATCATTAATAATAAGGTCTGTGCTCACAGTTTATCCTTCTGCCCACTTTTTCTGCCTTTAGGCAAGTATTTAAGCATGTTCTGCATATGGCCATAACTTCAGTTTTGTACTCATGTCTGACATTCTTTGTATGTAATAATTATTTTTGGTTCCCTGTAAAGTGCTCTGATGCACTTGTGTCATTTAAAGCTTCCAATAATAAATAGTAGTTTCTACAACTGGTAGCTGATCTCCTTACTTTGTCCAATGACAGACACCGAGCCATATTTGCGTCTGCAAAATCCATCTTCTGTCTCAGCATTTGCAGAAAGCTCTCCAGTTAAACTAAGAAACTCCCAAAAACCTCACACTTCTTTTTTTGTAAAGTTGAGGATTTTAAGAATTTCTATTGCTTCCAAATAGCAATTTGCATGAGATCATTTGTGCTGTCAAATTGTTTGCTAATTTCTCCTTTTGATCATAAATCCACCATCAGCTCAACTCTTCAACCCCCAGTGATTCAAATCTACAGTTTTGCATAATTTCACACTTTCTTTAGAAAGGTTAAATTGATGTGACTGTTCCTGTTCCAACATGGCAGCGTATTCCACATGATGAAGTAGCCTAAGCATATAACTTCATTTGGGCAGAACTGTTATCACTGAACACTGGGAGTGAGCGTGCATCATCTGATCGCGGGCCGATGGCCTTTTTGAGTGCACACAACAATAGTTGTCTCTCTGCATTCACAATCATTTTTTTGAGGCACTGCTCTGTTAGCAAAAAATGTTTAATGTTTTGCCTGACCAAACATGGCCACTGTGAGGAAACAGGATTCTTAAAAGGGCCCTCGGGTGAATGATGTCACAATGCATCTCAAAACTCTGACATCATCAAACAAAGTAACATGCTAGAATGCCTCTTGTTGGTGACTGTTAGAGGTGCACGACTGAGTAAACAGAAGTGTTTTTTTCTCTATAGTGGATGGCCCCTTTAAACATCACAAACGAGATGCGGAAATGCCATAAGGGCAATAGACATGTCAAGCACAATGTTTGTATCCCTTACCAAAGATCATTGAGAACCACCAATATCTTACACCCCAATTCACACTGTGGAGAGATTCTTCTAGGTATTTTTATCAGTTCCAAGCGTTGTGCGAGAGAGCTAAACTCATTCCAACTGTGCCTAAACCTGGACTGTTACCCAGTTGTTTTACAGAGAATCAGTGATGCTTCTAGACCAGTGTTACCCCAGCTCTGGGACCCAACCCACTGTTGGGTTGCAACCATATGTTTGGAGGGACAGGAAAGTCCGAGCAATAAATAAAGATTCCTTTAATTCTTTGTTTAACTTGTCACATTTGTTGGTGCTTCAAAGACAGAGGTCAAATGTCAGGCTATCTCTTCTGACAAACTGTTATGGGATTGGTGTTTAATTTTCTTTTTCAGGGACTCTCCCTCCCGTAGTGCCTTGACACCTTTGGGTACATGTTGCGCTCTATCAATCCTCCTCATTTAATTTCATTCTTTGTCTGCAAGGTGAGAGGAGTTGTAAAACTTAATTATGTGACAATCTTGCTGACGTACAGGAAATGTGAAGGGAAAAGCTGTAGTTTTTTTTCAACACACAGCAAAATGTAAATACCTTTTAATGAACTGTATGCATTCAGCAGTTAGGGAAGCAAGAATGAGGCACTTTTTTGTAATCCTGAAGTGTTCTGGAAACAGAGATTTTAATACAATCAAAATAAATCAAGACACTCAACTTGGTGATACACATATGATAAATATTCACAGAAACCCGATTTCCACACACATTGTCATTTGTGTGCTGTATAGTTTTATCAGTAAAACTGTTTGTCTGTGCAAAGTTAGTGGCCATTTCAATGGAAAATGTCTGTCTAAAATTGACGATGAGCTACCCCAGGATGCTTTAGTCACATTAGAAAATCCACCATCCTTACGCCCATTAAAGGAGGTCGGGTCGCAAAAGATTGAAGTTCTAAAAGGTGGGTCATGGTTCAAAAAAGTTTGGCAACCACTGTTCTAAACCGCCATTGGTAGCTATTGCTCCGTTGTTGTTAGTTTTAAGAATTCATTTTATAAATGTCCTTTTTAGTAGCTAATTTGTCGTGATGCAACTGGACAATATTTAAAGTGCAATTTTTTTTTGGTTATATGCGTGTCTCAGTAATGAAGTTGGGGGTGTTTGCCCTCCTTGTACATTGCATTGCAGAGTTGGCTGACTAAACAACTGTAGAACCTCAGTCCGGCAGCAACATACGGAAATACAAATTATGAATTTTTTGGAAAGCAATTCATCTGACCCTTAGCATAGGTAAAGCTAGGTGGGAGGGATGGTGGGGGAGACCTGCTTCCATTGATGTGTTTTTTCTTCCATGCACTCATCTGGATCCCTGTTGCTACATTCAACATTGGGTTGGTTAGTTGCTTTGCCTCGCCTAAGTCGCAAAAAATTTGTTTTTTGTTAAGTGATGCCACAGCAATGGCCGTGGCTTGAGAGAATCTGCAGCCAGCGGCACAACTCCTCGCTTGTACTCACAGTGTGATTGACAGCATGGGTCCCACAACATAGCCACTTGCTACACATCAATAGCCAAATGCTGATTGTTCATGTTACAGGCATGCACTGTCACTCACATTGCGGATGTGAGCCCAAGGCCTGCAGTGTCAGCTGCGTGAGAGGGCTCACAGACCTGCATTAGAATAAAGGCAGGTATTTGTCTGCATACCTGCCTTTATTCTAAAGGCCTCTCAGTTTCTCCTCACACATTAACTCATGAGAGCACTTAGCTGTCTCTCTGCAATTTCTGAGCACAACTATAAGCAAGTTTCTTTTCTAAGATAAGTCTTCAATCCCAGTTCGTTTTTAGACCTCGGCTACAGACATCTTTCGCTGTTTGTTACCAAGACCCATAGTTTCCAATATGTCATATATATTTAGAATAGGCTTATGGTCTGCCCCTTTCTCATGCCTGAATGACTTAGTTGTCTGTCTCTGAAGTCTGCTCTAGATTCAATGGCTTTTCTTCCTGTTCTTGTGTTTGTCCTGTTCAGGAGCATTTCTGGGTTACAGTTCTCTGACTGGATGTGTTGTATCCTTCCATTCCATACTTCAACACTCCATAGAAGTGCTTGGGCTTCTTTGCTCTCCCCCATGTTTGACTTGCGTCTTCATTGGTGTTGATTTATGCATTGCCAACAAGCATTGGCAAACCCAATAGCTCGGCCTTCAAGAGTTAAGAATATTGGCTGTGCCAATGCTTGTTTCTCTGCCTCTCTCCTCTTTCTGCTCTGTCACGCTCCAACTGCTTATAAGATGCTTTCTACAGCACCTTTTTCTGACCGACTGCTATCCCAATTGCTGACTACTGCTTCTCCCACCTACTACTAATTATTATTCCCTTATTATACATTCAAACTTCATGGAGCATTTTCAACAAGCGTCCAAGGACAAGAGACTACTTAAAAGTGTGTAAAAGGCCACTTTAATGAATCAGGTGTACAAACCTTAAACATAAACTGTGGCTTTACACCTTACATACTAACCTTAAAACCCGCCATCACTATGGGGGTCATTCTGACCCTGGCGGCCGGTGGCCGCCAGGGCCACCGACCACGGGAGCACCGCCAACAGGCTGGCGGTGCTCCCACGAGCATTCTGACCGCGGCGGTTCAGCCGCGGTCAGAAGCGGAAAGTCGGCGGTCTCCCGCCGACTTCCCGCTGCTCGGGGGAATCCTCCATGGCGGCGGAGCGCGCTCCGCCGCCATGGGGATTCTGACACCCCCTACCGCCATCCTGTTCCTGGCGGGTCTCCCGCCAGGAACAGGATGGCAGTAGGGGGTGCCGCGGGGCCCCTGGGGGCCCCTGCATTGCCCATGCCAATGGCATGGGCACTGCAGGGGCCCCCGTAAGAGGGCCCCACTGTGTATTTCAGTGTCTGCAATGCAGACACTGAAATACGCGACGGGTGCAAACTGCACCCGTCGCACCCCTGCAACTACGCCGGCTCAATTCTGAGCCGGCGTCCTCGTTGCAGGGGCATTTCCTCTGGGCCGGCGGGCGCTCTTTTGGAGAGCGCCCGCCGGCCCAGAGGAAATGTCTGAATGGCCGCCGCGGTCTTTTGACCGCGGTGCGGTCATTTGGCGGCGGTACCTTGGCGGACGGCCTCCGCCGTCCGCCAAGGTCATAATCACCCCCTATATGTATTAATAATAGCGGTTAGAAATGGGGTCTCTAGTTGGTAGTGGTTTACACCCTGTCCAAGTTGGGACCCTCACTTTAGCCAGGGTGAGGGAGTCACACAACAAAGATAACTCCTCCTCGCCCCCCTGGTAGCTTGGTTCAAGCAGTAATTCTTATCTTAGAGGCAATGTGTAAAGTATTCATACACACACAGTAACAGTGAAAACACCACAAAAGTACTCCTCACCAGTTTTAGAAAAATAGCTATTATTTATCTGAGTAAAAAAAGACCAGAATGGCAAAAATCCAACATACACAAGCCACAAATATCTCTTTTTAAAAATGTAAGCAAGTCTTAATCCATGAGAATCAATGGATGTATCTCTTTAGCACACAGTACCTGGGATGCATCAAAAACAAAAAAAATGCGGGCCACAGGGAAGGTGAGGAGCCGTAAAAGCAAATCAATGCATTGGTTCCTTATTATGCAGGAGAGGTGATGCATTGATTCTTTCCTCACAGGTGAAACGATGCATCGGTTCCTTACTGGCAGGGGAGGTGAGGCATTGACTCTTTCCTCGCAGGAAAGGCAATGTGGTGATATCTGGACACGCGGCCTTGGTTCCTTACTGCAGTGCAGGGTCGATGAAAAATTGGTGCTCAGGGACAATGCATGGAAAATCCAGATGCGCTGTGTTGATGAGAACGGAATGAAACTGGCGCTGCATCGATTCTGCAGCCGCAGATAGGTGCTGCATTGATTTTTCAGTGCCGAGACTGGCGCTGCATTGATTCTTCAGCCGCAAGATAGGCACTGTGTCGATTCTTTAGGCGTGGTGTGTTAATGTATGGATTTTCTCCTTCACATCACCAGCTTGCAGTTCCAAGGGCCCAGGGACTGGAGTTGGCAGCACTTGGCAAATCAGGACTCTCAGCAGAAGAGCCCAGGCACTGGCAGATAATGTCTTTGTTGTCCCTGAGGCTTTTTAACAGGATGCAAGCTCAGTCCAAGCCCTTGGAGCCAAGTACAGACCTTTCACTCCCAGGACAGAAGCAGCAAGCAGCAGGCCAGCACAACAAAGCAACAGGCAGAGTGACTTACATTTAATAAAAGGGAAGGTTTGGACCTGGCAAGTGGGTGCACTTGCCAGCTCAACATGGCAGTTTAAACCTGCACACACAGGCACTACAATGCAATGCTTTCAGGGCTACTCATGTAGGTACACCCATGGGCCCTGGGTACACCTGATGCACTATACTAGGGAGTTACTGGTAAATCAAGTATGCCAATCGTGGATAAACCAATCACCATTACAATTTAGACAGGAAGCATCTGCACTTTAGCACTAGTTCACAGTGGTAACGTGCCAAGAGTCCTAAAGCAAACAAAAACAGGTAAGAAAAAATAAAAGTAAGAAGGCAAAAGGTTTGGGAATAACCCTGCAAAAAGGGTCAGGTCCAAAAATAACTATACCATTCTCCCACTCCCCTCTTCTAAGTAAACCTTCACAAACCACATGTCCAATCATACCTCTCCTCATTCAAACTCCCTACACATGCATATACCACTGCTGCCATCTTATTCCATTCACAAAACTTCTGTTCCGCTCCTCCCTGCCTCTTCGCCTGGGGTTCACATGACCAATGTTTTTGTCAATAACGTTCAATTTGTGTAAACCCCGCCTGCGCACCTGCTCATTGTCAGCGATGAAACAATATCACTATGAAGACCCTACCTTGCACCGGATTCACCAAAACACCCATAAAACACAGAAATGCGTATAGGGATGGGAAGGTGGGAATCTACACTAACTGTCCCTCGCTATCCGGTGTGTTAAAGTAAAATTGCGCCCAACCCCATGTAAGGGGGACCGGAAAGGGCCTATGACCCGTCCCCGAGGACCTGCTGCCAATTACATTGCCCCCACCCTTGGATCCTACCACCTGCCTGAAGATCCCGGGTAGGCAGGGCATTCTGCCCGCCCCCTCAAAACCCCATTCCTACAAAAATCCATTTCAGCCTGGAGTTTTCCTGCAATGGGCAATAGCTTGGCTCACTTTTTTCTTGTGAATGCATTATTACTATGGCTTGATCATGACTGGTGGTCTCGCCCACAGGATGCAGGACCTCCCTGGTGCACGCAGAGAGCCGAACACTGGACGCCGACCTACTAACGCGCCGCTGCGTGATTATGAGGCTGGCGGACTTCACACATAAACGATACCAGGAGGTTCTGAGCCAATCAGCAGGGGCAGTACTGATGCTGGTTCCCCAGAATGCTTCAGATGCTTTAGAACATCAGGTAAGCAGTGCACTTTAAATTATTCACTTTAATTGTACAGAGTTTTGTGTAGTGATGATATGTCACCTCTGTCTGATAGCTTTATTTATTTAGTTGCATATGTGTTTAGGGGAGACATCATCACCAGAATGCTTTGTAATACACCAAAACATGTTTACAGACTGCTCGGTTTATTTATTTAGGCCTTTACGTAGTGCCAGCCTCACTGACAGGGGAAACGAGTATGTTAGAATACCACTATATGATGTCACATATACTATAAAATAAAGTTGACTTTAGGTTAAACTAGCAGGTTGACAATGGTCCTCTGATGGAAGGGGTAAAATACCTTGTTCTGACTCTCGTGATAATTCTTAGGAAAGAATCATGTACCGTGCCCCTCAGTAAACGTAGCTAAAAAAAATTCTAGCCTTCGCATCAAGAATTTTTCAATTCGATTAAGGACAGGGAGGCAAGGATTATGCGGCTTTTTCTTCACTTTAATTATTCCAGCAGCCAATAAGAATTACGATAAACAAAAACACTACAAATCCCATGAATCAACATATCATGTGACCAAACATAGAGTATACACCCTACATAACCTGCTAAACATAGTATCAACTCCTCTTTCTTTGCTACTCTGCAGCCAGTTAAGTACCTCGATGTTCGTTGCTTGTCAATTACTGTAAATTGCTTTATAAGATAATTATAGATCCGCCATCTCTGTGGGACATTTGCTAGTGGATGGTAAGCTGGTGGGTGAGCTTCCCATCGTTTGTAAGGTTCTGAAAGGCATCCGATTGATCAGTCCTTCACATCCTCGATACTCCACTTTATGGGATGTTAACAGTTGGGGCTCGTTCCTATTTAAAAGGGGGTGGGGGGAGCGGGACATTTAATAATAACAAAAAAATAATAAAGGAAAAAACGTACCTTCTCCGTTACCGCCGCTCCTCTGTCCCTTGTCGCTGGCGTTGCAGGCACAGGCTCCCAGCCTGCCCTGCACCAATCCTGGCGCTGCTCAGAGCAGCGTCAGGTTTGGCTGGGAATGCTCCAAATGAGTTGCCAGGCTGGAGAGAGCCTACAGCACATGTGTATTTGGCCGGCCCGAGACGGACGGCCAAACACACATGCGCTCTGAGGGGAGGCTGTCATCCCATATGCCCCACCCCTTTCACTACGAAGGAATAATAAACCTAGTTTATTATTCCTTCGTGGTGAAAGCGTTGCAGCTTCTGCTGCTGGTGGGGGGTGACACTCCTCCGCCCTTATGGAGGAGCCGCCCCTGGATGTTAATGTGATTTTATGATTTCTGGAATCCTGGCCCTCTAACATATACCTGTCTACAAAGCAGCTTTCTGCTGAACTCACCATGCTTTTGTGTTTGATTTGGAGCCTCAGGTCCTGACATAAAATCTACCATCCCTTTCCCTCCACCCGCTTCTCTCTCACTCCCCAAACCTACTTGAAAATACATTCTACTTTTCGACTGAGAATTTGAGACCCGTAATGTTACATAGGACTACTGATTCTAGAGAGTCTATTAAAATGTATTAATGATTATGTATGCTCATGGAAGGTCATTATGCAATCTGGCGTGAGGCAAAAACTATGGCACAGAATAAGACCCTATTATAATGCAAGGTTAAATATGTAATTGCATATCCTCACCTCTGAATGTTTCTTGTAAAAAAATGCAAACCCTTATTGTAACACCCAGTATTACTGTAAACTCTGCCATAATTGTTGGCTTTTACATATTGATTGTAAGCCCACAGTAAGCTGTCACAATGTTAATGTTATATGCTAAAACTTTTTAATATTTTTTTATCAAGCCCTGTGAGATTCTCTAATACCCTCCTTCAGCACCTCGTTCACCACTAATCAAGACCACAAAAATAGACAAATAAAATGTAAATAGAACATAAACACTGTGGATTTCAGTGATTACACAAGAGGTGTACGCATTGTGAGTTTATTACTAAGGACTTTAACAGGTGTTTTTTCTTAGGCTGTGTCCTGGGGGAGTTCATATGGGTAAATACAACAAAATGCAATGCTTGATTAATCAATACATGTAACCTCTCTAATTACTCAGTGCTTAATTTATAAATAAAAACGTGCCGGTGCCCAGAGCTCTCCTCTTAAACACATGGCTGCTGCAATTAAATGTGCAAACACGGAATCCTGAAGCCATCTCGGGCCCCTTTAATTCATTTAAAGCCACCCCCTGCGCCTTCAGCTCACACTTGCAGCTTTTTACTTTCTCCCATTGTGACTCTTTTGCGTTTCTGTCTTCCTCTGTTTTCCCATATGTGTCTTTTGCTTGCAGTAAATGCTTGAGGCAGAAGATTAAGCGCCGGCCCTCAAAAATAAATGCTGGTGGTGGAAACAACAAGCACAAATTAAGCACTGTAATTACTAGATGAGCGGAGCTGAATTGCCGTATGGAATTCCATAGTGCGGAGTAGCAGGGGCGGCTCCTCCCTAAGGGTGGAGGAGTGTTGCCCCCGCCAGCAGCGGCAGCTGCAAAACCTTTGAAAGAAAACAATAATAAACGTTATTATCGTTTTCTTTTAAAGGGGTGGGGCAATGGGGTGATGAGCAGGGAGGGGGAGTGCTCAGTTCTCCCCCTCCGAGCGCATGTGTGTTTGGCTGGCCGTCTCGGGCTGGCTAAACACACATGTGCAGTAGGCTTTCGCCAGCCCAGCAACACAGTTGCCGGGATGGAGAGAGCCCGCACAGGCTCCCAGTCTGCCTGGGAGCGCCCTGGTTGCTGCTCCCAGCCAATCCTAACGCTGCTCTGAGCAGCGTCACGATTGGCCGCAGGGCAAGCTGGATGCCTGAGCCTGCAGCCATGGAGACGGAGGAACGGAGTGGCTCACGGGGTTAAGGTAAGTGGGTCTTTTTAAAATATATATTTTTTTTATTTTAATCCTTCCTCTTCCACTTCTTTGCGCGCCACCCCCCACATCCCCCCCCCCCCCCCACCGCACCTTACACCCTCCATGGCATGCCGTGAAAAACTCCTGCGGAGTAAAGTGCAATTCATCTACACTCAATCTTGAGCAGTCTGTTGATTTTCACACCAGTATTTACTGGGTGTGGAAACTACAGACCCAGTTTTACCATCTGGCTGGTAAAATCGCATTGGCAATGGCCTGCAGTGAAGCCCAGCCGTATTCTCTGGCCCCTGCCAAATCTCCTTCCAAGGCACAGGGGAGCTTTGCCAAGCAGTGTTCAGTTTCACTCTCCCAACATCCACACACCTTCCCCACCCGCCCCTGCCCCACACCAGCTCTCCCAGCTCACATTACAGCCTCTTTCAAACAGATGGCAAATATGAGCATTAATCCCAAGGAAAAGTGAGTACCCTGGGGAATTATTCAAGGTAAAACAGGGTCTACCCAATTATTCCCAATTCCGTGGGGATTAACTTGTAACTACCCCACTCTACCAGTACCATCCAACTGATAATCATCCTAGGTAGTAATGCCAGAGAGGGGGGATTACAAAGTTATTGCTCCAGGACGTTCTAAGGACAGAACGGTCTGTTTTTCTAATACCCCAGGGAGGCCCCCCTGCCCTCACAAGCACTAGTTACATTTTTATTACCAGACACTTAAGTTCAGACCAGTATAGCTAAAGGAGAGAGGGGAAGGATGTTTGGGACTGTTATTCCTAATGTTATTATGCCCTGTTTTGTAAATCACATGAGATCTGTCTACCAAGTTACCGGTGATACTCACAGAGGAGCAGTGCTAAATTTGTAAATAAAAACATGCCAGTGTCCAAAGCCCTCCTCTTAAACATGGGGCTGCTGCAATTAAATGTGCGAACACGGAATACTGAGACAGTGTAATCCTAAAGCCAACTTGGGACTCTTCAATCCATTTACAGCCACTCCAAGCCCCTTCAGCTCACTCTTGTAGCTTTCTGCTTTCCCACTTTGTGACGCTTTTTCGTTTTTCTCTTCCTCCATCTTTCCCAAATGTGTCTTTTGCTCGCAGTAAATGCTTGAGTCCGAAAAATAAGTGCCGGCCCTCAAAAATAAGTGTTGGTGCCCCGCACCGGAAACAACAAGCACAAATTAAGCACTGCAGAGGTGGTATTTAGGTTCCAGCTCTCTTCTGTTCCTTGAATAATCTAAGTGTCTATTATGCTTCCTTCTTCTTTATATCACAAACATTCCTCAATAAAGAAGACAATACCCTGTGGTTTGCTGTAAGGATGATGATCTGGGCAAACCCACCCATTCAAGCTGAATGGAGTAACAAAGTGAACATTGATCAGCAGTATAACCAGAGGCAACTCATCCGAGTGTGAGAGTCCAGGCCTAGTTTAAGACCCCTTCACCTCTCAAAGAGGAAACGAGCACACCACCAGCAAGATAACACCATTTCTCCCATTGCATTATGGTACATGCAGTTCATAGTTTTTTTGGTCGAGTGCACAAGAACTTTGGCCTGTTGTAAGTATTGTGGGCTTTTAACCACGCCCACCGCACGCCCATCACTATCACTCGTTCGTGGGCTCACCTTTAAAAAATCCTTTGTTATAATTCGTAAATGCTTTACGTTTGTCCCTCCTTGGAGCAGTGTTGTTACCCCTTGCCCATCGACTCTGTTACATGGATAATTGCACAACTGCTGATACGTTTGACTGTGAGCAAACTTCTTTTTCCTTTTGTGTCTTTCCTTTTCCTTTTGTGTCTTTCCTTCATGCTCATGGCGGCCGTGGCGCTTTGAATCGGCTCACTCATGTCAACTGTTTTACTTTTGATTTTCAATTTATGTGGCAAGAAAAGTCCCGTTAGGAACTTATAATAACTCTAACTGGATCAAATGCGAGACCGAGTGCATTCAAATAACTTCTTTGACCCTGTTTCTGGGTTGCTGCACGTCTTCAGCAGAAACTAGTACGACGTTTGGAGGGAGTTGCTTTTATATCGGGTAAAGTGCCACTCCAAAGCAGGCAGGTGAATCCCAGGGCTGGAGTCCCATAGGAGACTTCAGCAGCCAAGCTGAGGTGAGTACAGCGCTTATTTCGTGAAGTACAAGATAATAAATAAGGAGTCCACCCGCAGCCGAAGGAAGACTGGCCTACGGTGGACTGCATTGCGGGCCACAAAGCAGTAACTTAAAAGGAAACATACCGACCGGGATGCATCTACTTTTGAATAGTAAGCTCGCTCCGCAAAGCTGGAGCTCATTCGCTCATAACAAGTTCTTAAAGGTGCCGCGCACCCCGTGCATTACTGCAACGTCTTATGGTACAACAGCTGGTCAATAAATGAATGACTCCCTGAGGGCCCTAAAAATCAATGAGGGGTGGAGGAGATCCACATTTCCAGGAAGTCCACACCACCCCCTTCTCCTGTGAGATATGATAACAGGATGACTATCCTTGAATTCCTCAGAACTTCACACAGTGCAAGGGAAAGTCACGTGTGCAGAATCACACAGAACGTCGTTGGGAGACCGGGGACTTCAAAGAGGTCATTTGAAAGGCTTGGTTGTCGCATGATTTGCAGGTGAGTGGTGGCGTTGTTTGGCATCACTGAACACCTCTTCACCCCGCCACAGGGGTGAGCCAAAAAAATTATTGTGTCAATCTCAAGAAATTACTGATATCACGTATGTTACATCAAAACGCTGGCTGAAGCGCTATATAAAACAGAAAAAACGTATAAAGCACTCTGTAAATCCTTCGTCTCTATGTTTGCATGCGAAAAGGCACACTAGGCTGGGTCAGAGGATTCCTACCTCACCCCTCCTTCAATCCTGACACTTTTCAGGCCACACGCTGTCTCGCCTTTCCTTGCTCGCTGTCTCGCCTTTCCTTGCTCGCTGTCTAAACTGAGCCCCTCACCTCAATCAGCCATACTGGGCGTCTAACCCCAGGCTTAATGTTAAGCACCCTGGTTTCGTGACCCGGAAGTAGATGGTCATTACGAGGTGTCCCCTCAAGCTAGCATCTGCTGTGCGCTCGTGCGTGTGCCCTGGTGATGCAAACGCACGAACTGAATGCACGTGCCTTCATGTGCTCGGAGGGGCTCCCCAACCACACGAAACTGGGAATCATTTGTCTCTAACTAGACCCTCCGGAGCGGTGATAGTGCCCCCCCGGGCGCCAAGACAGGGCAGGAGGAAGGCAGCATATTAAGCTGACCTAATTACAGCCACGCGCCCGGGCGACAGTCCTGCTCACTGAGTGGTGTCGGAGGTGGTGCTGTGCCTATCAGCCAGAGGAAGGCCTCCACCGCTGAGGCAGTTGTAGTGTCTCAGTTTAAGCGTTGCTGCTCTCGGCAGAGATTAACAGTGGTTAATGCTTGCTCCCGCTCGTTGAGTGCTAACTGCCTTCCAGCAAAATGCTGTAGCCATGCGGAAGATGACAGCACACGAAGAGCAAGTGACAACCGTGTAACTGTTCCTTTTTTTCAACCTCGACAGCAAGGCAAGTTCCTGAACCAGAGTTACAGGTCAAACGACAGGCGAGGGCCTAATACGAGGTAGAGGGCCGTTAACATTCATTACAGCCCAAGGCGTAAGGGCTACAAAGCCATTAGAACGCTCCACCCCCTGGGGGTAGAGTGTTGTAAATTAAAAAGGAAGATAGATACAGACCAACATTGGACTGTTGGAGCAGCGTGTATGTGCCAGTCATTAGGCTGCCAGAACAGAAGCCCCTCCCACCTCCACGGGCCCTCCTCGGTGACACATCTCACCCCAATCCATGAAACAAGGCACCGATGAGTAGCTTTCTATAATGAATGCCTTCCACAGACCAAAAAGTCCCTGAACTCTTCCGCCTCTTTCTCCACGGGGGTGTGGACCCACTTTTGCTCAGTTAAGGAATTGGTTTACAAGGAAATACAACTATAACAATGAATGGGAGAGGCGGCATTCTAGTTGGAATTTTTTTTTTTTAAACATACTTCCAGTCTCCAGTCTCCAGTAATTCCACCCAGTTGACCAGTTAGCATGTATTATAAGAGGAGTGATTGAAGGTATAGAATAATGGCTGCAGTCACGCTCAGCCCACCGACCCATTGTGCTACCAGCCCAGCTGGCCCTTGACATCTATAGCTGTCTACCTCTAAACCCAGGTGACCACATCACGCTGCTTTTCTCTCTCCTTCACAAGATCCTGGAAGATTATGGACCTGTTCTCCAGTTTTCCCTTATCGCTGGGGCACAATCTTCTTACCACTCTTACCAGTGCAGAGCGTCCAACTTTACCAGACCACATCAACCGACTGATGCGCCTTAATCATGCCTTTTTCTGGAAAGACCACCTTCACGAAACATGTCAGACTATTCCATGTAAATTTTCTATCATTCATCTGCACAGGAAGAGACATCACTGCGTGTCCCATCATCCATCTGCACAAGAAGTGACTTGTTTCCCTCTAAAACCGTCTATAAAAGAAGAAGCCAGGCAAAAGGACTTGATTTCCCATCATCTCTCTGCACTGGAAGTGACATCACTGCATTTCCCATCATCTTTCTGCACTGGAAGTGACATCACTGCATTTCCCATCATCTATCTGACTAGGAAGAAACCTCTCTGGTTTCCCAGCACAACTGTCTTTAAAAGAGGAAGACAAACGAGGGGACTTAATTTCCCATCATTCATCAGCCCACACCACTCCTCTCTCCTCCTAGGACCTACTTAATGGCAATCGAAGCACAGGTGCACTGCTGGTGAGCTGAAGGCACACCTGTGTGTCCGTTCCGGTCTGCATCTGGACCGCGCCCAGCGCCTGGAACCCTGATCCTCCCCTTACCCACTGCGACCGTGCCATGCTCCTTCGCACTCCAGCTGCTGCTCACCGCACTGCTACCACACTGCACTACACAACATGGAGGGAGCATTCAAATGCACCTCCTGCAAATTCTTGTGCTCTCTCCCACACACTACACTCACCACTCCCACACAGGCAGCAGCCAGCTACCACACTTGCTCACACTCGCACAAACCAGCCACCTGCTCACACTCACACAGATCAACCACCTCCCGCGCAATACACCATATTAGCATGCATGCTCCTTAACACATTCAGTGGTGATATGGGACTTACTGCAGGACCACACTCCGAACTTGCTCTTCCTCAATGAAACATGGCTAAACCTAACCTCTGCACCAAACACTGCTTCAGCCAGACCCGCCGACTACAAGATTGCCAGGCAATACCATTAATATATGCCCAGAGGCAGGGTCACACTCTTATTTAAAGACAACATCAGTTACACTACCTACACGGACATCCCCATCAGCTACATGGAACACCTCACGTTCAAGATATGCATCACAGCCAACTCCTCCCTGGGTGGAACCCTCGTGTACTGACCACGAAGGCCCCACACCAATTTCATCAGCATCCTCACAGACTTTGTTGCACCCCTCTTCATCAACACCAGCATGTTCATCCTCCTCAGAGACCTCAAATTTCACCTAGAATATCGCCCAGACCCAAAGTTGATGGCTGTCCTAGAAAATCTGGGAAACCTTGCCCTCACACAGCATATTATCGAACCCACCCACACCACTGGATACCTATGGGACACAATTTGTCTCAATCAGAAAAATTACAGTCAACAAGCCAGAAGCTATAACCTGGACAGACTACGTCCTCGTCAGTTACCACATTCCCATCCTGCACCACATTATATATAGCAGCTGGAAAAGCATCACAAAAAAGGTACTGGCCTTTCACCCTCTCCATGCACTGCCCTGAGCATACCAAGAACTTTCCAAAAGGAATCAATAACTTCAACAGCTGGATCACTTCATGCACTGGCACTCTGGTTCCCCTCAAGCACAACCTAACAACAAGAGCCAAACCACAGCACAGCTGGTACACAGAGGAATTCAGACTGATTAAACGCCAATGCAAGCAACTATAGTGCAAATGGAGAACAATTCAAGATACCATGGATAATGACACCTTCAAATCCACCTTAAGACAACAACAACCTGCAGATACAGAACAACAAACGCACAGCTCTTGCAGACTGCATCATCACTGGCACAAAGCAGCAAGCAAATCTTAGCCCTCATCAAAGATTTCACCATGCCTCCTGCTGCCTCCCGCAACATCACCCCCTCACAAGACAATCACAACAAGTTCTCTTAATTCTTCTGTAACAAAATCACCTCCATATACGGCAACTGTGACCCTCAACCAGACCCTGTCTCTGTTGCAATTCTACTTTCCGTCATGGCAGAGAATGAAGAGTGAGTCATGGCCTGCCATCACCACCATAGAAACTGCTGTTACACTGAAAACCATCTGTCCCACCCACGCCTTCACCAAAGGACTTGTACAGATCAGCAAAGTACTAACACCCATCCTCAATGTCTTCATCAACTCCACCAAATTCCTGGACATCTAGAAACACGTCACCATCAAGCCCCTGCTCAAGAAACCATCCACTGACCCAGCCACGCTCTCCATCTACAGACCTGTCTTCCTCCTACAATACAAGGGCTTAGAGAAGCTAATTAATGACATCTCACCGACCATCCCAGCAACCACCTAAGCAACCACCAGCTTTTCAACGCTATGTAGTCCGTATTTTGGCCCGACCACAGTACAGAAACAGCATGCATCACTATCACAAACAACAGTCACATGATCTTTGACAGAGGAGACAAAGCAGCCTCATTCTCCTGCACCTCTCTGCAGCATTTGACATGGACTCACACCCCATCAAACTCCTGCACAAGATTGGCATTCAAGGACCCTCTGTACACTGAATCTGCTCCTTCTTAATAGATAGAATACAAGCTGTCAGTCAGGTACCTTATCCTCAGACGCCCACAAACTCATATGTGGATTGCTTCACTCGGCCCCACCCTTATCAACGGACACATTTTCCCTCTGGCCAGTGTCATTGGCAAACATGACATCTACATTCTCTTCTACACCAGCAAAACGGATCTCATGAGCTCCCTCTCAAACAAGATGCCCAACACAAGACACAAGTTCACTGCTTGTATGACTGAAGTCACTTACTGAATGAAAGCCAACTGTCTCAATCATAACACAGACAAGACAAAAGTAATGATCCTAAGCAAGTACACCTCCCATGTAAATCCAAGTGTTGCCCAGCAGAACTCAGACCCACACCAGAAACCTCAGATTCCTCATCACTGCAAACTGGACATGACTGCACAAGTCAGCAATGTCAAGGCAACCTGTTTCCACACCCTGAAGATGCTGAGGAAAATCTTTAAATTACTCTAGAGGAACACCAGAAAAACCGTCACTTGCGTCAGTCACCAGAAAGTTGGACAAAGTGAACACTCACTACACCAGGGTCACCAAGAAACTCATCAGAAGACTACAAACCATACCATCCAGAACTTGCCAGCCAAACTCAACCTCCCACAGAGAACTTACATCACACTACATCTCAGAGAGCTCAACTGGCTCCAGATACACAAAGGTGCTCATTTCAATCTCCTTACACACGTTCAAAGCACTACACAACTTAGGCCTCATCTAAGTGGACAGTTGCATCTCCTTCTACCAATTAACTGGACATCTTTCCTCTGGAGGACTCCATCTAGCACACATCCCATGCATAAACAGATCCAGATCAGACGAATGGGCATTCTCGTACATCGCTCCTAAAGTGTGACACGTCATCCTACTCCACCTCCTCCCTTTAATTCTGCAAGAAACTGAAGACCTACTAATCTACACTAGGCTGAGCCAGGCATAGACACCCGCTGAACACCAGACTATCCTTGCAAGTGATAGTGCAGTTCACAAATATAGATAAGTCAGACACCAATTTTGCTACCCCAAAGACTCTGGGAATTTATTATTAAAAAATGTTTTTTAGTCCTGAAAAAGATACTTCAGATGATGCCCACAAGATAAAATCACACCTTCAGGAGAATAAAGGTTTTATGCTGTAGTGGGTGCCTAATCTCTCATCAGAAAGCTTCACTCCTTTTGGTGCACAGGAACGCCAGAAAAAAAAAACTAGTCCCCACCAGCAGTTTTTTCAAGTTTCAGGACAAAAGCCTCTAAGGCAGTTATTCCAACCTTTTGACTTCTGTGAACCCCCACTTTATCATTATAGGAACCTGGGGACTCCCACTGAATCATTACTGCACCCGGGGACCCCCACTGAGTCATTACCTGAAGCCAGGTACCCTGGCCTTAACATTGTTGATGATTTGAACTGCAAAAAAATACATAAAAAATACAGAAACAAGCTGTCCATCAAACACATCCACAAATGATAATACATTTTATTTCATTTGCAAACAAGTAAAAAACATATTTTAATGGGAAGTTTGAGACTTTCTAAATTCAATTGAAGCCACACATTGTCCAAACCATATTCTGTTTGATGCTCCTGCACTGTTTCCACAAATCAGTCTGAGAATATGTAAGGAAATGCCTCCTTGGCATGGTTACCCCCTGACTTTTTGCCTTTGCTGATGGCAAGTTATGATTTGCTAACCAGGCCCCAGCACCAGTGTTCTTTCCCTAACCTGTACTTTTGTTCCACAATTGGCACACCCTGGCACCCAGGTAAGTCCCTTGTAACTGGTACCTCTGGTACCAAGGGCCCTGATGCCAGGGAAGGTCTCTAAGGGCTGCAGCATATCTTATGCCACCCTGGGGACCCCTCACTCAGCACAGACACACTGCTTGCCAGCTAGTGTGTGCTAGTGGGGATAAAAAGACTAAGTCGACATGGCACTCCCCTCAGGGTTCCATGCCAACCTCACACTGCCTATAAGTATAGATAAGTCACCCCTCTAGCAGGCCTTACAGCCCTAAGGCAGGGGGCACTATACCATAGGTGAGGGCATAAGTGCATGAGCACTATGCCCCTACAGTGTCTAAGCAAAACCTTAGACATTGTAAGTGCAGGGTAGCCATAAGAGTATATGGTCTGGGAGTCTGTCATGCACGAACACCACAGCACCATAATGGCTACACTGAAAACTGTGAAGTTTGGTATCAACCTTCTCAGCACAATAAATGCACACTGATGCCAGTGTACATTTTATTGTAACATACACCCCAGAGGGCATCTTAGAGGTGCCCCCTGAAACCTTAACCGACTACCAGTGTAGGCTGACTAGTTTTAGCAGACTGCCACACACCAGACATGTTGCTGGCCACATGGGGAGAGTGCCTTTGTCACTCTGTGGCTAGTAACAAAGCCTGTACTGGGTGGAGGTGCTTCTCATCTCCTCCTGCAGGAACTGTAACATCTGGCGGTGAGCCTCAAAGGCTCACCCCCTTTGTTACAGCACCCCAGGGCACTCCAGCTAGTGGAGTTGCCCGCCCCCTCCGGCCACAGCCCCACTTTTGGCAGCAAGGCCGGAGGAGATAATGAGAAAAACGAGGAGGAGTCACTGGCCAGTCAGGGCAGCCCCTAAGGTGTCCTGAGCTGAGGTGACTCTGACTTTTAGAAATCCTCCATCTTGCAGATGGAGGATTCCCCCAATAGGGATAGGAATGTGGCCCCCCCCCTCAGGGAGGAGGCACAAAGAGGGTGTAGCCACCCTCAGGGCTAGTAGCCATTGGCTACTAACCCCCCAGACCTAAACACACCCTTAAATCGAGTATTTAGGGGCTCCCAGAAACACAGCAAGATAGATTCCTGCAACCTAAGACGAAGAAGGACTGCTGAGCTGAAAAACCTGCAGAGAAGACGGAGACACCAACTGCTTTGGCCCCATCTCTACCGACCTGTCTCCCCACTTCTAAAGAAACTGCTCCAGCGACGCGTTCCACAGGGTCTAGCAACCTCTGAAGCCTCAGAGGACTACCTGCATCTAGAAGGACCAAGAACTCCCGAGGACAGCGGCTCTGCTCCACAAAGACTGCAACTTTGCAACAAAGAAGCAACTTTGAAACAACACACGTTTCCCGCCGGAAGCGTGAGACTTTGCACTCTGTACCCGACGCCCCCGGCTCGACTTGTGGGGAACAAACACTACAGGGAGGACTCCCCGGCGTCTGCGAGCCCGTGAGTAGCCAGAGTTGACCCCCCTGAGCCCCCACAGTGACGCCTGCAGAGGGAATCCAGAGGCTCCCCCTGATCGCGACTGCCTGCTTCAAAGACCCGACGCCTGGTAAGGACACTGCACCCGCAGCCCCCAGGACCTGAAGGATCCGACCTCCAGTGCAGGAGCGACCACCAGGTGGCCCTCTCCCTTGCCCAGGTTGTGGTTACCCCGAGGAGCCCCCCACTTGCCTGCCTGCATCGCTGAAGAGACCCCTTGGTTTCCCATTGGATTACATTGCGAAGCCGATGCCTGTTTGCACACTGTACCCGGCCGCCCCCGTGCAGCTGAGGGTGTACCTTTTGTGCTGACTTGTGTCCCCCCCCGGTGCCCTACAAAACCCCCCTGGTCTGCCCTCCGAAGACGCGGGTACTTACCTCCTGGCAGACTGGAACCGGGGCACCCCCTTCTCCATTGAATCCTATGCGTTTTGGGCACCACTTTGACCTCTGCACCTGACCGGCCCGAGCTGCTGGTGTGGTAACTTTGGGGTTGCCCTGAACCCCCAACGGTGGGCTACCTTGGACCCAACTTTGAACCCTGTAGGTGGTTTACTTACCTGCAAAACTAACAAACACTTACCTCCCCCAGTAACTGTTGAAAATTGCACTGTCTAGTTTTAAAATAGCTATATGTCATTTGTGTGAAAACTGTATATGCTATTTTGCTAATTCAAAGTTCCTAAAGTTCCTAAGTGAAGTACCTTTCATTTAAAGTATTGTTTGTAAATCTTGAACCTGTGGTTCTTAAAATAAACTAAGAAAATATATTTTTCTATACAAAAACCTATTGGCCTGGAATTGTCATTGAGTGTGTGTTCCTCATTTATTGCCTGTGTGTGTACAACAAATGTTTAACACTACCCTCTGATAAGCCTACTGCTCGACCACACTACCACAAAATAGAGCATTAGAATTATCTCTTTTTGCCACTATCTTACCTCTAAGGGGAACCCTTGGACTCTGTGCGTGCTATTTCTTACTTTGAAATAGTACATACAGAGCCAACTTTCTACAGAATATTAATTTCATTTTTAGCCTCCAATTTCCAATTCCTTGATATTTAAAGTACGTCTTACAATTTTCAATTGCACATTTAGCCATTTTTATTTACTTATCCTTTATTATTCTGTTAATATTAGTTAATTTTCCAAGCCGTCACGGACCCCCCAAGGAGGCTTTGTGGAGTATCAGGTGTCCCTGGACCACAGGTTGGGAACCACTGCTCTAAGGTATCCTTAACACTTTAAAACTTTGAGTTCAGTGTATGGCCGTGTATTACATAAGTGAACAGCTTCATCCTCTCTCTTGGATAAAGCAGCCAGGTGTCTCAAGCTGTTGCAAGGAAATCTGTGACCAGTCACTGGGATAGGCTACCACTATTCTGAACCTGTCAATCTGTAGTGTACTCTAGCATGTTTTTAACAGCTAAGCATCCTTGCTACTCAAATCTGCCTAAAGAAAGGATGAATTTATGCTCAGTCTTGGAAAGGGAGTGGCTGTGTAGAAATTACTGCAGTCCTGTCCATAGAGCAGAATAACAGCGCTGCACAAACACTGGGCTTTCCATAGAGGGACAGGCCTGATGGAAATCTTCACAATTAAAACAGGAGTCCTAGGGCAAGGACATCTCCCCACATAATCAGTGAACATACAGCAAATCACTGAGTTCAACTGAAGCAGTCCTTGTCAGAGTACATACAAGTCTCTAGAGGATACAGACACAATCTTCATACTGCATGAAGCACCAGGATTGGCTCTAGGGCGGTGCAACTGGTGCAGCTGCACCTGACACTGATCTTGTGCAGCTCTATGTTAAGAAATAATGCAGGCTTAAAAAAACAGCTGCTGCAGAGTTCCTTGTGTGTCCAGATTTCAGGCAATGTTATAAATGTCAAGATAACGTGATTAATGCCCCTGTTGGAGAGAGATCTTTTGTCTATAGGTAGTTTCTACTCATCATAAAGTAATGCAGAGGGTTAATATGCCTGCTGCAAAGAAGGTGTACCACGCATATCAACAAACTGTTTTTTTATGTGGCTAGCTCAGTGGGTTACTGCTTTTGTCCACAGAGCCCCATTTGTCACTTGCCGTTCATAAGTTACAACCCTTACACAGCACAGTGAGCTATGAACTGTCATCAAAGAGCTGCATGCAAACTGCATGGTATACGTTAGAACATTATGTTTTTTCACCCAGTCTTTCATTATCCTAATTTTGCTAAAAAAGAGTTCCAATCAAGCGTAGGTGCCCAGTGATGTAAATCAAATGCTACTAGTGGGCCTTCAGCACTGATTTTGCCACCCACATGGGAGACCCTGTAAACATGGCTCAAACCTGCCACTGCAGTGTCTGTGTGTGCAGTTTTAAACCTTCCCTTTTTGTACATATAAGTCACCTCTAAGGTAGGTCCTAGGTAGCCCCACGGGCAGGGTGCAGTGTATTTTAAAGGTAAGACATGTACTGATGTGTTTTACATGTCCTGATAATGAAATATGGACAAATTTGATTTTCACTATTGCAAGGCCTATCTCTCCCATATGTTAACATGGGGACTGCCTTTAAATATATTTTAAGTGCAGTTTCCTATTGGGAGGAGATAGAGGTTTGGTGTTTGGGATCTCTGAACTCACAGTTTAAAAATACATGTTTTGGTAAAGTTGGTTTTTAGATTGTCAGTTTAAAAATGCCACTTTTAGAAAGTGGGCATTTTCTTGCTTAACCATTCTGTGCCTCTGCCTGCCTGTGGAATCCACATTTGGGTCAGAATGACAGTTGGGCTGTTAGTAAATTCTCTCTAGAGAGCGGCACAAAGGGAGCTGGGGAGTGTCATGCTTATCCTGATGAGTCTCCTGGGCCAGAGTGGGGAGGGAGGAGCTGACACCTATACCTGAAAGGGCTGTGCATGTACTCAACCAATGCAGTCTCTGACCCCCTGGTGTGTGTCTTGGGCCGGGGCTGGGAAAGGCAGGATCTTGTCAACAACAGAGACTTTCTTTTGAAGTTTGCCTACTTCAAAGGCAGAAATGGGTATAAGTAGTGGACCCAACACTCCAGACATTTACAACACTTCGGGATCAAGAGGAACTGCTGCCAAGGAGAAGAGCTGAAGAGCTGGAGAAGGAGTACTGCCCCTTTGCATGTGTGTTTTGCTGGGTTGGCCTGCAGTTGCTGCTTCTGCCTTAGAGGGGACAAAGACTGTACTTTGCTGTGTATCCTGCTTGTGAAGGTTCTCCAAGGGCTTGGACTGAGCTTGCCTCCTGTTACGAAGTCTCAGGGACAGCAAAGACTTCAGCTACCAGCCCCTGGGTACACTTGCTGTGGACTCTAATTCTCCAGGTGGTGTCTATGCCTGTTTCTATGCCCTTGGTATTGAAAGCTTGTTAAAAACCAAGAAAAACCAAGTGCACCGATGCTGGACGACACCCAGACTGCTGCCTGACCCCGCGATGCTGCCTCCAACCGAAGCCATGGTCCCCGCTGGAGTGTGACGACCCCGACTGACATCGCAGGCCTTTTGCTGTCACAGCCTCACTGACATCCCGTGCCCCTGCAAGTCCTGAGTGCCGTGCCACCTGACTCCACTGCAGCGCCTTTAACCCTGTGGCGTGAACGCGACCCTGTTAGGTCACCCCACCACATCTTGACCCAGCGGACATTGACTGTGCCAGAATCGCAAGGAACCAATGCTTCGCACCAATGCTGCCTCATCTCTGCTGCTCTGCAGCAAGGACCTGACGCTTCGCGCCAACACCTCCGTTCCACTGCTCCGCAGCACCGGAACCAATGACACACCGGATCCAGCGACGCCTCATTTCCCAACTCCGTGCACTGGCTTGTTTTCTCACTTTCAAAAGGTAGCGTACCTGGGGGGCCATGCAACTCCATAACCCTTGGCGCCGGATTGTTGGGAATGACTCCGGCACGATGCTGTGATAACACCAAATTGAAGCATTTGTGTTTCTAAGTGCTGTATTGAAGTCTACTCTTTGAAAATGTATAATTTTGCTTGTGTATGTTGGAGTTTTGTCTTTCTGGTCCTGTTTTACTTAGATTACTATTGGCTATTTTTCTAAACTGGTGCTGAGTGCTTTTGTGGTATTTTCCCTGTGTTATTGTG
Organism: Pleurodeles waltl; assembly: GCF_031143425.1. Classification (NCBI taxonomy): domain Eukaryota; kingdom Metazoa; phylum Chordata; class Amphibia; order Caudata; family Salamandridae; genus Pleurodeles; species Pleurodeles waltl. Next base: position 81,568,941 of record NC_090436.1, read on the forward strand.
TGTGTTTGTACACATAGTTTACACATTGTCTCTGAGATTAGCCTGTCTGCTTGTGCCAAGCTAGCAAGGGGGTGAGCATAGGTTATCTGAGCTGTGTATCTCCCTTGCCCTGACTAGAGTGAGGGTCCCTGCTTGGACAGAGTGCAAACTGATTGCCAACCAGAGACCCCATTTCTAACGCCTCTCAGCTTTGGCATCTCGTCCACTTCAGAAATCATTCAGGAAATCATTATCACAATCAGTCAGCTGATCCTGAAGGTTTTCAGTCAAAGTGTTGACATGCTTGTGTTTTTGTGTGCTTCATCCAATCAAGAATACAAATAGAGGCCTCTAAAAGTATTCCAAATCTTAGTGGATGGTCGCCTCACCCTTAACCAGAATATTTGAATTTCAGAAGATGAGGCTGAAATTCTTTGCAATCATTCTTTCAGAAAAGTTGTTAAAACTGTGAAAAGGTCAAGGCACTCTTGATCACTGCGTAACCAAAAGATGTAAGTGCTTTTCAGTCCCTCCTGGGAAAGGGAATCTACTGTGCAAGATACACCAAAAGACTATATCACCTGAAGCACACTTCTCAGAGATCTGATAAAACAAGGCATCAAGAAGGGTTCAAGCACAACAAAGAGGCTGGGGTCTCTGCCATATAGATGGTGTATTTTGAACCGTTGCTCAAGAGGGAAGTAATGCCAGCTCAGTAGGTCTGCGTGAAATTCAGATACATTAAGAGGAAGGAGCAGACTTTCTCAACAGGTATTGTGGTATGCAAGCAGAAACCTGTTGGAAATGGAAAGGGTATACTTCCTGCCAGAAAAAGAAAGTGCAGCAGTTGTGTGAGCACCACCCCATGCCCGCATACAGCTAAATATCCCCCCGCACCATTGCTCATCAACAGGCACTGCTGACTATCTATGGTCGTTCCAAGCCCAAGACACTACCCAAGATCAAGCAATGGGGAATAGGGACGAAAGAAAATGATTACTCCATCACCCACAAGCCAGGCATAACCCATAACCAAATTGTTTGATTCATATTGTAATCTGGAAAATCAACACCTTCACTGGCTAAAGAATACTTATAGTTCCTGGTCTATTGATGGGTAACTCCTTTTACGTCCCAAACAAAGAAAATGTTCCTGAGCGCATTGTGGAAGACATTGAGGAAGGCACAAGCCATAGCTGAAGCTGTTACAATGAGCTGGGCACTATGCTATGCACTCGGGATGTATCAAAGATAACTTACTTGATCACTGGTGTAAGCCATGCCAGTCTGGTGTTCTGCAGACAGGTGTGGATAAAGCTTCCCTGGTGGACACCCATACTCGGAAACACCAAGCTTTGGGCCAAAGGCACCACAGAAAAGATGAAGATGAAAAAGTATGCCAACCTTAGGGCAATCACCAAGGAAGACACCATAAGTCAAGGTGATTAGATGCTAGTGCTTCAGCATCAGAACAGAAAGTCTGACACTCCTTATGAAATTGAGCCACTAAAGTGCTCTAAAAGAAGAGGCAACATGGTTACTGCCACCTGACCCGACGTATCTGCTGCAAAAAATACCTTCACATTTAAGCAAACTGCAACACTTTGGCCCTCATTACAACCTTGGCGGTCGGTATTAAAGCTGCGGTAATACCGGCAACAGGCCGGCGAAAAAAAAAATGGAATTACGACCGTGGCGGAAAACGCCAACATAGACAGCCACTTTAACACTCCGACCGCCACGGCGGTACAAACAAACAGTGCGGCGGTCACCGCCAGCAGACAGGTGGAAGACAATGTACCGCCCACACTATTATGAGACGCCAATCCGCCACCTTTTCCGGGGCGGAACCAACGCGAACAAAAACACGGCGGAAACAGGACTTGGAAGGGAAAACACTCACCTCTCCACACCCCACGAGGAACCAGGATGCCATGGAGCCAGAACTCCAGATACTCCCTGCGATGGTATTCCTGCTCCTCTATCAGGAGCACCAAAGACGGCAGCGACGACCATGGTGAGTACTGAACCTACAACACAGGGGAGGGGGGAGGGGGAGGGAAAAGAGAGTGACACACACACGCAACACGCAAAACCCCCACCCCACCCTCACCCACAACAACATACACACAAATACATGCTGCAACATTACATTTACACCCCCCCAGCCCCTCCTGGAAGAACGCAAGGACAAAAGGAAATGAGTTGAACGACTGTAATCATGAAAAAAACAGTAGTCAAAACTCAAAATACAGTATGTACAATTATGTACACCAACTACACAAGTCCGGATAGTGCACCAATTATTGTCCGTGGACCACTGGGCCGAAAATGCATGGGCGAGGCCCACACTAGATACCAGACTTCAAACGGAGAGAACACTGCAGGGGCATCAGATTGAAATGAAACAGGCACCTCAGGGGAAAGGGAAGGGGGGGCACCTCAGCCGGATGAGTGCACAACGCCACTGCTCCATGAGGGGCTCCATGCCCATTGCTGTATCCTGGGGAGTGCAAAGCCACAGTCTCTCAAGTCTCTCCAGTGGGTGGTTTGCCCACTGCATTATCCTGGGGAGTGCAAAGCCACAGTCTCTCAAGTCCATCCAGTGGGTGGTTTGCCCACTGCTTTATCCTGGGGAGTGCAAAGCCACAGTCTCTCAAGTCTCTCCAGTCGGTGGTTTGCCCACTCCTTTATCCTGGGGAGTGCAAAACCACAGTCTCTCAGGTGGATGTGATACTCCATTGGTTCTGGAGGGGGCTTTGTGCCCAGTGTGCTTCATCCTGCCAAGGACTGAGGTAGTGGATGTGATACTCCACTGGTTCTGGAGGGGGCTTTGTGTCCAGAGTGCTTCATCCTGCCAAGGACTGAGGTAGTGGATGTGATACTCCACTGGTTCTGGAGGGGGCTTTGTGCCCAGAGTGCTTCATCCTGCCAAGGACTGAGGTAGTGGATGTGATACTCCACTGGTTCTGGAGGGGGCTTTGTGCCCAGAGTGCTTCATCCTGCCAAGGACTGAGGTAGTGGATGCCTTTCTCCACTGAAGGTGGTGCATCATGGAAGCTGCCCAGGCTCCTGGAACTGACCACCAGGCTCGGACGACTGACCACTGGGGATGGAAGCCATGTCTGCGCTGGTGCCACTGGCTCAGGATGTCGCAGGGCCGCTGGCGGCGTTTGCGGCCGTGTCAGTCGCGGCGGTGCTTGCGGCGGGCTCTGTGGCATTGGTGCTGACGACAGACTCTGTGGCAGCAGTGCTTGCAGCGGGCTGTGTGGCATCGGTGGTGGCAGCGGACTCTGTGGCAGCGGTGCTTGCGGCGGGCTCTGTGGCATCGGTGCTGGCAGCGGACTCTGTGGCAGCGGTGCTTGCAGCGGGCTCCGGCATCGGTGCTGGCGGCGGACTCTGTGGCATCGGTGCTGGCGGCGGACTCTGGCAGCGGTGCTGGCGGCGGACTCTGTGGCAGCGGTGCTGGCGGCGGACTCTGTGGCATCAGTGCTGGTGGCGGGCTCAGTGACTGCGGTGCTGGTGGCGGGCTCAGTGACTGCGGTGCTGGTGACGGTGCATGTGGCGATGCAGGTGGCAGTGTTCTCCGCCGTACAGGTTGGCGTCGACGTGGATACGAGGTGTGACACTGGTCCCATTGTCGGTGCCACCATGCCCTCTCCTGACCTGCCCTTTATTTTCTGGCCCTTCCCCACCTTGGATGGTGACACAGCTGTCTTGCCAGTATCCCCTTTTGTTTTCCCTGAGCCCTTGGTGGCAGGTGTTTTCGCCTTCTCCCTCCGGGATGTGGGCAACTTTTTTACTTTTGCAGGTGGGGAATGTCTTTGCCCTTGCTCCGTGGCACACTGGCAGCCCTGATGCTTGGCGCACTCCAAAAGCCCGCAGTTGCTGGCACCACTGTGCCCGGTTATGTGGTGGCTGAGGTGCTGTGTTGGGACCCGGAAAGCCTGGCCCTAGGGGACGGATGGGGGGAGGTGTAGGGAAGAGGTCAATTTTAGCCAGGAAAAGTTTTTTAGACACACTGGGACAGGTAGATGGAGTGGGTTTGGGAGTGGAGGAAGAGGTAGTAGTTGTAGGAGGTGTACGTTTGCTGATTTTGGGTGAATGTGCATGGGCTGGAGGCTGTTGTGAGGTGGATGGCTGTTGGGTGGGTGTGTGCCTGAGTTTGTGTACTTTGGGAGGAAGGCTCACAGACACACTGGAGATGTGTGAATGGTAGTGGGGGTGGTGAGTGCACGTGAGCGGTGTGTGGTGATGGGCGTGCTGGTGATGGAGGTAGTGGCTGAAGATGTAGTGCATGCAGGTGTGAGTGGAGACGAGACAGGGAGGGTGACACAGTGGAGGCAGTGGATGTTGGTATGTGTGCATGGGTATGATGCTTGTGTGAGTGCCTGTGGGATGTGTGGTGCTTATGTTTGCCCAAGCCACCCTTGTGTGTTGAGGTGTGTGAATGCTGGTCTGATGGTGTGCTTGGGATAGGCTGAGGTACAGGGGATTGGGTCTGGGTGGAGGAAGTTGGAGGGGGGAGGCTGGACACAGGGACAATGGCTGCCATCAGTGCTGAGGCCAGAGCCTGAAATGCTCCCTGTTGGGCTGCCTGGCCAGAATGAATGCCCTCCAGGTATGCATTTGTTTGTTGCAAATGCCTCTCGACACCCTGGATGGCATTCACAATGGTAGATTGCCCAACAGTGAGGGATCTCAGGAGGTTAATAGCCTCCTCACTGAGGGCAGCAGGGCTGACTGGGGCAGGGCCTGAGGTGCCTGGGCGAAGGAGATGCCCACACGCTGAGGGGCTGCTGGGAGGGCGGTGCTGGTAGGGGGGTGGTGGCTGTACCTGTTGATGCCTGGGCACAGAGGTTCCCGCCACCGCAAGGGAGCTCCCATCAGAGGAGAAGTCGCTGTTGCTGCTGTTACCTCCTGTCCCCACCGTGGAGCCCCCCTCGCCCTCCATCCCACTGGTGGCTTCAGACTCTGTTGTCTCACCCTCCAGGGCCAAGTGGGATGCAGCTCCCTCCTGCTCCGGTGCCACTGCTCCTCCACCTGATGATGCTACTGCACACAAGAACAGGGAGACCACAAAAAGGGGGGGAGACAGAAGAAAGACATGTTCAGTGCATACAATATCACTACCGTCGGCGGACACTACAGACACAGCAGCCCTCTGCACTACGCCATGCACTTATAGTTCCTAGATTAATCACATGCCCATGGGGTACGAGGCCTATGCCCGATTGCTGAACACATGGAAGTCACAGGAGCCTGACTAGGTGTAGATGGCTCTTACCACTGGTGGGGTTGGGGAGCCACATAGCCTGCCTCACAAAGGGTCCTTGCCTGCAAAGCTTGCCCTGGCTTGGGGTAACCCACTGCCCACCTCCCCCACCCAGACACCTCGTAATGCGCGCAGAGTCAGATGGATGTGACGGTATTCACCCGCTTGTGGCTGCTGTGATGCCCTCAAGGACCATCCAACTCCGGATACACCACCGCCAGGATCCGGAACATCAGGGGAGTCCTGGTGCGACGGGCACCCCTCCCATGTTGGGAGGCCATCCCCAGCTGGGCCTCCGCCGTCTTCTTGCTCCAGCAGCGAATGTCCTCCCATCTTTTCCGGCAGTGGGTTCTCCGTCTGTGGTGGACCCCCAGGGTCCGGACGTCCTTGGCGATGGCACACCAAATATCCTTCTGGTGGGCGCTGACCAACAGGAATAGTACAGGGGAAAAGGAAAAACTTTAACCGTCCGGACCGTCACAGTCATTGGCCCACGTTCCCACCCTTGCCCTACACTCACCGTCCGCTCATGCAGGGCTCAGTCCCCCCCATGTATCTTCCATCCACACCACTCCAAGCAGCCATTGCCAATGCAGCATGCTCACAGTGTACTCACCTGTTTGTCTGGAGGACCGTAGAGTAGCGTGTACTGGGGGAGGACCCCATCCACTAACTTCTCCAACTCCTCCGAAGTGAAGGCAGGGGCCTTTTCCCCAGACACATGAGTCATCGTCGCTTCCAGACTGAGGTCACAGCAGCACTTGCAGTGTAGGTCCTCTCCTGTCGAAGGTCAGGTATCAAGTGAGTGCACAGACAGAAAATGGCGGTCACGTCCGCGGCGGTGCGTACCGTCTCGCCGGCGTACATCGTCATTGGCTCCTGGGACCCATAGGGTCGGTGTAGAACGCCAGCGCAGTTACATCATATCCCCTTCTCCCACCTTCCAGGTCAGGGAGCCGCCATTTCAGGGGGCCACATGGCATTAATAATAACTGCGTCACACCAATCTAGGCCTTGCATACACACAGTAACAGGCACATTGCGGATTGACAAATGTGTGCTAATGACATTTTGTAATACCTCAGTGTTGGCTGACTCTCTGCTCGCTGTTCTCCTCCATAGGGCATGTCCGCTGGGGCAGGTAATGAGATGGCGGCATCCTCCGGTGTACAGACTGCTGGTGGACCTGTCGATAATGGAAGAGAGACACGTAATAGTCACCTACAGACTTAATCGTGCAACAATCCATGAACTGTGTGCCCAGTTGGAGCCAGACCTGATTTCAGCAATCCGCCATCCCTCAGGGATCCCCTCTCTAGTGCAGGTCCTGTCAGTACTCCATTTCCTGGCAAGTGGGTCTTTTCAAACTACAGTGGCCATTGCATCAGGGATGTCCCAGCCTATGTTCTCAAACGTGTTGTCCAGAGTGTTGTCTGCCCTGCTGAAACACATGCGCAGCTACATCGTGTTCCCTCAGGTGGGGGATTTGCCCACAGTGAAAGGTGACTTCTATGCCCTGGGACATAGCCCCAACATCATAGGTGCCATTGATGGGACACATGTGGCTTTAGTACCCCCCGCAGGAGTGAACAGGTGTAAAGAAACCGGAAGAGCTACCATTCTATGAATGTGCAGATGGTGTGTTTGGCCAACCAGTGCATCGCCCATGTGAATGCCAAGTTTCCTGGGTCAGTGCATGACACTTACATTCTGAGGAATAGCAGCATCCCTTATGTGATGTGGCAACTCCAGAGGCACTGTGTGTGGCTAATAGGTGAGGACCAGGACCCTAACCCTGTGAATAGTTGTCTGGGTCTGGGGTTGTCCCTAAGGGTTAGTGTGCGTCTAACAGTTGTCTCTCGACATTTGCAGGTGACTCTGGTTACCCCAACCTGTCATGGCTACTGACCCCAGTGAGAAATCCCAGGACAAGGCCAGAGGAACGCTACAATGAGGCACATGGGCGAACTAGGAGAGTGATTGAAAGGACCTTCGGCCTCCTGAAGGCCAGGTTCCGGTGCCACCATATGACAGGTGGTTCTCTCTACTACTCACCAAAGAAGGTGTACCAGATCATCGTGGCTGTATGCTGCACAACCTGGCTTTGCGACGACACGTGCCTTTTCTGCAGAAGGATGGGCCAGAAGGAGGTCTTGTGGCAGCTGTGGAGCCTGTGGACAGTGAAGAAGAGGAGGCAGAAGAAGAGGATATTGACAACAGAAACAACGTTATCCAGCAATACTTCCAGTGAGACACAGGTAAGAAGATGTCACTGCCTCACACATCTCATACAATTGTTAGACCTATCATATGTCACTTTCACCCAGTGTATAGACCCTGACTTGTCACTTTGCCTTTCCATTTCACAGATGTGGGTCCCACTGTGCGACCTCTGCTATATTACCTCATGGACTAGAGCTGTGTTACATCGGTATGTTGACAATACAATTGACATTGCTATTTTCCATAGTTATTGCAAATACACATTTGTGAAAGCACAGACTGACTCCAGATTGTTTTGTGATTCAAGGGTGTTTATTTCAGTGCAAATTAGTGGAGGGGGTTGTAAAATGGGTAGGGGTGATGGTGGAGGATTGTCCATGGCAGAGTCCAGTCTATTTGTTTCACACATGCATTGTCCAAAGGGGCATAGGAAGTGGAGCTAGGGCAGTTGATGGATGGGTGACGAAGTGGGACAGAAGGATGACATTCAGGGGGGTCTCATTTCCTGGCGGGGGTCTTGGCATTGTTCTCTGTCTTTGTCCTGGATCTCAGGGACCGTTTGTGGGGTGGTTCTCCATCTGCAGGGGGTGGGGTGCTGGTGTTGTGGTCCTGTGGCGGTGCCTATTGTCCACTAGCGCCGGCAGAGGTGGTGGGCTGTTCATCATCCAGGCTAGTGTCAGGGGCCCCTTGTTGTGCCACAGTGTCCCTCCTGGTGTTGACAAGGTCATTCAGCACCCCAGGGTGGTGGTGATGGACTTGAGTTCCTCCCTGATCCCCAGATACTGTTCCTCCTGCAGCCGCTGGGTCTCCTGAAACTTGGCCAGTACCGTTGCCATCGTCTCCTGGGAATGATGGTACACTACCATGATGTTTGAGAGGGCCTCATGGAGAGTGGGTTCCCTGGGCCTGTCCTCCCCCTGTCGCACAGCAGTCCTCCCAGTTCCCCTGTTTTCCTGTGCCTCTATCCCCTGAACCGTGTGCCCACTGCCACTGCCCCCAGGTCCCTGATTTTCTTTGGGTGGTGGGTTTGCCTGGGTTCCCTGTAGTGGTGGACACACTGCTGCTTGACGTGTCCTGGGGACAGAGGGATGGGCCCACTGGTTGGGTGCTGTGCTGGTGTTTCCTGAGGGGGGAGGCTCTGTAGTGGCATGTGCCAGTGTCAGGGGAACCGACTGTCCCGAGGTCCCAGATGGGCCGGGTTGGTCATCTTGATCCAGTTGGACAGAGCTGCTGTCATCACTATGGGCCTCTTCTGTGGGGGGAATGGACATGTCTGGCACCTACTTTCCGGTGACGTTGGGTAGGGGTCCTGCAGGGGTGTAAAGACATGATTATTGCATCTGTGTGTGCCATCGTGTGCAATGGGTGGGTGACCCTGTACTCCAGTGCTTGCATTCTTGTCTAGGACCTTGTGTGATAATTGGTTTGGGGTCTGTGTGGGTATCTGTAGTGGACATGCTTTGGTGATGGGTGTCCATGCTTTGGTGTTGCATGCAGGGCTTGGTGTTGGGATGGGTGGGTTGTGATAGTGGGACATTTGTGAGGTGTTGGAGTGATGGGGGTGAGGGTGAGGGTGGAGTATGTGATAGCATGCAGGTAGGGTGGGGGATGTAATAGTTAAGATTTGACTCACCAGAGTCCATTCCTCCTGCTATTCCTGCGAGGCCCTCAGGATGCAGTATAGCCAAGACTTGCTTCTCCCATGTTGTTAGTTGTGGGGGAGGAGGTGGGGGTCCGCCGCCAGTCCTCTGTACTGCAATCTGGTGTCTTGAGACCAGGGAACACACCTTCCCCCGTAGGTCGTTCCACCTCTTTCTGATGTCATCCCGTGTTCTTGGATGCTGTCCCACTGCGTTGACCCTGTCTACGATTCTGCACCATACCTCCATCTTCCTAGCAATGGAGGTGTGCTGCACCTGTGATCCGAATAGCTGTGGCTCTACCCGGACGATTTCCTCCACCATGACCCCGAGCTCCTCCTCAGAGAACATGGGGTGTCTTTGAGGTGCCATGATGTGGTGTGGGTGATGTGCGAGGTGGTGTCGGTTGTGATGTGTGAGGGGATGTGTTTGTGTGTGTTGTCTGAGGTGCGTGGATGTTGTGTGAGTGATGGTGTTGTGTGCCTGTGGATGCTAGTGTTGTTTCGGGTGGAGTCTCTCTCTGGGCTTCTTTCTCAATTGTGGTCGTAAGGGTTTGTGAGTGATGTGTGTGTGTTTTATATTGGATTGGGTGTGTGGGAGTGGTGTGTGTATGTGTAAAAGGTGTGTGTATTTCGATTTGTCCAATGTGGTTGTGTTTTGTAGATGTGTGTGTATTTTGAGCACGGCGGTGTGTACCGCCAATGGTTTACTGCGGTTGAAAGACGCTGCGTGGATTCGTGGGTCGTGATAGTGTGGGCGTATTCCTGTTGGCGTGACGGTGTCGGTTTTGTTATTGCCAGTTTATCACTGACCATTGGTGTGGCGGACTTGTGTGGGTGTCTGGATTTTGGCGGATTCCGGGCTGTGGGTCGTAATAGCTGTAGCGGTATTCCGCCGCCGCAGCAGTGTGTTGGCGGTCTTCTTCACGGCGGTAAGCAGGATTTACCGCCAATGTTGTAATGAGGGCCTTTGTCACTCAGAGGGAGGACAGAGCAGGAGAGACTCTTTTCAGCACGATAAGAAGATAATTAACTCCTCTAGGTCAAATCTACCACCTTTGATTAAGCCATAACATTTGAAGACAACATGTGATAAGTACACCTTTCATTTTAAAGAAAAGAAGAGGGTGGGTGCTAGGCGCCTAGAATAGTGTCAGAGACTGGACAGCACTTACCCTTAGACAATAACGACTTCCTGGGAGCAGGGAGTGGGAAGCAGTGAAGAAGGGGATATTCTCTGAGAGTCAAGATGAAGGCTGAGCTGCACGGGTGTAGGCCAGCTGGAAGAGTAAGTACCAGAGGAGGATTCTGAAAAGAACATTGGTAGCCAAGTACATGTATCTTGGGGTCTGGGCACCTGCATCTTTTGCTGGGTCCTTACTAAGAGTTATTTGACACTCGACAGCTGCTGCCTGGTTTTGTCAGTTACGGTTATTGGGCATGATGAAGCAGAAAATGAAGGTTTTGATTTATTAACGCTTAAACGTAGTGCTGAAATAATCATGTGTGACATTAACCGAATTAATAAAGATTGTACGGGGACAAAATGTGCCCTCAGAGTAGTTTGCCATCATTTATACGCGTGCTTTATATAACGTGGTGAATTAGAATTGCACTAATCCGACATAATCATAAACGTGTGCTACGATTTGCTTGTTTGAAATGTTTTAGCTTAGCATTACTTTAGCAGAGGCTTTGGCCTAGTTGCCTGGTCTCACGGTTTAAATGTTCGTATTTTTCCACTGTGCTAATAAACGTGTATTTTAGCTTGAAGCTGTACTTTTCCACAGAAACTGTTCACATGCTTATCTTAAAGTTGGTGCCAGCCTGGCATATTTTCTCTTAAATTCAAGGTCGACTTGCAGGTGCGGACAATGGAGGCTCTGAGAATAAGCTAATCGAGAGACAATGTTGCAAATTACGTACCCATCTCCAAGGATAATGTATGCTTAAGTAAAAGCTTGAGAACTGTTGTGTTTGATTGGTCAATTTGAAGCTAACCTATGAACCCTCCAATGGAGACCCTACTGGACTTGAACTGTTGTCTATAAAACCCAGGTGCACGAGAGGAATCTCTCTCTCTGTCATCGGACATCCCGCCATTTTGCAGACTTCGTAGCTATTATGGCCCACTTTGCTGCGACGCCATTTTGAGAGACTTTGATGCTTTCTCTAATCGAGAGAAAGAGACTTTAAATGATTCTTGCCCTAGAGACTGTAACTTTGATTTGATCCCTTTGCATGAAGTAATAGTTTTACTTTGCTGCCGTGAGGCAATTGCCCCGTTCACCCCTGCCCCTTTGTCCCATCCCATGCTGATCGAGAAACGGTACCCATGCTGACTGAAGAACGGTACCTGTGAGACGAAGACTTCCCTGTATGCTGATCGTAATTGGTAAATATGAAGGGAAAATTGTAAAATTGCATTGTGTTTCTTTTAGGTAACCAACTGCTGATTTTGGTAAGAGCCCTAGCTAGGAGTTTTCTAAATTAATGTTGCTAAATTGTTTTTTGCATGAAGTCCCACATGATGCTAATTTGGGTTTAGACGAGGTTTCCATCTGTCGCACGATGCAATTTGAGATCTTGTTATGCTGACCAAATGTATGCCATTAGTTCGTTACAGATTATCGTATTAGTGATTTGCATTGCAATTATCGAATGCCTTGTGATTCAAATGCTTCATAGATTACACTTGTTTCGACGGTATGGACAGCTATTAATGTTCATATATGTTTATCATTTGGTGTTGAGAAACATCTATATCGTGCTAGCTTTGTTAATATAGGGAAATAAATTAACTAACTTTGCATTAAACTGGTGTGGTTATTCCTGACTGAAAGGTCAGGGTTCGCCGAAATGTATTCTGGATTGATTGTAAAGTGTTATGTTGTTCAAGGTGTTGCATATGTTCGTTATTGATTATTGATTTGATGCGATTGATCGATATATGAGTACAGAGAGTTCCCACTAAGTCAAAAGATTCATCGGCCTAAAGAGCGTCCAAACGTAGGTAAATTTGTTACCACGTTCCGCTCTATCAGTAGATGGTAGCAGAGGACGGTTTCGTCTTTTGGGACCCTGTACTCCTAAAGTACATGGTGTTGAATTGACGGTTACGCATTTTGAGACCCCATTCGAGAAGTTGAATTAGATTTTCTTGGATAAAACGGATTGACAAGATGATGATGGGCTAGGTCCATCGTGACTTTCCCGGGATCTCGGAGCTTGCGAATGGAGAGAACGGAGATGTGGAATCAGCGCTGGCGGTACTAGTGATGGTATGAGTGAAGTTAGGGTTTTGCGCTTGCACAGCTTATTGCCGCAGGGTGTGTGAAAAGGTTGCGAGGGTTTTCTTTTTTTTTTAAGGATAGCGGAGGTGCGACTCCGAGTGTAGAAGTAGAGAAGTCGTCGAACTTCATAGAAATAACGGAGGTGCGGCTCCGAGCGTGAGAGTAGGGAAGTCGTCGAACTTCATGTGCGTGTGGCGCTTTGCGCATAAAAAGGTCCACGTGGTTGTTGTTGTTGAGACGGGCCCTGCGAGGTCAAGAGACTCCGGAGTATGTTGATCCATGTTGTGGTCTGGGCGGTTTAGTAGGTTGATCGGGCGTGGTCAACAAATCGGGTACGTGTGTTGAGGAGTGAAAGAAACTTCGACTTCGGGCTTTGACAAGATTCTAAGTGCACTAGAACAGAGCATTGACAAGTTGAGAGTAGGTCTGCGGGTCAGATTTGCTTGCGAATGTGGGGACTGAGAAAGACCGAATAGCGGCCGAGGCTGGTGAAAGAGATCGAATAGTGGTCACGGTTGGTGAAAAGTCCCTAAGGTCCTGAAGCGACTGTGTTACCCTTCCTGTAGTAAACCGACAGATCTGTTTTATTTTTGGTAGCTCGCAATATATGCAAGAAGTTGTTACGAAAAGAGGTGAGTGAAGGAAGACTAGCCGCGAGGCTTTGTCAGCCGCAGTGTTTGTGAGTGTGACGTCACTAAGAGCCGCGCTGGGATAGGTTGGTTGCAGAGAAGGGTCGCGCACGGATTGGACGCAGTCCGTGGGACTCGATTGGAAGGGGAAAGGCAGGTGAAGAGTATTCCGGGAATTAAAGTCACCTATTGATTACAAATTTTGTGCAATTAAAGTTACCTATTGGTTAAAGTTTTGTGGAATTGAAGTCAAATATTGGTTATAAACTTTGTGAAAATAGAAGACGAGAAAAATGAAATTCTTTAAAGCATTTAGGAGCGCAATGAAGGGGGAGTCTTACATTAAAGCGAACGTAGGAGAGGAGACGCCGCCTGAGGGTACACCAGCTTACATTGTAATGGAAGAAAAGGGGGTAGCTCCGTGCCTTTGGCTAAAGCAATGGCACAAGTTGACAGAGAAACATGGGAGCGTAGCGTTTCCGATATACGGGACATTCAATATAAAGATTTTAGAGAATTTGAGATTCACGATGTACGACATGAAGGTGCCTCCAAGGCCAGCACAGTTTGAGGCTCTAGCAATTTGGGAACTGATGGCCAGACAGCAACAGCAAAAGAAGTTTGAGACCAGAATGAGGAAGGTAGAAAAGACACTAGCGGATGCTAGGTGGGATAATGCACAGAAGGTGTGGAGGTCAGATGTATTGCAGGGGATAAAATTGTTCCCCGCAATTACTAAGGAAGGAGAAGAGACAGGTAAGAAAGCTACCTGTAAGACAGACAGAAAGTGTTCTAAGGATAGAGAGGACGAGGAAAAGTTGAGAAGAGAAGAGGAGTTAGAGGATGAGGAGTTAATAATGCAATTGCTGAACGACCGTCCACCGCCTTATGCAGAGAATGGACAAGGTCCAAGTACCAGTTCTGCCCCTCCAGCACCGATACAGAGCAATGAAACCCAGAGTTCAGGAGCATCATCGGGATCTAAGGACCAGAGTCTGCTGCTCACCCCGCAGATACCACAGGTTAGGAGAATATATCCAGATGTGCCCGTGTTGAAACCAGCAGAAAATTATCAGCCGCAGATGCCAGGGTACTACAGTAGTGACAACAGTGCAGGAATGATTCTAGATCCAACAGTAAGGGGAGTACAGAATGGTTACAACCCAACAATGACACAGGCTGAATCAACTCAGTTTATGATGCCTCAAAAGCAGATGCAGGGAGGAAACGCACACGTTCAAATGACGGGGAGCCAGGTGGGCATGCCAGCAATGATGACCCATGGTGTGGGAATGAACATGCCACAGAACATGGGGAACGGACAGAACCCAGGCGCGATATCGTTACCCATTACTGTAGGTCCAGTGGTACCTCTGTATAGTCAGCCTAATACGGGTCTGAACAGTCAGGGATCAATGCTGCAGAATGGGACAGAAAGAAGGTGCATAGAAAACACTCCAGGGATAACTCCGATACCGGCTCAGCCAACTGGGTCTGGATCCTTGATGGAGTTTAGTCCCGTATGTGCGCAGTCAACACTGGTGAGGTCGAGCCCCCCACTGATAATACCTCTTACATCGAACACTGAAAAACTGCCGCAGCCATCGATGGCAGTTGATGTGAACGCTACCCTGATGGGGGTGAATGCGCAACAGTTGACACAGTGGTTCAACAGCCTGAATTCCACACAAAGTCCAGCTAGTGGGAAAGGAGAAGACTATATGAATAGGGTCAGGTTGAACATGGAAGCACAAGAATTGGTGGAAGGGACTATGGGTGTGAACAGGTTAGAGTCCTACACGGAAGAAGAGCTGAGGTATCTATGTCCCAGAATTACGAAGGAAGTGAACAAGATACATAAGAGCTTGCAAGAAGCAGCTGACAGAAACGGGATTGACATAGACAAGACGAAGCACTTGAGCAGGAGCTATAGGTTAGATTTTGGGACAACAGATTTTGAACACATGAGGTCAGCAGGCATGAAGACACACCTTAAAGAATTGCTGCAGAGTGCACAAGTGTGGAGGTGCCTAGACAAATGGGAAAGCAGGTGGGTAAAGAGGAAGGACAAGAGGAGGGACAGTGCTACAGAGCACAATGAGAAAAGACCGCAGAGTGGCGGTACTAGTGATGGTATGAGTGAAGTTAGGGTTTTGCGCTTGCACAGCTTATTGCCGCAGGGTGTGTGAAAAGGTTGCGAGGGTTTTCTTTTTTTTTTAAGGATAGCGGAGGTGCGACTCTGAGTGTAGAAGTAGAGAAGTCGTCGAACTTCATAGAAATAACGGAGGTGCGGCTCCGAGCGTGAGAGTAGGGAAGTCGTCGAACTTCATGTGCGTGTGGCGCTTTGCGCATAAAAAGGTCCACGTGGTTGTTGTTGTTGAGACGGGCCCTGCGAGGTCAAGAGACTCCGGAGTATGTTGATCCATGTTGTGGTCTGGGCGGTTTAGTAGGTTGATCGGGCGTGGTCAACAAATCGGGTACGTGTGTTGAGGAGTGAAAGAAACTTCGACTTCGGGCTTTGACAAGATTCAAAGTGCACTAGAACAGAGCATTGACAAGTTGAGAGTAGGTCTGCGGGTCAGATTTGCTTGCGAATGTGGGGACTGAGAAAGACCGAATAGCGGCCGAGGCTGGTGAAAGAGATCGAATAGTGGTCACGGTTGGTGAAAAGTCCCTAAGGTCCTGAAGCGACTGTGTTACCCTTCCTGTAGTAAACCGACAGATCTGTTTTATTTTTGGTAGCTCGCAATATATGCAAGAAGTTGTTACGAAAAGAGGTGAGTGAAGGAAGACTAGCCGCGAGGCTTTGTCAGCCGCAGTGTTTGTGAGTGTGACGTCACTAAGAGCCGCGCTGGGATAGGTTGGTTGCAGAGAAGGGTCGCGCACGGATTGGACGCAGTCCGTGGGACTCGATTGGAAGGGGAAAGGCAGGTGAAGAGTATTCCGGGAATTAAAGTCACCTATTGATTACAAATTTTGTGCAATTAAAGTTACCTATTGGTTAAAGTTTTGTGGAATTGAAGTCAAATATTGGTTATAAACTTTGTGAAAATAGAAGACGAGAAAAATGAAATTCTTTAAAGCATTTAGGAGCGCAATGAAGGGGGAGTCTTACATTAAAGCGAACGTAGGAGAGGAGACGCCGCCTGAGGGTACACCAGCTTACATTGTAATGGAAGAAAAGGGGGTAGCTCCGTGCCTTTGGCTAAAGCAATGGCACAAGTTGACAGAGAAACATGGGAGCGTAGCGTTTCCGATATACGGGACATTCAATATAAAGATTTTAGAGAATTTGAGATTCACGATGTACGACATGAAGGTGCCTCCAAGGCCAGCACAGTTTGAGGCTCTAGCAATTTGGGAACTGATGGCCAGACAGCAACAGCAAAAGAAGTTTGAGACCAGAATGAGGAAGGTAGAAAAGACACTAGCGGATGCTAGGTGGGATAATGCACAGAAGGTGTGGAGGTCAGATGTATTGCAGGGGATAAAATTGTTCCCCGCAATTACTAAGGAAGGAGAAGAGACAGGTAAGAAAGCTACCTGTAAGACAGACAGAAAGTGTTCTAAGGATAGAGAGGACGAGGAAAAGTTGAGAAGAGAAGAGGAGTTAGAGGATGAGGAGTTAATAATGCAATTGCTGAACGACCGTCCACCGCCTTATGCAGAGAATGGACAAGGTCCAAGTACCAGTTCTGCCCCTCCAGCACCGATACAGAGCAATGAAACCCAGAGTTCAGGAGCATCATCGGGATCTAAGGACCAGAGTCTGCTGCTCACCCCGCAGATACCACAGGTTAGGAGAATATATCCAGATGTGCCCGTGTTGAAACCAGCAGAAAATTATCAGCCGCAGATGCCAGGGTACTACAGTAGTGACAACAGTGCAGGAATGATTCTAGATCCAACAGTAAGGGGAGTACAGAATGGTTACAACCCAACAATGACACAGGCTGAATCAACTCAGTTTATGATGCCTCAAAAGCAGATGCAGGGAGGAAACGCACACGTTCAAATGACGGGGAGCCAGGTGGGCATGCCAGCAATGATGACCCATGGTGTGGGAATGAACATGCCACAGAACATGGGGAACGGACAGAACCCAGACGCGATATCGTTACCCATTACTGTAGGTCCAGTGGTACCTCTGTATAGTCAGCCTAATACGGGTCTGAACAGTCAGGGATCAATGCTGCAGAATGGGACAGAAAGAAGGTGCATAGAAAACACTCCAGGGATAACTCCGATACCGGCTCAGCCAACTGGGTCTGGATCCTTGATGGAGTTTAGTCCCGTATGTGCGCAGTCAACACTGGTGAGGTCGAGCCCCCCACTGATAATACCTCTTACATCGAACACTGAAAAACTGCCGCAGCCATCGATGGCAGTTGATGTGAACGCTACCCTGATGGGGGTGAATGCGCAACAGTTGACACAGTGGTTCAACAGCCTGAATTCCACACAAAGTCCAGCTAGTGGGAAAGGAGAAGACTATATGAATAGGGTCAGGTTGAACATGGAAGCACAAGAATTGGTGGAAGGGACTATGGGTGTGAACAGGTTAGAGTCCTACACGGAAGAAGAGCTGAGGTATCTATGTCCCAGAATTACGAAGGAAGTGAACAAGATACATAAGAGCTTGCAAGAAGCAGCTGACAGAAACGGGATTGACATAGACAAGACGAAGCACTTGAGCAGGAGCTATAGGTTAGATTTTGGGACAACAGATTTTGAACACATGAGGTCAGCAGGCATGAAGACACACCTTAAAGAATTGCTGCAGAGTGCACAAGTGTGGAGGTGCCTAGACAAATGGGAAAGCAGGTGGGTAAAGAGGAAGGACAAGAGGAGGGACAGTGCTACAGAGCACAATGAGAAAAGACCGCAGAGTGGTGATACAGTAACAATGTTACCAATGAGGGAGGCAGCAGGAGGAAAATTAGTACATGTACCATGGCACAGAAGCGACATTCAGTCCTTTACGGACGATTTTCCCAAACTAAGAGAGAAACCAATTGAATGGTACCAGCAGACTGATAGGTTTGTGAAACTTGCAAAATGTCTCTGGGAAGACCTGAATACTCTGTTTGAGATTGTGGTTCCGGCAGATTTGTGGGAGGATTGCAAAAGAGCTGTAGGTTGGCCGACAAGTGAACCGGAGAGACACAGGGAAACAGGCGCACCATCACCTATGGTGATGAGCTTGTACTATAAGGTGATTGAGCATTTGAAAACGAAGGTACCCGCGAAAAACGTGGATTGGCAGAAGATTGACCGAACTGCCCAAGAGACTAAAGAATCGATTCATAGTTACTATGAGAGGTTGTTGAAGGCGTTCAAGAATTACAGTGGCACGGAAACAATTGAGGCGAAGGACATGCTCCACTTTGTCTTCAGATTTGTGGAAGGGCTGAGGCCAGAGATAAGCCAAATGATAAAGTCGCATTTGATTTGTTGGCAGTCTAAACCGATCGATGAGGTCTTGACTTATGCGAAATACTGTAGCGACGAAATCGAGGTAAAACAGAAAAAGCTGAAAGAGAAGGTGATGATGATGCAGCTTAAGGCAGCTCAAACAGGTTTCCAAAGTTTGCAAGGTCTGCAAGGTTTGCAAGGGATGCAAGGGTTCCAACAGCAGGTACCGCAACAGCAGTTGCAGTTGCAGGGAAACATGGCGTTTCAGCCACAGGCCAGAGGCAGAGGTCGAGGAGGTTTTGTGAATAATGGTCCGGATTTGAACACCGTTGTGACGGGTGTGCAGGCAATGAAGAAGGTGATGCCGTGTCACGTGTGCGGGATCGTCGGTCATTGGAAACGCGAGTGCCCGATGGTGGTGCAGGAAGGTGCAGGTGTGGGTGCGGGTGCAGGTGCAGGTGCAGGTGTTGGTCAGCAAAACAATGATGTCAATGCATTTCAGACAATGAGAGGACCGAAAATGAGAGGTCCAAACGCAAATTTTCAGACTGTAAATCAATTGCAGGGATTACAACCTATGCAGCCACAGCAGATGCAGATGCCTCGTATGCAGATGACGCAAATGCAGCCGATGCAACAGCAGTTACCTATGGTACCTAATCAGCAAATGCAAATACCTTTGGCACCAATGAGTCAGCAGCAAGTGATGGTTCCTCCACAGGTAACGGGTCAGGTAATGAGTACAAATGGCACCGTACAACAGTTCCCCCTACACAGTGAGAGTGGAATAAATAACGTATGGGAGAGTGAAAGTTCAGGAGAAGAAGGAGACTGTGTGCTTGCGGCATCCTTGGAAGTTGATCAAAGGGGTCCGTACGTAGAGGGGAGAGTAATGGGTCATCGTGTCTCATTCTTGGTTGACACGGGAGCCACACGCTCAACCGTTAAGAGCAGTGAAGTTCCAAATTTGCCTCTCTCATGGAGGACAGTTCAAGTGGTGGGAGTAGCAAACAGACATCTGACGAACCCGATAACAGATCCGGTTCCAGTCAGCATCGGTAACTATCAAGGGGTACATCAGTTTGTGGTGTGTGACTCAAGCCCGATAGCACTGTTAGGGAGGGACCTATTGTGTAAATTGGGTTGTTCGATAATGTGTTCAAATGAAGGATTAACCATAGAAACGAGCAATGATGGGGAAGAAGAGGACAGTGTAGAGGGGGATGAGATGGAAACAGTCGACGAAGAGTATCCTCTGATTTGTCTCTTCCCGATGATAACTGAAGAAGATATCCCAGCAGAATTACGGGAAACAGTCGGAAAAGAAGTGTGGGACATGACAGGGAAAGAGGTGGGATTGATGAAAGGAGTGGAACCAGTAAAGGTAATGGTAAAACCCAATGCGATCTTTCCCCAGACCCCACAATACCACATGCCACAAGACACCCTCATGAAAGTTGCCCACCTCATTGACGAATTTGTAAAGCAGGGGGTACTGAAAGAAGTGCTAAGCAGTCCATGTAATTCACCAATAATGGGACTAATAAAGCCAAGTGGAAAGGTCCGACTCGTACAGGATTTGAGGAAAATAAATGACATCATAATAAAGTGCTGCCCTGTAGTACCGAATCCAGCTGTGATAATGTTTCAAGTTCCTTGCGATGCTGAATGGTTCTCAGTCATCGATTTGTCACAGGCATTCTTTTCTGTGCCTCTTCATGAGGACAGCCAATTCCTCTTTTGTTTCAAATTCCTAGACAGAGTGTATAGTTGGTGTCGAATTCCTCAAGGGTTTTCTGAGTCACCGTCAATCTTCAATCAGATTCTAAAGAAAGATCTGGAAGCATTAGAACTGCCATTCGAGTCAACCCTAGTACAGTACATTGATGATCTACTGGTTGCATCAAAGACAGAAAATGGCTGCACAGCCGATACCATTGCTCTGTTGAACCATTTGGGAAGAAGTGGCCATAAAGTGTCACCTTCCAAATTACAGTTCTGTCAGAAGAAAGTGAAATATTTGGGTCACCAAATAGAGAAAGGGTCACGGAGAATAATGAAGGAAAGAGTCACAAGTATACTCCAGATGAGTCCACCAAAGACAAGGAAGGAGGTGAGGAAGTTTTTGGGAATGGTGGGATATTGTCGCCAGTGGATCCCCAACTTCTCGTCCCTAGCGAAGCCCCTACTGAAATTGACCCAAAAGGATGCTTTGGATGAAATTGAGCTGAAAGGAGACGAGATGGATGCTTTTGTTGAACTGAAGGAATGCATGTGCAGGGCTCCAGCTTTAGGTATGCCTGACTACACGAAGCCTTTCACGTTGTTTTGTCATGAACGTGATGCATGTTCTTTGTCTGTCTTGACTCAAGCCCATGGTGGCGTAAACAGACCAGTAGCGTATTTTTCAGCTACTTTGGATCCGGTCGCAGCAGCACTCCCAGGGTGTTTGCGCGCCGTAGCAGCAGTTGGTATCAGCCTCACTCAGAGTGAAGGAATAGTGATGGGACACCCAGTAACAGTCATGGTCCCTCACTCAGTTGAGATACTTTTGACCCGCTCCCGAACGCAACACATGACTGGAGCAAGACTCACAAGGTATGAAACGATAATTCTGGGCTCACCGAATGTGCAGCTGAAAAGGTGCACTACGTTGAATCCAGCAACCTTGCTTCCTGGAGAAAATGCTGAAATTGAGAACGCTGAAGACGTCGAGCATGACTGCCTTCAGGTGACTGAATTTTGCACAAAACCTCGACCGGACATCAAGGATACTAAGCTTGATGTAAATGACCAAATTCTTTTTGTTGATGGTTCATGTCTAAGAGATGGGATGGGGATTTTGAAAGCAGGATATGCTGTATGTACTGTAACAGGTGTCTTGGAAGCGGGATGGCTTCAAGGAGTCTATTCTGCACAAGTAGCAGAACTTGTAGCCCTTACAAGAGCATGTCAACTGTCTGCATTGATGAAAGTCACCATTTACACTGATAGTCAATACGGGTTTGGGATTGTGCATGACTTTGGACAACTATGGTCACAGAGAGGTTTCCTGACTTCCTCAGGATCCCCAGTGAAGAACGGGGAGAGGATAAGGGAGTTGTTACATGCCATTCAAGTGCCAGCTGAAGTTGCAGTGGTAAAGTGCAGTGCTCACACGAAAGGACAGGACTATGTGTCTCTGGGAAATGCATATGCGGATCAAGTCGCAAGATTTTGTGCCTTGAACTGTATATTACTAAGGGATGATTGGAATACAATAAATGAACCAGAACTCGAACCAGCTGAAGCATTTGCCTTAAAGGTTGTAGATACAATAGAGGAGCTGAAAGCACTACAGAACAATGTCAGGGAGGATGAAAGAGATTCATGGGTCAAATCACAATGCATAAAGAGACAAGACGAATTATGGGTTTCACATGAGGGAAAATTTGTTTTGCCAAATAGTCTCTTATCACAGCTTGCGCGGTTCTATCATGGGCAAGCTCACCTAGGGAGAGATGCCATGATAAGATTGTTCAAAACTGATTGGTTTAACCCCAGATTTCGCCAAGCTGCAGAAGCAGTTTGCCATCGATGTGTCACTTGCCAGCAGATGAACCCAGGAAAGGGAACAGTTGTGAGCGCGAGTCACATTGGTAGGGCAAGCGGTCCTTTTAGCCGAATGCAGATGGATTTTATTGAGATGCCTGTGCATGGGGGTCTGAAATATGTATTGGTGATTGTGTGCATTTTTAGTCACTGGATTGAGGCATACCCTACACGTAGAAATGACAGCCTTACAGTTGCCAAGCTATTGTTGAGAGAGTTGATACCACGTTTCGGATTCCCGATCTCTTTGGAATCAGATAGGGGAAGTCACTTCAACAATGAGGTAATGAAGTTACTTTGCGAAGCGCTGAACATTGAGCAAAAGCTGCACTGTAGCTATCGCCCTGAAGCATCAGGACTGGTGGAGCAGATGAATGGTACGCTGAAATCGAGAATGGCAAAAATATGTGCATTGACAAATTTGAAATGGCCTGACGCATTGCCCTTAGTGCTAATGTCAATGAGAAACACTCCTGATAGAAAAACTGGATTGTCTCCGCATGAAATTCTCATGGGCAGGGCTATGAGACTTCCTGCAGTTCCCGCAAACATGCTTTTGAATATTACAGATGATATGGTGTTAGACTACTGCAAAGGACTGGCTGACGTGGTTCGCTCTTTCTCTCACCAGGTGGAAGTGACTACCTTGCCACCGATCCAAGGTCCAGGACACGCACTGAAAGCAGGTGACTGGGTCGTGGTAAAGAAGCACGTGAGAAAATCGTGTCTGGAACCCCGTTGGAAAGGCCCTTTCCAAGTGATCCTGACGACAACTACCGCTGTGAAGTGTGCGGGGGTTCCCAACTGGATTCACGCCAGTCACACAAAGAAGGTGTTGTGTCCCACAGATGAGGAAGTTGAAGCGCTGAAAGTACCAGTGCCTGATAAAGCAGTGCCGAGTGCTGAGACAGAACAAAAGCGAACTGAAAGCGAACAGGCAGAAGCATAAGAGAAGGAGATATTCTCCGACAACGAAGACACCAACTCACTTGGGGAAGACCAAGGAGAAAGTTCAGACAGTGACGAAGAAGCTGCAGGTGACAAAGAACCTGAAGCAGCTGAGGGTAGCAAAAAGCCTGAAGCAGCTGAAGGTGACAAGGAGCCTGAAGCAGCTGAAAGTGATACAGAGCCTGAAGAAAATAACGGTGACGAAGGGCTCGAAAAAGGTGAGAAAGCAGGAGAGCCTGATCAGAGGAGGGCTTTCCCAGAAGCAGACGATACAGAAAAAGGAAAAGAGAACGTGATTGATTCCCCAGAAGGAGAGAACGAGGCAGAACAGAACGAAAGAGTTCAAGCTTCCACAGAAAAGATCGCAGGTCCATCAAATGGACATGGTGCAAAGAGAAGACTAAGTATCTCACCAATAAAAGAAAAGGGTAAAGAAAGTTTGAACGAAGGAGGAAGGCCGAAAGTGAAAGATAAAAGAAAGGAAGTGAGTGTTGTGGATCAATCGTCAGGTGAAGAAAAAGACTTGACAAAAGAGGAAAGTACCAGCGAAGCCGAATTGAAAAGAGAAGCAAAATTGAAAAGGAAAAGAATACCAAACAGGAGGTATTCCGGTCCCGAATGGGCATATGCAGTCAATGACGATTGGACTGACGAGTTTGTATCTCTAAGCATTGAGAACGAAGAAGAAGAAGAGATACCAATTGAAAAGAAAAGTTTCATAGACTCTGTCGATTGAAAGAGTAAATGATATTGCTTGCTACAATATAACGTGAAAGAAACAACCAGCTGAGACATTGTTAAACCGGATGAGACATTTGCTAAACTGATAAAGACTGAGTTATTGCCGAATTGAGACGAATGCTGCTAACCGACAAGTGACTGGCCTTTTGAAGAAGACGGTGTGAACATTGTGCTCGTTCAGCTTTGTAACTGATTTGCTAAATAGTTTCATTTATAAGTGCTTCTAGCTCTCTGATTCTATACAGATCATGGCGCCGAACAATAGAAAGAGATTTTGTAAATATGTGTGTATAGGCTTGGTAATTACATGTGTAATAATAATAATGGCAATTGTGTTTGGAATGCATGGAAAGGGTGAGAATGAGACTATTACTGCTTCTACTATTGCTCCTGTTACTGTCACTGAACTAACCCCATTGAAAAGACTAGCAATGGATGAGAGGCTCTTGCACGATAAGAAAGAGCTTTCGTATAACGTTTTCTATCGCTTGCTAACAGAGTATGTTGAGACTATGGATGCGAAGGATTGCTATGTATGTACACAGATACCGACATCAGTAAAGGAAGGGGTGACTTATCATCACATGCCCCTTACATATGGGATTACTTGTAGTATAGTAATGTCTAGGTTTTATGGTCAAACTAACATACAGTATTTTTATTCGAATTATGATGTTACCTTTGCTTATGTTCCTATAATAGCACAGCTAAGTGAAACTGCAAGATATTGGGATTACAAAATTATGAGGGATTTTTTCGAGCCAATGCAACCTTTTGAGACGGCTCATGCTCATAGGGAGAACCTTACTTGTTC